>NC_041385.1:494511767-494566906 GCF_002162155.2 Triticum dicoccoides
ATTGTTATATGATTTCTTATGCTCAAGTAACAATCCATTCACAATGTCAAGTATGGTTCCGAAACTTCAATGAGAACTAACAAACGATAATCTCAGTCATTGAAGCAATTGCAATTTATCATAACATCGGAAAGTGTCAAGAATAGAGCTTTTCAGCAAGTCCACATACTCAACTATCATTTAGTCTTCCACAATTGCTAACACTCACACAATACTTATGGTTATGAAGTTTTAATCGGACACAGAGAAAGATAGGGGCTTATTGTGTTGCCTCCCAATGTTTTACCTCAAGGGTAGTGTCAACAATAATAGTTCATGCTAACTTACATCCAATTGGATATATATATCAGGATCTTCCCAACACGAGGTGCTTGCCAAAGGATAAAATAAAAAGGGAACGGTGAAGACCACCTTGACTCTTGCATGTAAAAGACATAAAGTAAAAGATAGGCCCTTCGCAGAGGGAAGAAGAGGTTGTCATGTGCTTTTAGGGTTGGATGCACGAAATCTTAATGCAAAAGAACGTCACTTTATATTGCCACTTGTGATATGAACCTTTATTATGCAGTCCGTCGCTTTTATTACTTCCATATCACACGATCGTATAAAGCTTATTTTCTCCACATTAATAAGTCATACATATTTAGAGAGCAATTTTTATTGCTTGCAACATGACAACTTACTTGAAGGATCTTACTCAATCCATAGGTAGGTATGGTGGACTCTCATGGCAAAACTGGGTTTAAGGATATTTGGAAGCACAAGTAGTATCTCTACTTGGTGCAAGGAATTTGGCTATCATGAGGGGGAAAGGCAAGCTCAACATGTTGGACGATCCATGACAATATAGTTTAACTAAGATGTGAGAAAACATAACCCATTACATTGTCTTCCTTGTCCAACATCAACTCTTTAGCATGTCATACTTTAATGAGTGCTCACAATCGTAAAAGAGGTCCAAGATAGTATATTTATATGTGAGAACCTCTCTTTCTTTATTACTTCCTATTAATTGCAACAATGACCAAAAATATGTTCGTCAACTCTCCACAACTTTTAGGCCTCATGCTCTTTATGTGTCAAGTCATTACTATCCATAAGATCAATATGAACTCTTTTATTCTTTTTACTCTTTTGTGCACTTAAGATCATAGAAAGATAGCAAAGCCCTTGACTCAACACTCATCTTTATTATATATAGCTCACGGACTCAATTATATAGAGGGATCACAAAGCAAAACTCAAAACTAATTCATACCAAAACTTTATTCTACTAGATCAAGATATTACCAAAAGGATCGAACTAAGTAAAACAGTAAAGATATGAGTGTGAAGGTGATACGATACTGGGGCAACTCCCCCAAGCTTGGCAGTTGCCAAGGGGAGTGCCCATACCCATGTGATTATGTCCTTGGAGGTGGTGAAGAAGGAGTTGTTGATGATGTAGGCTTGTCGTCCGTCTTCCAAGGCATAGGCTCACCATCATAGAAGGATGATTGAGTCTCCGGGATCCTCAAATCTGCAGCCAAACTCATCCTCTTGAATCTATATTCATGCTCACAGTTTTGGTTTTGCAGGTCATAGATCTGGGCTTGGAGATGCTCGATTTTCTCATGAAGCTTGAAGATGGTCCCCCCAATGTTCTTGGCATCTAGCTTGTGGTTGTTGGTGAACTCCGCGATCATCATCTGGTTGGCATTAAGTCCACGCTCCACCATCCCTTGCCACTTGAAAACTTGTTGTTCCATCGCTTCGAGCTTTGTATCCATGCTTTCGGTACTCCTTCGTCCCTCCACATCGCGGATGTGCAGCACCCCCTCACGCATCTCAATGGTTTGAGGGTGATGCAGCACCTCCGCGAGATAGGGGTTGATGACCCTCTTGAAAAACTTGTCCTTGGGAGCGCTTGAAGACGGCATGGTGCTCTAGATCTGTCAGAAAAACAGCTAAGATAGCAAGATAGCAAAGCCTTTGACTCAACACTAATCTTTATTATATAGCTCACAGACTCGATTACATAGAAGAATCACAAAGAAAAACTCAAAACTAATTCATACCAAAACTCTATTCTACTTGATCAAGATATTACTAAAAAAAATCAAACTAAGAAAAACGATAAAGATAGGAGTGTGATGGTGATACGATACCGGGGCACCTCCCCCAAGCTTGACAGTTGCCAAGGGGAGTGCCCATACACATGTGATTATGTCCTCGGAGGTGATGAAGGTGGTGATGATGATGGTGGATAATCGCACATCGAGCGTAGAAGCTCCTCCAACTTGCGGATAATGCCCTTGAGTGCGACGATATGATCCTTTAACAAAATATTTTCCTGTGTGAGATACTTGTTTTGTATGCGAGCTAACTCAATCATCTAGAAAGCTTCAATCTCAGTTGGGGTAAAGAGGTTTGGCAGAGGTTGAGGGATGTTTTCTTCTTCCACCACCGGAGCTTGATCCTCCATGGCCTTCTTGATCCCTTCATCCTTGTTGATCTCCTCAGGTTCTTCTCTTTTTAGCTCTGTCTTCAATAGCCAAGCATCCTTGTCTTCATTGTTGAAGGAGGGTGACATCATGATGCTCTAGATCTGTCATAAAAACAGCTCGAAACGAAAACAAAAGATTTTTGTGTGATACGGTGGTCAAAACCTTTGGGAGATTATATAATGAATTTTTACCGACCAAAAGAAGTATCGTGAAGAAAACGGAGTCCGGAGAGCACACGAGGTGCCCATGAGGTAGGGGGGCGCGCCCTCCACCCTCGTGGACGCCTCGTGTCCTTCCCGGACTACTTCTTATTTTCCTATTTTCTTAAATATTCCAAAACTGAGAAAAATTGCTATTAGAACTGTTTTGGAGTCGGTTTACTTACCCTACCACATACCTATTCCTTTTCGGAGTCTGAAACGTTTTGGAAAGTGTCTCTTATGTATTCCTCCGGGGTCACGGTTTCAATAATATTAGTTTCAACATTTATAGGATTACCTGAGATATAATGTTTGATTCTTTGACCGTTCACCACCTTCGGATTTGTGCCTTCGAAGTTGTTGATTTTTATGGCACCGGAACAATAGACCTCCTCGATAACGTAAGGGCCTTCCCATTTAGAGAGAAGTTTTCCTGCAAAAAATCTTAAATGAGAGTTGAAAAGCAAAACATAATCACCTACGTTGAACTCACGCTTTTGTATCCTTTTGTCATGCCATCTTTTAACTTTTTCTTTAAACAACTTGGCATTCTCGTAGGCTTGGGTACTCCATTCATCAAGTGAGCTAATGTCAAATAACCTCTTCTCACCGGCAAGTTTGAAATCATAATTGAGCTCTTTAATAGCCCAATATGCCTTATGTTCTAGATCGAGAGGTAAGTGACATGCTTTTCCATAAACCATTTTATATGGAGACATACCCATAGGATTCTTATATGCAGTTCTATAGGCCCATAATGCATCATCAATTTTCTTGGACCAATTATTTCTAGATCTATTAACAGTCCTTTGCAAAATTAAAATGAGCTCTCTATTACTCAACTCTACTTGACCACTAGACTGTGGGTGATATGGAGATGCAATTCTATGATTAACATCATACTCGGCAAGCATTTCACGAAAAGAACCATGAATAAAATGTGATCCACCATTAGTCATTAAGTATCTAGGGACTCCAAACCTCAGAAAAATAACTTCTTTAAGCATTTTAATAGAAGTGTTATGATCAGCACTACTAGTTGGAATAGCTTCTACCCACTTAGTAACGTAATCAACAGCAACTAAAATATGTGTATATCCATTAGAGGCAGGAAACGGTCTCATATAATCAAAGCCCCAAACATCAAACGGTTCAATAACAAGAGAGTAATTCATAGGCATTTCTTGACGTCTACTAATATTACCAATTCTTTGACATTCTTCACAAGACAAGACAAACTTACGGGCATCTTTGAAGAGAGTAGGCCAATAAAACCGGATTGCAATACCTTATGTGCAGTTCTATCTCCAGCATGGTGTCCTCCATACACCTCGGAGTGACACTTGCGTAGGATCTGTTCCTGTTCATGCTCAGGTACACAACGTCTAATAAGACCATCTACTCCTTCTTTATAAAGGTGTGGGTCATCCCAGAAGTAATGTCTTAAATCATAAAAGAACTTTTTCTTTTGCTGGTATGTGAAACTAGGTGGTATGAATTTAGCAACAATGTAATTAGCATAATCAGCATACCATGGAGCACTACGAGAAGCATTTATGACCGCTAATTGTTCATCAGGAAAGCTAGCATCAATAGGTAGTGGGTCATCGAGAACATTCTCTAACCTAGACAAGTTGTCTGCAACGGGGTTCTCAGCTCCCTTTCTAACAATAATATGCAAATCAAATTCTTGGAGCAAGAGAACTCATCTAATAAGTCTAGGTTTAGCATCTTTTTTTCCATAAGATATTTAATAGCAGCATGATCAGTGTGAATAGTAACTTTAGAATCAACAATATAAGGTCTGAACTTATCACAAGCAAATACAACTGCTAACAATTCTTTTTCAGTAGTAGCATAATTTCTATGGGCAGTATCAATAGTTTTACTAGCATACTGGATAACATTTAATTTCTTATTAACTCTTTGCCCTAGAACAACACCTACAGCATAATCACTAGCATCACACATAATTTCAAAGGGTAAGTTCCAATCAAGTTGCTGAACAATAGGTGCGGTGATCAAAGCTTTCTTAAGTATTTCAAATGCTTCTACACAATCATCATCGAAGACAAAAGGAATATCTTTTTGCAATAGATTAGTAAGAGGCGTAGAGATTTTATAAAAGCCCTTAATGAACCTCCTATAAAAACCGACATGACCAAGGAAACTTCTTATACCTTTAATGTCCTTGGGACATGACATCTTTTCAATAGCATCAACTTTAGCTTTATCAACTTCAATACCTCTTTCAGAAATCTTATGCCCCAAGACAATGCCTTCATTAACCATAAAGTGGCACTTTTACCAATTCAAAACAAGACTAGTATCTTCGCATCTCTGCAAAACTCGATCAAGGTTCCTCAAGCAATCATCAAAGGAGGATCCATAAACGGAGAAATCATCCATGTATACCTTACAAATCTTTTCACAAAAGTCAGAGAATATAGCCATCATGCATCCTTGAAAGGTAGCAGGTGCATTACATAAAACGAAAGGCATACATCTATAAGCAAAAGTACCAAAAGGGAAAGTAAAAGTAGTCTTCGCTTGATCGTCCGCTGACACAGGTATTTGAGAGAAACCAGAATAACCATCTAGAAAGCAGAAATGTGTATGTTTGGATAGTATTTATAGCATTTGAACAATAAAAGGTAAAGGGTAATGATCTTTCTTAGTAGCTTTATTTAATTTACGAAAATCAATTACCATCCTATAACCTGTAATAATTCTTTGTGGAATCAATTAATCTTTATCATTAGGAACGACAGTAATGCCTCCCTTCATAGGGACACAATGAACAGGACTTACCCACTCACTATCAGCAACGGGATAAATTATACCTGCCTCAAGGAGCTTCAGTATTTCCTTTCTTACCACTTCTTTCATCTTAGGATTTAACCGTCGTTGATGATCTCTAACTGGTTTGGCGTCTTCGTCCAATTTAATTTTGTGTTGGCATAGAGTGGGACTAATGCCCTTAAGATCATCCAGAGTATATCCAATAGCAGGACGGTGCTTCTTCAGAGTTTTCAATAATCTTTCCTCTTCTTGATCTGAAAGGTTAGCACTAATAATAACAAGATATATCTTATTTTCATCAAGATAAGCATATTTAAGATTATCAGGTAATGGTTTAAGCTCAAACACGGGATCACCCTTGGGTGGAGGGGGATCCCCTAGGATTTCAACAGGTAAGTTGTGTTTCAAAATAGGACCCTGTTTAAGGAATACTTCATCTATTTCCCTTCTTTCATTCATAAACATATCATTTTCATGGTCTAGCAAATATTGTTCTAACGGATCAGTAGGAGGCACGGCAATAGAAGCAAGACCAATAATTTCATCCTTACTAGGCAATTATTTATCATGGGGTTGTCTATGAAAATTGGCAAAATTAAACTCATGTGTCGTATCCCCCAGACCAATAGTAACACCATCCTTTTCGCAATCAATCCTAGCATTGACAATATTCAAGAAGGGTCTACCAAATATAATGGGACAAAAGCTATCTTGTGGGGAACCAAGAACAAGAAAATCAGCAGGGTATTTAACTTTCCCACACAAGACTTCAACATCTCTAACAATCCCAATTGGTGAAATAGTATCTCTATTGGCAAGCTTAATTGTAACATCAATATCTTCTAACTCAGCAGGTGAAATATCATGCATAATTTCTTTGTATAAGGAAATAGGTATTGCACTAGCACTAGCACCCATATCACATAAGCCATGATAACAATGATCTCCTATTTTAACAGAAATAACAGGCATGCCTACAATAGGTCTATGTATCTTAGCATCGGGTCTATCAATATTAGCAGCCTGTTCACAGAAATAAATAACATGCCCATCAATATTATCGGCCAAGAGGTCTTTAACCATAGCAATACTAGGTTCAATTTTAATTTGCTCATGTGGTGTATACGTTCTAGTATTACTCTTACGAACAACCGTTGAAGCTTTAGCATGATCCTTTATCCTAACAGGGAAAGGTGGTTTCTCAACATAAGAAGTAGGAACAATAGGATCATTATAAGTAATAGTCTTTTCTTCAACTGTAATAGGTGCAACTACTTTTACTTCAGTGGGAGGATTATATTTAAACCACTTCTCCTTAGGGAGATCAATGTGAGTAGCAAAAGATTCACAGAAAGAAGCTGCCATCTCAGAGTCAAGTCCATATTTAGTGCTAAATCCACGAAAAGCATCGGTATCCATAAAAGACTTGACACAATCAAACTTAGGTGTCATACCTGACTCCTTACCATCGTCGGAACCCCAATCTTCAGAGTTGCGTTTAATTATTTCCAATAATTAAGTCCCACTTAAATTCAATAGTCTTCAGCATATAAGAACCAGCACAAGAAGTATCGAGCATGGTGCGATCATTGAGAGAAAGCCAAGCATAATTTTTTTGAATAATCATTTCTCTTGAGAGCTCATGATTGGGGCATGAATATAACATTGACTTAAGCCTCCCCCTAGCTTGAGCGATGCTTTCTCCTTCGCGAGGCCAAAAATTATATATATAATTACGATCACGATGACAAGATGCATAGGATAGAACTTTTGGTGAAGTTCCAATTTCAATCGTTTATAGTCCCAAGATCTCGTATCATCACATAGCCTATACCATGTCAATGCATCTCCCTTCAAAGATAAAGGGAAGACCTTCGTCTTAACAACATCATCGGGAACACCTGCAAGCTTAAATAATCCACAAACTTCATCCACATAGATAAGGTGTAAATCGGGATGCAATGTTCCATCTCCTGCAAAGGGATTAGCTAGCAGTTTCTCTATCATACCCGAAGGAATTTCAAAGTAAACATTTTCAGTAGGTTCAGTAGGTTGAGGAGCAACTCTTTGCTCTACTGGTCGGGGCGAAGATGCCCGAACAAGCCCCTCAAAGGATTAGTTTCCATAGTAACAAGTGAGTGAGTCCTGGATTAGGGGGTATCCGGACAGCCGGTCTATATACTTTGGCCGGACTGTTGGACTATGAAGATACAAGATCGAAGACTTCGTCCCGTGTCCGGATGAGACTCTCCTTTGCGTGGAAGGCAAGCTTGGCGATTTGAATATGTAGATCTCCTTCTTTGTAACCGACTTTGTGTAACCCTAGCCCCCTCTGGTGTCTATATAAACCGGAGGGTTTAGTTCGTAGGACAAGAACAATCATAATCATAGGCTAGCTTCTAGGGTTTAGCATCTACGATCTCGTGGTAGATCAACTCTTGTAATACTCATATCATCAAGATCAATCAAGCAGGAAGTAGGGTATTACCTCCATCGAGAGGGCCCGAACCTGGGTAAACATCGTGTCCCCAGCCTCCTGTTACCATTAGCCTTACACGCATAGTTCGGGACCCCCTACCCAAGATCCTCCGGTTTTGACACCGACATTGGTGCTTTCATTGAGAGTTCCACTATGTCATCGCAACAAGGCTTGATGGCTCCTTCAATCATCTTCAACGATGCAGTCCAAGGGGAGGTTTTTCCTCCCGAACAGCTCTTCGTATTCGGCGGCTTCGCACTACGGGCCAATTCGCTTGGCCACCTGGAGCAGATCGACAGCTACGCCCCTGGCCACCAGGTCAGGTTCGGAAAACTAAACTACACTGCCGACATCTGCGGAGACTTGATCTTCAGCGGATTCGAGCCCACGTCAGGTGCGTTGGACAGTCCCGACAAGCATGACCTAGATCTGCCAGCAGACAGCACTCAGGTTATCGCGCCTGCGGCTGCTCCAGGAAACAATCCGGAACAGACTGTGTCATCCGAGGACGGGTTGATGGACCCCGCCACGGAGGCAGCACACTCATCGGCCATGGAGCCGAACACTCCTCCCACCTCCTACAAGGTCGGTACCCTCGGACCCCCAGACTCGTCTCCGGCCACGGGATCCGAGCCACGCACACCCGTGCCTATCAAATCCGATTGGGCACCAGTCATGGAGTTCACCTCCGCGGATATCTTTCAGCACTCGCCCTTGGGCGACATGCTAAACTCGTTAAGATCTCTCTCTTTGTCAGGAGACTCTTGGCCGAACTATGTACGGCTCGAGTGGGAAGCGAACGACGAAGAAATTCGAAACCCACCCACCACCCATTTAATAGCCACTATCGATGACTTAACTAATACGTTGGATTTCTACTTCGAAGACATCGATGGTACTTACGGCGATGCAGGAGAAGAACAGGAACCACCGCCCACCGGGCACTGGACTGCCACCTCATCATATGATGTATATATGGTGGACACGCCAAAAGAAGGCGATGATGAGGACCCAACAAGGGATAAACCCCTCGATAAGCCACCAAAACAACGCCGTAGGCGCCGCTCTAAATCCAGCCAGAGTAAAAACAGCGCAAGAAATAATAACACCCCGGTCAACTCCAATGGAAACGACGACCCCATGGACCTAGCGATGGAGCAGGATGAGCCAGGGGATGATGAACACAGTCTGGAGCTGACGTCAGACGATGTCGATCCCGAGGGAAAAATCAACAACCTATCTCGAGAGAAGAGAACAGTCCGGACGATGACGCATTCATCATCTCGGAGAAATGCTTGGAACAAGAAAACCTCCATCAGAGGCTTAGAGCGTTCGGCTGGCTACTGGCTTGATGAGCTGCCGGCCATCCTCTAGAGCCTGCGCACAACTCCGAACAAGTTGACCGGCTTCATGCCCTTCTTCCTCGTCTATGGTGCTGAAGCCATCATCCCGATGGACATAGAATTTGACTCCCCATGAGTAACCATGTACACTGAGGCGAACGCCAAGGAAGCACTAGAAGACGGCGTCGATCTGCTGGAAGAGGGTCGGCTGTTGGCACTCAGCCGGTCCGCCATCTACCAGCAGAGTCTGCGCCGATACTACAAGCAAAGTGAAGCCAAGATCCTTCCAAGAGGGAGACCTTGTGCTCCGGTAGATCCAGCAAACTGCCGGCCAGCACAAGCTCTCGGCACCTTGGGAAGGCCCTTTCATTGTTAGCAAAGTGCTAGGCAATGGTTCCTACTACCTGATCGACGCTCAGAAGCCTAGAGCAGGCAAAAGAGATGACTCAGGCAAGGATACGGAGAGGCCATGGAACGCAAACCTCCTCCGAAGATTTTACAGTTAAAAGCAGTATGTATCATGCTACCTTTTGTATTAAGTACGAAGACTCCGGGTCCCCCGAGAAGAGCTTGGGGACTACCCTCTTTTATCTATATGATAAGTGTTATGCCTATGAATGTGTTATTTTATTATTCCGCCTGGCACCGGGTTCGACCAGTCGGCCCGAAGGCTCGCCGCCTTCTGCTATATGCCATTTCCTGCAGTCGGACAAGTAATGGGTCGGTACCAAAAAACTTCTCCTGTCAGAGGCCGCAGCTCGCAGAGCGACTATTCGGCGGGCAGGGGTTGCAAAGCAGTGCCCACATGAAAAATGGCCAAGGAAAAGTGCACATATAGCTGGGGCTGGCATCCCGCCTCTTCGGCCGGCTACCAAGCAGCCAGTCGGCTGGTTTCTGCTTACCTTGCCAACACTCCAAACGGCTAAGTACTTGCCCTCCCATAAATAGCTAAAGTACTCAACCCAACCACAGTCCGCAGAGCGGCTTCCTAGTTGGCAAGAGGATAGCCAAGGGAGGGCGGCAAAGGAAAAGAGCAAGGAGCAGAAAGAAAGAAAAGTCAGAAGTCGGCAAGCAAAGCATAATTTGCGACAAAGGATATTTACATAGCAAAAGGCCCGTTGGCCAGCATTAAGCAGAGTTTGATATACACCCCGCGGGTGGAATTGCGCAAATTTAATCAAAGTTTGTCGAGAACTAATAAGCAGGAAAATAAAAGACAAAAAGCCTAAGGAGCGGCAGAGGGTTCTGGCTGGACGATGGAGTCGACAGCGCTGGTTGGGGCAGCAGAGGATTCCGATTGGATGGCGGAGTCAGTGGCACCGGTTGGAGCAGTGGCCGGCTGGATGGCAGAGTTGGTGGTGCCAGTCGATGGAACGGGTGGCTGGTCGGGCTCCGCCTGGCTGCCTCCAGCAGCAGTCGGCGCACTTGAGTGCGGTTCGTTGCTCGAGGCACGGTCAGGATGAGGCTGGCCATCCGCTCCAACCTCCGGCGCGTCCTCCTTCCTTTCCTCGTCCTCCGCCTCCTCCCCATCATCGCTGGAGTCGATCACCTCGGAAGAGTCCTCGCTGCCCTCCGGGTTCAGCCCGAACCACTCCAGCGGCACCTCAGCGCCTTTGTCAACTAGCTCCGGGACGAAGACACAGGTGTCGGTGTAGTCGGCGATCGCTGCTGCCCTCCTTATAAGGTCGTCCTCCACCGCCACTAGCTTCTCCTGCCCCTCCAGCTGAAACATGGTCAGCTGGGCTAGATCTATCCCAGGGTACCATGCCTTGGCGAACTCCAGGACCCAGCACGCCCCAGCCTGGGCCGAGGAGCCCTTCCAGGCTTCCAGGTGGTCGGTCGCCACCTCCAGCCAGTCGGCAGTTCGACTGGGAGTGCGTGGAGCCTGCATGCCTGGCTAGAGGGCAGAGATCGCCTAGGCCCCGACACGCTGAAGACGGCGCAGTATCTGATGTGCCGGTCGAAGGCGGGCCTGGATGCTAAGAAGATGCTCGTTAAGGGTTCGGGGAGCGTCGGCGGCAATCTGCACGCCTTCTACTCTCCGCTCCTGATGATGAGCCTCAATGGCCTGGTTCGCGGCAACGGAGTGGCCTGGGAAGAAGTCTGCTTGGATGAAGGACAAGGAAGCCAAAGGTTAGAAGCTAGCAATCGGCCCGAATAAGAGCCGGCAACTCAAAAGAAAAAAGAAAAGAGAAGAGGCCTACCGTCGACCAAGTCCTCTATACTGCCGAAGCAGGTAGTCAGCTACGCCTCCTTGTCGGCCCAGGCAGAGCGCTCGATCTCGAATACAGTGAGGAAGTCGGTCTCCTTCGTCTTCGCCTCCTTCTGAGCCGTCTTGAGACGCTCCGACTGCTCCACGAGCTGCGTGACCAGTCGGTCACGCTCCTCGGCTAGTTTGCTGCACTCCTCCTCCTTACCGTGTTGTGCGGTGTTGGCTTCGCCCAACTGCTGCTGCAAGGCGGCGTTGGCTTCTGCAAAAAGGAAAGAAGAAAGGGCGTCAATCAATCAATAGAGACGGGACGCAGTTGCCGGGGAGATCCGGCCTGACTGCTCAGCAGTCGGCCCGAATCTCAGGGATTACAGCCCGCAGGTGCGCTATCGCGCCCCCGCAGAGAAAGAAGTTATCAACAGTCAACAAGATAAATACAGTTACCGAAAGATCCAGCCCGACTACTCAGTAGTCGGCCCGAATCTCGGGGACTACAGCCCCCGGGTGCGCTAGCATGCCCCCGCAGAGAAAGAAAGACAAGACTTGCTCCGGCTCTAGGACAAGTTGGTGGTCTGCTTCTCCAGCTCCTGGACCCCGGAGTTGAAGGTGGCTGCGCGAAGGTTGTGGTAATCCTGCGATAGGGATGCCAAAGGAGTTAGCATTCGATGCTTGCAAGTTAAAGTTCCGGACTGCCTGCTCAGCAGCCGGCCCGAAACTTGGGGACTACACCCAGTGGGTGCGCTGGCGCGCCCCCACCAAGAAGTAAGAAGATCAAAACAAAGAAATAACAAGCATACTCGGATGGCTGCTCGCGAGTTCAGAAACGCATCGTTGCACCGCTTGAGGGCATCGGCCTCAGCCCCGGATCTTGGCTTGGACGTCGAGGGCTGCCTGGTTCAAGTCTCCCGTCCCGCCTCCGCGCACCCAGCCGGCGGGCACGGTGCTGGTCGCCTCATTGTCGGGGACTGATGAGCTCGCGGTGCCGGCCTCCAGCGGTCGCGGGGCCGGCCTCCAGCGGTCGTGGTGCCGAGGCTGCCTTCGCTAGGCGGCAGCACACAGGTGTGCGGGCCTCGGGAGTTGGGCCCGTCACCACCTCGTTCCCGGCTGGTGGCGCCGGAGGTGCGGCTGGCTGCCTGTCTTGTGTCCCGCTGGTCGGTGGTGGCGGAGGCACGATAACGTCCGGCATGGCTACGTCGCCACCCTCCCTCTCCATGACCGGCTACTCGTCGCCGGCTCCCCCAGTCTTCGCCACAAACTCTGGCAGAGGTGGCGTGGAGTTTATGGGAGTCACAAGCAGCGGCTCCTAGCGGTGCGCGGCCTCCGCAAGCCGCTCCCTCGCCGCAGTGTCAGCCTCTGCCTGCGCCAGCTTCCTCAGCACGGACGCCTCTGCCTTGTCAGCCTCCGCCTTCTTCTGGCGGGCGGCTTCCTGCTCCTCGTGCCCCTCCAGCATGTTTCGCTCCTGCGCCTGCCGGAGGCCGGCGGCCGGATCGATTCGCTGGCTGGTGGCAGAGGTCTCCGCCGACCTGATGACCGAGGCGGCGGCCGCCTTGTTGAGGGTAAGCGGGGCCCTGAGACAAGAGAGCAAGGCAAAGAATTTTTATTCAGGCCAGATCGGCAAGAGAGGGGGGTGTAAGAGAAATACTTACGCCGACACCATGGGCGGCGCCTTCGGCTGCCTCTGGAACTTGGCCACCTTCGTCGCGGCCTCTTTCCTCTTGGTCACCGCGGACGGATTCTTGGGCTTCTTCGGCGCGCTACCAAACAGGGCGGCGCCCTGTTTCCGCTTGCGTTTGCCGCCTCGAGCAGACGGCCCAACGGAGGGGCCCGCGCCTGTGTTGGCAGTGCTCCGGGTAGGGCGCGGCTCATCATCGTCGGGCCAGGTCTCCATGCCGCCTCCTTCCTCGGAGCCGCCTGCTCTATCGCCACCGCCTATGGTGTCGTCCTCCAAGGCGGCCGCCCCCAAGTCGGGGTCGTCCTCATCGCTCACCTCCCGGTCCGGCTGGTAGTCAACACCCGGTCCCACGATGGCGGCCGTCGCCATAGACATGTAGATCTGCGCTCCAGAGAAGGAACCACTTCATACCAAAATCAAGACTGAAGCAAGAGATGAAAAGAAGAAGCTAAGAGACTTACGGCAGGCGGCGGGTTGTCGCGGAAGTACGGCCGCTTTGTGAACCGCCAGGATTCCTCCGACACCTTGAGGTCAGAGATCTCATTCACCATCCTTGCCACCTCAGCAGTCGGCATCTCCTTCGTGCACATCCGGCACGGGTCGCGGTGCCCGCTCATCCGGCATATCAGATGAGGGCGGCCTTGGAGCGGAAGAACTCGGCGCTTGACGAAGGCGATCAGCAGGTCGGACGCCACAAGACCCTCCACCTCCGTCAGCACCCGGAGCCGGCTGATGGCGGTGGCCGTGTCTGCCAACACAGGATTCGGCTTGTAACCCCAATTGGGCCGAAGCCCAACAGGGGGGGCCGGCCTCGCAGGCCGGCAGGTTGATGAAGTCGACTGCCGAGTCGACGTTCTCCACATAGAAGTATGATTGCTGCCACAGTTTCACCGACTGTGACAGCTTGATGACCGGGAAGACGTTCTTCTTCGATGGCCGGCACATGGCGACGAAGGTGCCACACTCGCCTGCCGTCTCCTTGGCGGAGGTGCCTAGTTTGGCGTAGAAGAAGGCCCCCCACAGCTTGACGGTGGGGAGGATGCCGAGGTAGCCCTCGCACGCCGTGACGAAGGCGGACAGCAGCGTCACGGTGTTGGGCATCAAGTGATGCGGCTGGATGTGGCTTAAGTCCATGAACGAGCGGAGGAACCCGCTCACCGGGAGGCCGAAGCCGCGGAGGAAGTGCGAGCGGAAGATGACCCACTCGTCCCTCTGCAGCGTCGGCAAGATCTCCTCCCGCGGCGGCACCCGCACCTTGACGAAAGCCGCGTTGGGCATCCGACGCATGGCCCGGGGGAAGGAGAGGTGATCCTCGATCACCGTCTAGCCGTCCCAGTCTCCTCCCTTCTCGCGTGCCATGGCGTCCAGGCGGAGCTGCATGGGGAGGAGGAGCTCAGTGATGACGAGCTGCGACGGCGCTACGGCGGGCACGAAGCAGCAGCAGCAAAGAGAGAGGAGGAAGAAAGAGTGGGGAGGAGGGCACGCGTGCTCTGCCGCTCCCCTGCCCCCCCTACTTATAGCCCTCGGGCTGCGAAGCCGAGGGGGCGGGACATGGGATCGTGGGATTAACTGCGCCCACAACCCCACGACCCCCCGATTATTACGCAAAGTTACTACGCAGTAACTCATGTGGGAACCGCAACCGTCCGCCTCGGCCGTAGCGGATCCGCCCGCGTGTCGAGGCCCGGTAGTGCTGGGCCTGGCCCACTGTCACGTCCCATCAAGAGCGTGGGGTGGCAGGCTGGCACGCACCGCGTGGTGTCCTCATGGCGGGCGGCAGACCTGGGGAAGCTTAGAAGGCACGCCACCTATTTCCTGCCTTGGTGTTCGAAATTGGCGGACGAGCCCACCTTGTCAAATTGACTCCGGTAGTCGGCACATCACAAGGAAGACCAAGCGTTCGCGCAGAGCGTGGCAAAAGATGAAGCTGTTGAGACCTGGCCCGTCGACCAAGACACCTCACCAGCTTCGGGGACTACTGTCGGAGTAATGGGCCACGGGTAGCCTTACCCGAGTCCTTGAGCCTTTCCAGACTTTGGGCCGACTCCGCCCCACATGACTTCAGAAGAAAGCGCCGCCTTCTGGTGGTCGGCTGGTTCAACGACCGGCTGCCCGGAGATGGTTGTGCACCAGCAAACGGCACCAAGACAGGCCGGCTCCTAGCAGACGGCCTCTGGAGAGGCCGGCTTCTAGCAGGCGGCCACCAGGCGCCCTCAGAATCTGCGCCCCTCATCAAGAGGACAAGACTGGGTGAGGCTACAGCATAGCCCCTTACCCTCGAATCATGGGCGTGGCGTGGCTACAGTGCCCCGTATGGGCGGAGATCTTCGCATGACGCAGCACTGTTGCCACTTCCCCCTTGATGTCATCCCTGACAGGCGAAGCCCTGCCCCCAGGACGGTCTGTCGGTATGGCCCGCAGGCGGCGGGCCCTACCAGGCAGTGAGAGCCTGGAAGACGGCGGAGGCCGGACCAGCCGGACCTGAGGGAGGCCGACTTCCAGCAGGCGGTCAGTTCCTCCCTCGAGGCCCGTGCACCATTAATCAGATAAGACGAGGTGTGGCTATAGTGATCTCCCACCAGGCGGTGGGACTGTAGCCACACTCCACTGACCAAGCCTGCGTCATTAGCATCATGGCTACAGTGATCAGCCCCCAACCAGACCCGCCAGCGGCGGTGGCAGCCTGTCGGCTCCGTACCAGACCAGCCGGTGGGGCCCACCAGGCGGCGGGCCCCAGCTACTGGCGGGGAAGCCGGCGACCAGAGACACTGACAGCCGGTTCCAGCACCCGGCCAGATTACCATTGTACCCTATATAAACCCCCCAAGGCACCCATGCAAAGGGTTCCCAACCTGTTAGAACTAGCATCCACCCTAGAGGAAGAAGAGAGCTAGCCCTGCCTCCTTCTGCCTCTAGCATGCAGCTCAAGGAGCACCATTGTATTCACTAGTGCCTTAGTGATCATGCGGAGACCCCGCAGAGCAGGACTAGGGGTGTTATCTCCTAGGAGAGCCCCGAACCTGGGTAAAGTGCGTTGGCGTTCGTGTCTACGCCTCATCCCGCTTCTGGGCACCGGCGATGTTCTACTCGCTCCCACCATGATAAGCCATCCTTTGGCATATGTCGCACCCAACCCCTGACAACCTGGCTCTAATACCATTGTTGGGAAACATAGCATGCAATTTAAAAAATTCTACGCACACACAATGATCTATCCATGGAGATGCATAGCAACCAGAGGGAGAGTGTTTCTACATACCCTCATAGATCGTAAGCGGAAGCATTTCACAATGCGGTTGATGTAGTCGAACTTTCTTCGTGCTCCAACCGATCTAGTATCGAACGCACGGCACCTCTGCATTCTGCACACGTTTAGCCCAGTGACGTCCTCCACCTTCTTGATCCACCAAGACAGCGAGGTAGTAGATGAGTTTGGTCAGCATTGCGGCGTGGTGACGGTGATGGTGATGTGATCTCCGCAGGGCTTTGCCTAAGCACTATGAAAATATGACCGAGGAAGTAAACGGTGGACGGGGGCGTCGCACACAGCGAAAACAATCTTGTCTGTCCTTGTGTGGCACGCCCTCCCCACATATATATAGGTGGGAGGGGAGGGAAGGCAGCCAGCCGCGCCCTAGGGCTGGCCGTCGGCTCCGAGGTCTCCTGCCTTGCCCTGCCCCCCTTTCCTTGTATAAACAAGGGGGAACAAAAGAGGGGGAGAGGGAAGGAAGCAGGAGTCCTCACACTTTCCTTTCCCTCCCCTCTTTCCTTCTCCTCCTCATAGGGCTAGCCTGTATAGGGGCACACCAGCCCCTTCTGGGCTGGTGTGTTCCCTCTCTTGGCCCATAAGGCCCATATCTTTGTCGGGGTTGCCCGAAACTCCTTTCTGGTGACCCAATAAGTACCTGGTACCCTCCGGAACACTCCCGGTGTCCGAATACCATCGTCCTATTTATCGATCTTTACCTCTCGACCATTTTGAGAATCCTAGTCATGTCCGTGATCTCATCCGAGACTCCTAACAACATTGGGTCACCAAATCACATAACTCATATAATACTATATCTTCATCGAACATTAAGCGTGCGGACCCTACGGGTTCGAGAACTATGTAGACATGGCCAAGACACCTCTCCGGTCAATAACCAATAGCGGACCTGGATGCCCATATTAGTTCCTACATATTCTATGAAGATGTTTATCGGTCAAACTGTTATGACAACATACGTAATTCCCTTTGTCGTTATGTTACTTGCCCGAGATTCGATCGTCGGTATCTTCATACCTAGTTCAATCTCGTTAATGGCAAGTCTCTTTACTTGTTCCGTAATGCATCACCTCGTGACTAACTCCTTATTTGTTTGCTTGCAAGCTTATGATGTGTATTACCGATAGGGCCCAGAGATACCTCTCCGATGCTCGGAGTGACAAATCCTAATCTCGATCTATGCCAACTCAACAAATACCCTCGGAGATACCTGTAGAGCATCTTTAGGATCACCCAGTTATGTTGTGACATTTGATAGCACACAAGGTACTCCTCTGGTATCCGGGAGCTTCATAATCTCATAGTCGAAGGAATATGTATTTGACATGAAGAAAGCAATAGCAATAAAACTGAACGATCATTATGTTAAGCTAACGGATGGGTCTTGTCCATCAAATCATTCTCCTAATGATGTGATCCCGTTATCAAATGACAACTCATGTCCATGGTTAGGAAACCTTAACCATATTTGATCAACGAGCTAGTCTAGTAGAGGCTTACTAGGGACATGGTATTTGTTTATGTATTCACACATGTATTTAAGTTTCCGATCAATACAATTCTAGCATGAATAATAAACCTTTCTCATGAATAAGGAAATAAAAAATAAAAACTTTATTATTGCCTCTAGGGCATATTTCCTTCAGTCCCTTATGTGGATGTCGAGCACGAGGTCAAGCTGCGGTGCAGGGGCTTGGGTTTGGATGTCAGGGTGCTGGACCTAGAAGGAGGGTTAAGCAGTATGCACTCCGGCTACCAGTATCGCGATAGTTACCCCCTCCTGGTGAGGTGGGATCCATATCCTAGGCATCTCAGCGTGACAATGGATCCGCCTAATGCTTGTCAATCGTGTAACCATTGTAGGGTACTTTATGCATCTCAAATGTATCTATAAGTTTTGCTTATTCCATGCTACTTTTATATCATATATGCATAGTTTATGGTAATTTTTTATTAATTTGTGGACTAAGACATTAATTCAGTGCCCAGTGCCAGTTGATGTTTTCTAGTACCTATTGGACTTTTCAGGGAAATCTATTTTTCGGGGACGAAAAAACAAGAAAACGTATTTCAAGAAGTTCCAAGAAATGATGGAGCTAGAGCCACTTGATCCACGCATGGAGGCTTTGGGGACCATGGCGCATGGAAATGCAGTCCAAGAGGGTCCACGTGGTGGGGTCAAGTGAGCTCCTTAGGAATTCACCCCCCAGACTCATGGATTCCCTGCCTTCATATTCTCTCAAAAATGCCAAATTCATTTATCGAGGAATTTTGCAGCCGTCGTCATCTCTTGTTCCATGAGGATCTAATCGGGAGGACTTTTCTGGTACTGTCTTGGAGGGGAAATCATCATTGGAGCTATCTTCATCAATCTCACTGCCACCATGACTATGAGTGAGTAGTCCTCCTTGGACTACAGGTCCATGACATTAGTTAGATGGAATCTTCTCTCCCTTATTCTTAAATACAAAGATCTCATGAGATGCCCTACATGATTGAGATCAATTTGATTAATTCTTAGTGTGTTTGTTGCAGTGTGATGAATGATACGTCCATTTTGCATCATGCTTTTATATCGAGATTTATTGCATTATGGGTTGTTATTACACGTTATGTCACAATACTTATGGCTATTCTTGTCAGGACCCCAACCCAATGCCACATCGATCTGGCATGTAACACCTCATATCACTTTGCGGCCTCACGCACGGTATTCCCACGGGTGTCGCCTTACCAGGCCCAGGACTGTTTGTGCCTTTTGGCACACGTATATGATAGTGTCGCTAGCATCCATATGACAAGGAGCCCGAGCTGACATGGCTAGTCGTGAACCCAAAGTGGCACTAACTTACAGGGACAGGCATACATGACCCAGCAACAAACGTGCCGGTCATCAGCGAGTGAATCCGGGCTGTAGCAGCTGGGCTAGCAGGACTCCGGTAAACCGGGCTGTAGCAGGCTAACAGGACTCCGGTAGACACCGCGTGACATTTCCCCGAAGGGACAGACACATGAACGAAGAAGGACACATGCCGGCCAGCCTAAGTGTTCCAGAGAAGTAGCAAGCTACCAAGGCTCATTGGAAGCACTAGGAGACATTTCCTCGTAAGAGAGGCTACCAAGGATAAACAACTAGATAGTCAGATCCCACACATACCAAGCATTTCAATAACATACACACAATATGCTCGATATGCGCAAATACAACATGGAATCACAACATGACTCTACAACTCAAGTATTTATTCAATAGGCTCCGAGGAGCGAGATATTACAAACATGGGTCTCATGACCCAACATTCAGAGCATACAAGTCAAAGCACAAACGAAAGCTTAACATGTCTGAGCACAGACATCTACAAATGAAAAAGGCTGAGAAGCCTGACTATCTACCAGATCCTGCCATGGGCACAAGATCGTAGCTGAGGTAACAAGCTAAACGTCGAAGTCCATGCGGAACTACAAGTGAGACGGAAGTCTCTCTGCAAAACATAAAATAGGCAAACGTGAGTACAAATGTACCCAGCAAGACTTACATCAGATCTAACTACATATGCATCATTATCAACAAAGGGGATGGTGGGGTTTAACTTCAGCAAGCCAACTTTCACTCGGTGGCTATCCTGAACTACGACTGCAAGTAACTCCTTTGAGGTGGCGCACACGAGTCCACATATTCACCAATCAATACACCACTATGGATCCGCTCCTGTCTACCTACGAGAACGCCATCCATAGCACGCATGCTTATCTTGCGCATTTTAGAGTATCCACTTCAAGTTATCTATGAAATGTACATGCAACCCAGAAGTCCTTTATAGCGGACACGGCTATTCGAATAGATGATGTTAGCCCTGCAGGGGTGTACTTCTTCACACACGCTCTCGCCACTTACCACCATATACACGTCGTGTATCTCGGCAACCTTCAAGCGTAAGCCTGGCGAGGGTGTCGGCCACGACCTGACTAACCACACAAGTCTCTAGTCCAGGTTTATCGCCTATTCGGGTTCCATCCGCAAGGAGATCCGGCCGGGGGTGTTGCTCACGGCCCCAATCGATGTGTGCAGGGTTCCCAAGCCCACCTCAATGGATGGATCTATGCTTGGTACACCGTGCCACGGTGCCTAGTTTATCCCAAGCCCACCTGTACCGGGTGCCACTTGGTAGACTACTAACACAACCTACAAACAATAGAAACTAGTTGCAACTCCTGGACAGAGACTGAGTTGATTAATAAGTCGAGAGGGGCACTTAAGCATTCCAATGCGTGGTAGTAATTGTTCATGGATCACAAACACAGAACTCAGTTCCGGAGGACGGCTGCAATGAGACAACCCACCATGTACTCCTACATGGCCTCTCACCGCTACCTTTACCAAATCGTGTTCACACACTTAGCTCTCACCGGTAGGACATGTTCACACACCTCCGCTTCATCCCCGATGAATCAGACCTGACTCAACTCTAAGCAGTAGCAGACATGAAAAACAAGCATGAATGTGTAGGCACATCGGGGCTCAGACAACTCCTACTCATGCTAGTGGGTTTCATCTATTTACTGTGGCAATGACAAGTCATGCAGAGGAAAGGGGTTCAACTACCGCAGCATGTAACCGTTGAATCATTGTTGTCCTAATGCACTAAAAGAGAGCAGGAGCGAGAGAGTGGGTTTGTATCAGAATGAACAAGGGGGTTTTGCTTGCCTGGCACTTCTGAAGATAGTATAGCTCTTCATCGGTGTCATCGAACTCATCGTCGAAACCACGTATATCGAGAGGGGACAAACACTTGCAAATAAGTAAGAACGCAATCAATGCAATGCACAATATCATGCATGATCATGACATGGCAATATGTTGTGGTTTAAGCTAATGCATCTAGCAGAAGGTTAAATGAAGGTGGTTTGAATCTAAGATTCAAATTCAAACTCCATCTATGACATTTCAAATGCCATTAATTCAAACTGTTTTATACAGCAGCTTTAAGTTGTTCAAATATGCATGGTAATACCATAAACAGATTCTTTGGATTTTTTTGATCATTTTTCATACATAATTTATTTCATTCTGAGTTACAGTTGATTTTATATGATTTTTGGAAGTTTATAACATTTTCTAAAATAAATAAACCATTTAAGATTTATTTAAATTCCAGAAGAATTACTGCGTCAGCATTGTATCACTGTGAGGTCAGCAGGTCAACAGGGGCTGGTCTGGGTCAAACCTGACGTATGGGGTCCACACGTCAATGTAACAGGGCAGGAACAGAGACTGACTAGTGGGTCCAGGTCAATGTTGACGTGGCAGGGTCAAACTGACACCTGGGGCCAGGTGTTTTAACCTAAACTAAATAGGAAATAAATCTGGGGTTAATTAGGGCATGGGGCCCATATGTCAGTGAGAGAGGGGATTAATTAGCTGGGTCATTAGTGACTAATGACAGCGCCACGTCAACTTTGCCGGAGTTACGCCGGCGACGACCTAAACGAGGCGGAGGTACACTGGAGCGGCTCGGGTTTCGCATTCCAGTGACCAAACAGGCGGCGGAGGGCAACTACGCGTAGATGGGAGCAAGCCGTGTCGGGTGGTGGTGGTGCTTGAGCTCGGGGTCGCCGAAAACGACGCCGGCGACGAGTTTGGCGGGTATCAGAGCTCGAACTCGATGCTAGGAGGCACGGCAAGGAGCGTGGAGCGTTGCTACGGGCTTCTGGGGATGCCCGGAGCGCGGTGACGTGCTTGGTTTCAAGCCAGGATGGTTGTGGCCACGACGGCGACGTGAAGAGGCGGTGGCGCGTGCGGGTGAGCTCGGTGCGGTTGTCATGGTGCAAGGCAGAGCGAGCAGAGAGGGGAGGCGAGGCAGGGGCTCACAGCGGTCACGGCGGTGCTGACGGCGAGGTCGTGGAGGAACCGAGGCGGTCAGGGCATCGAGGGGGATCTCCGGCGGCGAGAGGTCGAAGACGGCTCGGTGGAGGCGGTGCAGAGCGTGCGAGTGCTCAGGGCCCGGCCTGCTCGGCATAGCAGACGACGGCGGAGCTCAGGGACACGACGGGGCGACGCAAGGACGATGGTGGCTGCAAGAACGACGGCGGCACGGGCACGGCAGCGTCGGCCATGGCGAGGAGAGGGCGAGGGAGAGAGGCAGGGGGTGTGTGAGGTGTCCACGGGGTCGGGGCGGCGCCGCGGAGTCTCTTCAAGGCGCGGGTGAAGCAGACAAGCAGGGAGGTGGCATGGCGCGACGCGCGCGCGTGCCCTGTCTCCCTCCTGTGCCTACTGTCAGAGGTAGGTGATGACTGGCAGGGGCCATATGGGTTGGGCCAGTGCAGGTAAGTGGCCTCTGGCCTTCTCTCTCTCTCTCTCTCTCTCTCTCTCTCTCTCTCTCTCTCTCTCTCTTCTAATTTGTTTTCTGTTTTCTATTTTTCTATAAATTCTGGGCTTTTTTAAAAATACCAAAAGGTTTTCAAAAATCCTGAAAATAATTGTGGGCTATGTTTGGATTATTCCTAATAGCCCTCACTTAGTTCAGAATTAATTGAGCACTTAAGACAATATATAGCATTTAAGTGCCCAATTGCAAATAACATATGATTTAATTTAGTGACCTTATGTGTCCTATAAAATTGTGCACCAATTTTGTCAGAGGTTCTAACCCAGGACAAAAATGATGGACATTTTAGAAGGCCATTTCAGGTTCATTGAGAGAATTGATTAGTAACCCTAGTTGGTTTAGGTGGTGCTGGGGATTTTGGATCATCCTCATTTCAAGTTTCTGGAAAATTAAACATGATGCATCATCTCTAATGCAACACTGACTAGGGTTGTAACAACTCACCCCCACTAAACAAGAATCTCGTCCCGAGATTCAGGCGTAGGGTAAGATGAAGGGGGGGTGGGACGCAACTAACACAATCTTCATGATCCAGGTTGCACTTCATAAGAACATTGATTCGATCATCATCTTTGTCTCGACGTCTTGCTCTGAGAACTCCATCTAACATGGCAACAAGAGGAAAGGGACAACTCCAGAAGAATCAATCTTCTCAAAGATCGAGCAACTCAGGATCAACTCATGGAGTGAGACATTGAAACATCTCTTGAGCTGACACACAAAACACACATCAAGAGGGATGGAAAGATGGCGGAGGTTCAATTTGGTAGGCAAAAATTCCACGCTGAAGTAGGATGGTGCATGGTTTCAAAGTAGCGAGGAAATATTTGCCATGATTCCACAACGAGGCACCTTGGGAGAGGTGACTCATAGAATTATTACCTTAAGTGGCAAAAAGAATTACTTTTGATCCATAGATCATTGAAATTCTTCATACCAGCCTGAGGCAAATCACAATTGATTGTTTGAAAGAATTCGAGAGGATGGCATACTCAGCTTGGAAAGGAAACTACGGTTATAGAACAACTCGGCAATTGTAAGGCACATTCCAGCTGATACCAAGGATATAACCTAGTGACTGAGCATTCTTTCAAGAACTTGAGCATTTCCATATTCATCAGGGTTTTGCCAACATCTATGCCAAGATCCTGGTGACACCTCGTACTACCATGATGAATAACGATGGAGGATGCAGGTGCAGAGAAGGACAACACTTTCTCAGATTTTACCTTAGCGAGACCAAGGAAACAAAATCTGGATGATCGACCGAGAGACATTTAGCACTCCGCTTATAATGTTCTCCTTGATGTACTAACCCATTTATAGATTTGGTTTGGTATCTTGAACATCAGGTAAAGGGTCGAACTTCGGGAGCTCAAGAATCCATAAGGAACAATTGTTGGAGTAAATCCTACGAAATCCTTATGGGGAGGTGGCCAACTTCCTCCATCAAGATACTAAAATAGGAGGTCTTCCGGTTGGGTGTGTTGGCCACGACATCCACTTTACCGGGTTACAGAGAGACCAATATTATAGTTCTTGGGACACGTTCCAACCATCATATCTTCCTAAGATTCAGATCTGGTTTGTGTCAGAATAATCCAGACTCATCGAGTCTAGAAAGAAAAATGAAAGTTTGCAACACAAATCGACAAGATGACGTTGCGAGATTCTTGGGGAATGAACTACGGTAGTAAGCTCCAAAACATGAGTTGGTTCTGCTACAGACATGTGAACACGTTGTCCCAGATAAGCATGACCACGTGGTAGTCTTATAATAAAACACTACCGAGTTCTGATTGGGAACCATCATTGGAATAACAAAGTCTTGTGCATGTACCTTTGGGTCCTTAAGGGTTAACACTCAAGAACTTCTTTTCCTTGAACAAATCAATCAGTGGCTTGGTGTGCTAGGGAATACATATGGAGTGGAGGTAATTAATCTACCAAACCATAGAATACATTCACACATGCATAACTAACTTGGGATGGTACCAGAGGAAACAAAAACAATCTTTCTTGAACTCACGACGGCAACTTGCACCAGATGCACATGAATTCGAGAAAGTCACTTCTTCCATCCAAGCATAAGCTTCATGAACGGAACACGAAGGCATTGCTTATAAAGTTTCCAACACTAGCTTAATGTTCAACAAAATCATGGAGGAGATAAGGATGTTGTCGATGGGCTCAACAAGAATTCATCCAGGTTTCCATATAGAAGGAATTACACAATTAGGTGGAAACAGTGATAACATCGGTCAGACCAAAGGATGTAATGGTGTATGCCCGAGGGATCAACCACGAGTAAGACGACATTGTGAACATCGTTGGCTCTGATTTGATTTGATAATATCCCACACTCAAATGAAAGTTTTGATAAGATAATAGGTCTAACAACTGATCATAGGGACCAATCGATGAGGATATCATCTTTCTTCAACACACTCTATATATCCCTTGAAATGAACTAAGCTAGGCAAGCTTTTATCTTCCAACTCTCCAAGTTGTTGTTTAGCTTAACCAACTAGCTTAGGGTATCCAACATAGATTCTTGGAGAAAGGGTGGTTTACAGGAAAACCAACTTGATCACAAACTCAACATAGCGGTCAGGTCACGACCTGGTGATACTTCCGAGAAGACATTCAGAAAATCACAAACCACCGATATGTTACTAATATTGAGAACAATCTTACTTACGAGACAAGATGGTACGATCAAATGGGCGAGGGATTGACACAATCCTAACTCATTGATCGGAGAGTGCACCGGAAATAAGGACTAGGTAGCACGATCAACCTTAGGGCGATGATTCAATAATCAACATGCTAAGAATGAGGTTATTGTCCATTTAACTACCAAGCAACAGAGTTGCTAGGAGTATAGATTTCACACATCACGATTCACTTGTCGGTGTTCCGGTTACAATAACACGGAACCGAGGAATGAAAAATGATGGAGAGAAGTACCACTGTATCAAGAGTCCATAGGATGGTGTGCAATTCCCATGATATTCTTGATATAAAGATGGTAATACTCCAAGGTAGAATAGAACAAGAGCTAGATTAGCATTTGATCTGCAAAGTACAACTACTTTGACCCAATCCTGGATATGGATGAGGTACCGGAGTTTGTTTCTCCTAGTCATTCCGAAATAGAATGGCTTGATAGACCACAAGAGTAATAGGTATCGATGAGCGAATGCACGCATACTCTTGACTATCAATTGATAGACAAGGGTTAGAATACAACTAAAGAGGGACAACTCAAAGGAACATATAACTTCCTGAGTTGTGGATGCATAGATTAGTATGTCGAACCAAGTTCAACAGGTTTCTTCCGGATAACCCATGCAGAGAAGGTAGAACTGACAGAGTCACAGCATAGAATCGAGAACTCGTCAAGAGCACTCTGGTTGTGATCTTTCGGTTCTGCGAGGAACTTCTGCCATATTGGTTCACGGAATTGGAAGAAGGATCTGCCACGGACCTCGAGGACTATCGCAAAGGTTACTAATAACCTAAGGAACGAGCAAACACTATCAACATGAGGTAAGTAGGGTGAATCTCGGGTTTAAAAACCCAGGAGTAGAATACCTACTACTAAGTGGCATCACGAGATGCTTTCGAGAATGATGGCCAGAATCATCACACTGTGAACACGAAACATGGATGGATCACTAGGTGGTTCTCCAAGACACCTAGGGTCATAATAATAACTTAACATATATACCGAGGCAATAGAGTACCTCAACACACTGGTTAGTGTGGTTAAACTGGCCCAAAGGGGACATCGGGAACGGAAGAAGGATTTGCAAACGCATCAGACTATTTAGAAACCTGGGATGACTCGGACAGCATAATGGTTGTAAATGCTCAAAAAGATTGGAGACATCCAGCAAAATGGTGGCATAACCAATTAGCATCACAATATCAAGGTTCTGAAGCCATCTATGAACACACCGAAGTAGTAGGAAGTGAACTGAGGCTTGAATCCATCAAACCTATAAGCCTACGGATTAGTAACACGTGATCCTAATAGAAAGAAGAGAAAGCCTAGTTCCTTAACCCCGTAGGAAAGTTAAGATGACTCAGATCAGAAGGGCATAAGGTATAAGGAGTAAAAAGAGCCTTATGTTCCCATCCACAATCAATTCCCTTATATAACTAAAGAATTTCTAGACTCGACTTCGACCAGTTTGGCTTGGTAAACCTACACGGAGTCAAGCACTGATACCAAAGCTGTCACGACCCCAACTCAATGCCACACCGATCTAGCATGTACACCTCATATCACTTTGCGTCCTCACGCACAGTATTCCCATGGGTGTCGCCTTACCAGGCCCGGGACCGTTTGTGCCTTTTGGCACACGTATATGATAGTGTCGCTAGCATCCATATGACAAGGAGCCCGGGCTGACATGGCTAGTCGTGAACCCAAAGTGGCACTAACTTATAGGGACAGGCATACATGACCCAGCAAGGAACGTGTCGGTCATCAGCGAGTGAATCCGGGCTGTAGCAGCTAGGCTAGAAGGACTCTGATAAACCGGGTTGTAGCAGGCTAACAGGACTCCGGTAGACATCACGTGACATTTCCCCGAAGGGAAAGACACAGGAAAGAAGAAAGACACATGCTGGCCAACCTAAGTGTTCCGGAGCAGTAGCAAGCTACCAAGGCTCATTGGAAGCACTAGGAGACATTTCCCGGTAAGAGAGCCTACCAAGGATAAACAACTAGATAGTCAGATCCCACACATACCAAGCATTTCAATAACATACACACAATATGCTCAATATGCGCAAACACAACATGGCATCACAACATGACTCTACAACTCAAGTATTTATTCAATAGGCTCCGAGGAGCGAGATATTACAAAGATGGGTCTCATGACCCAACATTCAGAGCATACAAGTCAAAGCCCTTAATAGATTAGTCAGAGGCCTAGAGATTTTATAAAAGCCCTTAATGAACCTCCTATAAAAACCGACATGACCAAGGAAACTTATTATACCTTTAATGTCCTTGGGACACGACATCTTTTCAATAGCATCAACTTTAGCTTTATCAACTTCAATACCTCTTTCAGAAATCTTATGCCCCAAGACAATGCCTTCATTAACCATAAAGTGGCACTTTTACCAATTCAAAACAAGACTAGTATCTTCGCATCTCTGCAAAACTCGATCAAGGTTCCTCAAGCAATCATCAAAGGAGGATCCATAAACGGAGAAATCATCCATGTATACCTTACATATCTTTTCACAAAAGTCAGAGAATATAGCCATCATGCATCCTTGAAAGGTAGCAGGTGCATTACATAAAACGAAAGGCATACATCTATAAGCAAAAGTACCGAAAGGGAAAGTAAAAGTAGTCTTTGCTTGATCGTCCGCTGACACGGGTATTTGAGAGAAACCAGAATAACCATCTAGAAAGCAGAAATGTGTATGTTTGGATAGTATTTATAGCATTTGAACAATAAAAGGTAAAGGGTAATGATCTTTCTTAGTAGCTTTATTTAATTTACGAAAATCAATTACCATCCTATAACCTGTAATAATTCTTTGTGGAATCAATTAATCTTTATCATTAGGAATGACAGTAATGCCTCCCTTCTTAGGGACACAATGGACAGGACTTACCCACTCACTATCAGCAACGGGATAAATTATACCTGCCTCAAGGAGCTTCAGTATTTCCTTTCTTACCACTTCTTTCATCTTAGGATTTAATCGTCGTTGATGATCTCTAACTGGTTTGGCGTCTTCGTCCAATTTAATTTTGTGTTGGCATAGAGTGGGACTAATGCCCTTAAGATCATCCAGATTATATCCAATAGCAGCACGGTGCTTCTTCAGAGTTTTCAATAATCTTTCCTCTTCTTGATCTGAAAGGTTAGCACTAATAATAACAAGATATATCTTATTTTCATCAAGATAAGCATATTTAAGATTATTAGGTAAGGGTTTAAGCTCAAACACGGGATCACCCTTGGGTGGAGGGGGATCCCCTAGGATTTCAACAGGTAAGTTGTGTTTCAAAATAGGACCCTGTTTAAGGAATACTTCATCTATTTCCCTTCTTTCATTCATAAACATATCATTTTCATGGTCTAGCAAATATTGTTCTAACGGATCAGTAGGAGGCACGGCAATAGAAGCAAGACCAATAATTTCATCCTTACTAGGCAATTATTTATCATGGGGTTGTCTATGAAACTTGGCAAAATTAAACTCATGTGTCGTATCCCCCAGACCAATAGTAACACCATCCTTTTCGCAATCAATCCTAGCATTGACAATATTCAAGAAGGGTCTACCAAATATAATGGGACAAAAGCTATCTTGTGGGGAACCAAGAACAAGAAAATCAGCAGAGTATTTAACTTTCCCACACAAGACTTCAACATCTCTAACAATCCCAATTGGTGAAATAGTATCTCTATTGGCAAGCTTAATTGTAACATCAATATCTTCTAACTCAGCAGGTGAAATATCATGCATAATTTCTTTGTATAAGGAAATAGGTATTGCACTAGCACTAGCACCCATATCACATAAGACATGATAACAATGATCTCCTATTTTAACAGAAATAACAGGCATGCCTACAACAGGTCTATGTATCTTAGCATCGGGTCTATCAATATTAGCAGCCTGTTCACAGAAATAAATAACATGCCCATCAATATTATCGGCCAAGAGGTCTTTAACCATAGCAATACTAGGTTCAATTTTAATTTGCTCAGGTGGTGTATACGTTCTAGTATTACTCTTACGAACAACAGTTGAAGCTTTAGCATGATCCTTTATCCTAACAGGGAAAGGTGGTTTCTCAACATAAGAAGTAGGAACAATAGGATCATTATAAGTAATAGTCTTTTCTTCAACTGTAATAGGTGCAACTACTTTTACTTCAGTGGGAGGATTATATTTAAACCACTTCTCCTTAGGGAGATCAATGTGAGTAGCAAAAGATTCACAGAAAGAAGCTGCCATCTCAGAGTCAAGTCCATATTTAGTGCTAAATCCACGAAAAGCATCGGTATCCATAAAAGACTTGACACAATCAAACTTAGGTGTCATACCTGACTCCTTACCATCGTCGGAACCCCAATCTTCAGAGTTGCATTTAATTATTTCCAATAATTAAGTCCCACTTGAATTCAATAGTCTTCAGCATATAAGAACCAGCACAAGAAGTATCGAGCATGGTGCGATCATTGAGAGAAAGCCAAGCATAATTTTTTTGAATAATCATTTCTCTTGAGAGATCATGATTGGGGCATGAATATAACATTGACTTAAGCCTCCCCCTAGCTTGAGCGATGCTTTCTCCTTCGCAAGGCCAAAAATTATATATATAATTACGATCACGATGACAAGATGCATAGGATAGAACTTCTGGTGAAGTTCCAATTTCAATCGTTTATAGTCCCAATATCTCGTATCATCACATAGCCTATACCATGTCAATGCATCTCCCTTCAAAGATAAAGGGAAGACCTTCGTCTTAACAACATCATCGGGAACACCTGCAAGCTTAAATAATCCACAAACTTCATCCACATAGATAAGGTGTAAATCGGGATGCAATGTTCCATCTCCTGCAAAGGGATTAGCTAGCAGTTTCTCTATCATACCCGAAGGAATTTCAAAGTAAACATTTTCAGTAGGTTCAGTAGGTTGAGGAGCAACTCTTTGCTCTACTGGTCGGGGCGAAGATGCCCGAACAAGCCCCTCAAAGGATTAGTTTCCATAGTAACAAGTGAGGGAGTCCTGTATTAGGGGGTATCCGGATAGCCGGTCTATATACTTTGGCCGGACTGTTGGACTATGAAGATACAAGATCGAAGACTTCGTCCCGTGTCCGGATGAGACTCTCCTTTGCGTGGAAGGCAACCTTGGCGATTCGAATATGTAGATCTCCTTCTCTGTAACCGACTCTGTGTAACCCTAGCCCCCTCCGGTGTCTATATAAACCGGTGGGTTTAGTCCGTAGGACAAGAACAATCATAATCATAGGCTAGCTTCTAGGGTTTAGCATCTACGATCTCGTGGTACATCAACTCTTGTAATACCCATATCATCAAGATCAATCAAGCAGGAAGTAGGGTATTACCTCCATCGAGAGGGCCCGAACCTGGGTAAACATCGTGTCCCCAGCCTCCTGTTACCATTAGCCTTACACGCACAGTTCGGGACCCCCTACCCAAGATCCTCCGGTTTTGACACTGACATTGGTGCTTTCATTGAGAGTTCCACTGTGTCATCGCAACAAGGCTTGATGGCTCCTTCAATCATCTTCAACGATGCAGTCCAAGGGGAGGTTTTTCCTCCCGAACAGATCTTCCTATTCGGCGGCTTCGCACTACGGGCCAATTCACTTGGCCACCTGGAGCAGATCGACAGCTACGCCCCTGGCCACTAGGTCAGGTTCGGAAAACTAAACTACACTGCCGACATCCGCGGAGCCTTGATCTTCAGCGGATTCGAGCCCACGTCAGGTGCGTCGGACAGTCCCGACAAGCATGACCTAGATCTGCTAGCAGACAGCACTCAGGTTATCGCGCCTGCGGCTGCTCCAGGAAACAATCCGGAACAGACTGTGCCATCCGAGGACGGGTTGATGGACCCCGCCACGGAGGCAGCACACTCATCGGCCATGGAGCCGAACACTCCTCCCACCTCCTACAAGGTCGGTACCCTCGGACCCCCAGACTCGTCTCCGGCCACGGGATCCGAACCACGCACACTCGTGCCTATCAAATCCGATTGGGCACCGGTCATGGAGTTCACCTCCGCGGATAGCTTTCAGCACTCGCCCTTGGGCGACATGCTAAACTCGTTAAGATCTCTCTCTTTGTCAGGAGACTCTTGGCCGAACTATGTCCGGCTCGAGTGGGAAGCGAACGACGAAGAAATTCGAAACCCACCCACCACACATTTAATAGCCACTGTCGATGACTTAACTAATACGTTGGATTTCTACTCCGAAGACATCGATGGTACTTACGGCGATGCAGGAGAAGAACAGGAACCACCGCCCACCGGGCGCTGGACTGCCACCTCATCATATGATGTATATATGGTGGACACGCCAAAAGAAGGCGATGATGAGGACCCAACAAGGGATAAACCCCTCGATAAGCCACCAAAACAACGCCGTAGGTGCCGCTCTAATCCAGCCAGAGTAAAAACAGCGCAAGAAAGAATAACACCCCGGTCAACTCCAATGGAAACGACGACCCCATGGACCCAGCGATGGAGCAGAACGAGCCAGGGGATGATGAACACAGTCTGGAGCTGACGTCAGACGACGTCGATCCCGAGGGAAAAATCAACAACCTGTCTCGAGAGAAGAGAATAGTCCGGACGATGACGCATTCATCATCCCGGAGAAATGCTTGGAACAAGAAAACCTCCATCAGAGGCTTAGAGCATTCGGCTGGCTACTGGCTCGATGAGCTGCCGGCCATCCTCTAGAGCCTGCGCACAACTCCGAACAAGTCGACCGGCTTCATGCCCTTCTTCCTCGTCTATGGTGCTGAAGCCATCATCCCGACGGACATAGAATTCGACTCCCCATGAGTAACCAAGTACACTGAGGCGAATGCCAAGGAAGCACTAGAAGACGGCATCGATCTACTGGAAGAGGGTCGGCTGTTGGCACTCAGCCGGTCCGCCATCTACCAGCAGAGTCTGCGCTGATACTACAAGCAAAGTGAAGCCAAGATCCTTCCAAGAGGGAGACCTTGTGCTCCGGCTAATCCAGCAAACTGCCGGCCAGCACAAGCTCTCGGCACCTTGGGAAGGCCCTTTCATCGTCAGCAAAGTGCTGGGCAATGGTTCCTACTACCTGATCGACGCTCAGAAGCCCAGAGCATGCAAAAGAGATGACTCAGGCAAGGATACGGAGAGGCCATGGAACGCAAACCTCTTCCGAAGATTTTACAGTTAAAAGCAATATGTATCACACTACCTTTTGTATTAAGTACGAAGACTCCGGGTCCCCCGAGAAGAGCTCGGGGACTACCCTCTTTTATCTATATGATAAGTGTTATGCCTATGAATGTGTTATTTTATTATTCCGCCTGGCACCGGGTTCGACCAATCGGCCCGAAGGCTCGCCGCCTTCTGCTATATGTCATTTCCTGCAGTCGGACAAGTAATGGGTCGGTACCAAAAAACTTCTCCTGTCAGAGGCCGCAGCTCGTAGAGCGACTGTTCGGCGGGCAGGGGTTGCAAAGCAGTGCCCACATGAAAAATGGCCAAGGAAAAGTGCACATATTGCTGGGGCCGGCATCCCGCCTCTTCGGCCGGCTGCCGAGCAGCCAGCCGGCTGGCTTTTGCTTACCTTGCCAACACTCCAAACAGCTAAGTACTTGCCCTCCCATAAATAGCTAAAGTACTCAACCCAACAACAGTCCGCAGAGCGGCTTCCTGGTTGGCAAGAGGATAGCCAAGGGAGGGCGGCAAAGGAAAAGAGCAAGGAGCAGAAAGCAAGAAAAGTCAGAAGTCGGCAAGCAAAGCATAATTTGCGACAAAGGATATTTACATAGCAAAAGGCCCGTTGGCCAGCATTAAGCAGAGTTTGATATACACCCCACGGGTAGAATTGCGCAAATTTAATCAAAGTTTGTCGAGAACTAATAAGCAGGAAAATAAAAGACAAAAAGCCTAAGGAGCGGCAGAGGGTTCCGGCTGGACGATGGAGTCGACGGCGCTGGTTGGGGCAGCAGAGGATTCCGGTTGGATGGCGGAGTCAGTGGCACCGGTCGGAGCAGTGGCCGGCTGGATGGCAGAGTTGGTGGCGCCAGTCGATGGAACAGGTGGCTGGTCGGTCTCCGCCTGGCCACCTCCAGCAGCAGTCAGCGCACTTGAGTGCGGTTCGTTGCTCGAGGAACGGTCAGGATGAGGCTGGCCATCCGCTCCGACCTCCGGCGTGTCCTCCTTGCTTTTCTAATCCTCCGCCTCCTCCCCTTCGTCGCTGGAGTCGATAACCTCGGCCGAGTCCTCGTTGTCCTCCGGGTTCAGCCCGAACCACTCCAGCGGCACCTCGGCGCCTTTGTCAACCAGCTCCGGGACGAAGACACTGGTGTCGGTGTAGTCGGCGATCGCTGCTGCCCTCCTTATAAGGTCGTCCTCCACCGCCACTAGCTTCTCCTGCCCCTCCAGCTGAAACGTGGTCAGCTGGGCTAGATCTAGCCCAGGGTACCATGCCTTGGCAAACTCCAGGACCCAGCACGCCCCAGCCCGGGCCGAGGAGCCCTTCCAGGCTTCCAGGTGGTCGGTCGCCACCTCCAGCCAGTCGGCAGTTCAACTGGGAGTGCGCGGAGCCTGCATGCCTGGCCAGAGGGCAGAGATCGCCTAGGCCCCAACGCGCTGAAGACGGCGCAGTATCTGATGGGCCGGTCGAAGGCGGGCCTAGATGCTAAGAAGATGCTCGTTAAGGGTTCGGGGAGCGTCGACGGCAATCTGCACGCCTTCTACTCTCCGCTCCTGATGATGAGCCTTAATGGCCTGGTTCGCAGCGACGGAGTGGCCTGGGAAGAAGTCTGCTTGGATGAAGGACAAGGAAGCCAGAGGTTAGAAGCCAGCAATCGGCCCGAATAGGAGCCGGCAACTCAAAAGAAAAAAGAAAAGAGAAGAGGCCTACCGTCGACCAAGTCCTCTATACTGCCGAAGCAGGTAGTCAGCTACGCCTCCTTGTCGGCCCAGGCAGAGCGCTCGATCTCGAATACAGTGAGGAGGTTGGTCTCCTTCGTCTTCGCCTCCTTCTGAGCCGTCTTGAGACGCTCCGACTGCTCCACGAGCTGCATGACCAGTCGGTCACGCTCCTCGGCTAGTTTGCTGCACTCCGCCTCCTTACCGTGTTGTGCGGTGTTGGCTTCGCCCAACTGCTGCTGCAAGGCGGCGTTGGGTTCTGCAAAAAGGAAAGAAGAAAGGGCGTCAATCAATCAATAGAGATGGGACGCAGTTGCCGGGGAGATCCGGCCTGACTGCTCAGCAGTCGGCCCGAATCTCGGGGATTACAGCCCGCAGGTGCGCTATCGCGCCCCCGCAGAGAAAGAAGTTATCAACAGTCAACAAGATAAATATAGTTACCGAGAGATCCGGCCCGACTACTCAGCAGCCGGCCCAAATCTCGGGGACTACAGCCCGCGGGTTCGCCAGCATGCCCCCACGGAGAAAGAAAGACAAGACTTGCTCCGGCTCTCGGACAAGTTGGTGGTCTGCTTCTCCAGCTCCTGGACCCCGGAGTTGAAGGTGGCCGCGCGAAGGTTGTGGTAATACTGTGATAGGGATGCCAAAGGAGTTAGCATTCGATGCTTGCAAGTTAAAGTTCCGGACTGCCTGCTCAGCAGCCGGCCCGAAACTTGGGGACTACACCCAGTGGGTGCGCTGGCGCGCCCCCACCAAGAAGTAAGAAGATCAAAACAAAGAAATAACAAGCATACTCGGATGGCTGCTCGCGAGTTCAGAAACGCATCGTTGCACTGCTTGAGGGCATCGGCCTCAGCCCTGGAGCTTGGCTTGGACGTCGAGGGATGCCTGGTTCAAGTCTCCCGTCCCGCCTCCGCGCACCCAGCCGGCGGGCACAGTGCTAGTCGCCTCATTGTCGAGGACCGATGAGCTCGCGGTGCCGGCCTCCAGCGGTCGTGGTGCCGAGGCTGCCTTCGCTAGGCGGCGACACACGGGTGTGCGGGCCTCGGGAGTTGGGCCCGTCACCACCTCGTTCCCGGCTGGTGGCACCGGAGGTGCGGCTGGCTGCCCGTCTTGTGTCCCGCTGGTCGGCGGTGGCGGAGGCACGATAACGTCCGGCATGGCTACGTCGCCACCCTCCCTCTCCATGACCGGCTGCTCGTCGCCGGCTCCCCCAGTCGTCGCCACAAACTCTGACAGAGGCGGCGTGGAGTTCAGGGGAGTCACGAGCAGCGGCTCCTAGCAGCGCGCGGCCTCCGCAAGCCGCTCCCTCGCCGCGGCGTCAGCCTCCGCCTGCGCCAACTTCCTCAGCGCGGACGCCTCCGCCTTGTCAGCCTCCGCCTTCTTCTGGCGGGCGGCTTCCTGCTCCTCGCGCACCTCCCGTGTGTTTTTCTCCTGCGCCTCCCGGAGGCCGGCGGCCGGATCGATTCGCCGGCTGGTGGCAGAGGTCTCCGCCGACCTGATGACCGAGGCGGCGACCGCCTTGTTGAGGGTAAGCGGGACCCTGAGACAAGAGAGCAAGGCAAAGAATTTTTATTCAGGCCAGATCGGCAAGAGAGGGGGTGTAAGATAAATACTTACGCCGACACCATGGGCGGCGCCTTCGGCTGCCTCTGGAACTTGGCCACCTTCGTGCGGCCTCTTTCCTCCTGGTCACCGTGGATGGATTCTTAGGCTTCTTCGGCGCGCTACCAAACAGGGCGGCGCCCTGTTTCCGCTTGTGTTTGCCGCCTCGAGCAGACGGCCCAACGGAGAGGCCCGCGCCTGTGTTGGCAGTGCTCCGGGCAGGGCGCGGCTCGTCTTCCTCGTCATCGTCATCGGGCCAGGTCTCCACGCCGCCTCCTTCCTCAGAGCCGCCTGCTCTGTCGCCACCGCCTATGGCGTCGTCCTCCAAGGCGACCGCCCCCAAGTCGGGGTCGTCCTTGTCGCTCACCTCCCGGTCTGGCTGGTAGTCAACACCCGGCCCCACGATGGCGGCCATCGCCATAGACATGTAGATCTGCGCTCCAGAGAAGGAACCACTTCATACCAAAATCAAGACTGAAGCAAGAGATGAAAAGAAGAAGCTAAGAGACTTACGGCAGGCGGCGGGTTGTCGCAGGAGTACGGCCGCTTTGTGAACCGCCAGGATTCCTCCGACACCTTGAGGTCGGAGATCTCATTCACCATCCTCGCCACCTTAGTAGTCAGCATCTCCTTCATGCACATCCGGCACGGGTCATGGTGCCCGCTCATCCGGCATATCAGATGAGGGCAGCCTTAGAGCAGAAGAACTCGGCGCTTGACGAAGGCGATCAGCAGGTCGGATGCCACGAGACCCTCCGCCTCCGTCAGCACCCGGAGCTGGCTGATGGCGGTGGCCGTGTCTGCCGACACGGGATTCGGCTTGTAGCCCCAATTGGGCCGAAGCCCAACAGGGGGGCCGGCCTCGTAGGCCGGCAGGTTGATGAAGTCGACTGCCGAGTCGACGTTCTCCACATAGAAGTATGATTACTGCCATAGTTTCACCGACTGTGACAGCTTGATGACCGAGAAGACGTTCTTCTTTGATGGCCGGCACACGGCGATGAAGGCGCCACACTCGCCTGCCGTCTCCTTGGCGGAGGTGCCTAGTTTGGCGTAGAAGAAGGCCCCCCACAGCTTGACGGTGGGGAGGATGCCGAGGTAGCCCTCGCACGCCGTGACGAAGGCGGACAGCAGCGTCACGGTGTTGGGCATCAAGTGATGCGGCTGGATGTGGCTTAAGTCCATGAACGAGCGGAGGAACCCGCTCACCGGGAGGCCGAAGCCGCGGAGGAAATGCGAGCGGAAGATGACCCACTCGTCCCTCTGCAGCGTCGGCAAGATCTCCTCCTGCGGCGGCACCCGCACCTTGACGAAAGCCATGTTGGGCATCCGACGCGTGGCCCGGAGGAAGGAGAGGTGATCCTCGATCACCGTCTAGCCGTCCCAGTCTCCTCCCTTCTCGCGTGCCATGGCGTCCAAGCGGAGCTGCATGGGGAGGAGGAGCTCAGCGACGGCGAGCTGCGACGGCGCTACGGCGGGCACGAAGCAGTAGCAGAGAGAGAGAGGAGGAAGAAAGAGTAGGGAGGAGGGCACGCGTGCTTTGCCGCTCCCCTGCCCCCCCCTACTTATAGCCCTCGGGCTACGAAGCCGAGGGGGCGGGACGTGGGATCGTGGGATTAACTGCGCCCACAACCCCACGACCCCCCGATTACTACGCAGAGTTACTACGTAGTAACTCCTGCGGGAACCGCAACCGTCCGCCTCGGCCGTAGCGGATCCGCCCGTGTGCCGAGGCCCGGTAGTGCCGGGCCTGGCCCACTGTCATGTCCCATCAGGAGCGTGGGGTGGCAGGCTGGCACGCACCGCGTGGCGTGCTCATGGCGGGCGGCAGGCCTGGGGAAGCTTAGAAGGCACGCCACCTATTTCCCGCCTTGGTGTTCTAAATTGGCGGACGAGCCCGCCTTGTCAAATTGACTCCGGTAGTCGGCACGTCATAAGGCAGACCAAGCGTTCGCGGAGAGCGTAGCAAAAGATGAAGTTGTTGAGACCTCACGGCCTGTCGACCACGACGCCTCACCAGCTTCGGGGACTACTGTCGGAGTAATGGGCCACGGGTAGCCTTACCCGAGTCCTTGAGCCTTTCCAGACTTTGGGCCGACTCCGCCCCACATGACTTCAGAAGAAAGCGCCGCCTTCTGGTGGTCGGCTGGTTCAACGACCGGCTGCCCGAAGATGGTTGTGCACCAGCAAACGGCACCAAGACAGGCCGGCTCCTAGCAGACGGCCTCTGGAGAGGCCGGCTTCTAGCAGGCGGCCACCAGGCGCCCTCAGAATCTGCGCCCCTCATCAAGAGGACAAGACTGGGTGAGGCTACAGCATAGCCCCTTACCCTCGAATCATGGGCTTGGCGTGGCTACAGTTCCCCGTATGGGCGGAGATCTTCGCATGACGCGGCACTGTTGCCACTTCCCCCTTGACGTCATCCCTGACAGGCGAAGCCCTGCCCCCAGGACGGTCTGTCGGTGCGGCCCGCAGGCGGCGGGCCCTACCAGGCAGTGAGAGCCCGGAAGACGGCGGAGGCCGGACTAGCCGGACCTGAGGGAGGCCGACTTCCAGCAGGCGGCCAGTTCCTCCCTCGAGGCACATGCACCATTAATCAGATAAGACGAGGTGTGGCTATAGTGATCTCCCACCAAGCGGTGGGACTGTAGCCACGCTCCACTGACCAAGCCTGCGTCATTAGCATCATGGCTATAGTGATCATCCCCCAACCAGACCCGCCAGCGGCGGTGGCAGCCTGTCGGCTCCGTACCAGACCAGCCGGTGGGGCCCACCAGGCGGCGGGCCCCAGCTACTGGCGGGGAAGCCGGCGACCAGAGACACTGACAGCCGGTTCCAGCACCCGTCCAGATTACCATTGTACCCTATATAAACCCCCCAAGGCACCCATGCAAAGGGTTCCCAACCTGTTAGAACTAGCATCCACCCTAGAGGAAGAAGAGAGCTAGCCCTGCCTCCTTCTGCCTCTAGCATGCAGCTCAAGGAGCACCATTGTATTCACTAGTGCCTTAGTGATCATGCGGAGACCCCGCAGAGCAGGACTAGGGGTGTTATCTCCTAGGAGAGCCCCGAACCTGGGTAAAGGGCGCTGGCGTTCATGTCTACGCCTCATCCCGCTTCTGGGCACCGGCGACGTTCTACTCGCTCCCACCATGATAAGCCATCCTTTGGCATATGTCGCACCCAACCCCCGACAACCTGGCTCTAATACCATTGTTGGGAAACATAGCATGCAATTTAAAAAATTCTACGCACACACAATGATCTATCCATGGAGATGCATAGCAACCAGAGGGAGAGTGTTTCTACGTACCCTCGTAGATCGTAAGCAGAAGCATTTCACAATGCGGTTAATGTAGTCAAACTTTCTTCGTGCTCCAACCGATCTAGTATCGAACACACGGCACCTCTGCATTCTGCACACGTTTAGCCCAGTGACGTCCTCCACCTTCTTGATCCACCAAGACAGCAAGGTAGTAGATGAGTTTGGTCAACATGGCGGCGTGGTGACGGTGATGGTGATGTGATCTCCGCAGGGCTTCGCCTAAGCACTATGAAAATATGACCGAGGAAGTAAATAGTGGACGGGGGCGTCGCACACAGCTAAAACAATCTTGTGTGTCCTTGTGTGGCGCCCCCTCCCCACATATATATAGGTGGGAGGGGAGGGAAGGCAGCCAGCCGCGCCCTAGGGCTGGCCGTCGGATCCTAGGTCTCCTGCCTTGCCCTACCCCCCTTTCCTTGTATAAACAAGGGGGAACAAAAGAGGTGGAGAGGGAAGGAAGCAGGAGTCCTCACACTTTCCTTTCCCTCCCCTATTTCCTTCTCCTCCTCATAGGGCTAGCCTGTATAGGGGCACACCAACCCCTTCTAGGCTGGTGTGTTCCCTCTCTTGGCCCATAAGGCCCATATCTTTGCCGGGGTTGCCCGAAACTCCTTTCTGGTGACCCAATAAGTACCTGGTACCCTCCGGAACACTCCCGGTGTCCGAATACCATCGTCCTATTTATCGATCTTTACCTCTCGGCCATTTTGAGAATCCTAGTCATGTCCGTGATCTCGTCCGAGACTCCTAACAACATTGGGTCACCAAATCACATAACTCATATAATACTATATCTTCATCGAACATTAAGCGTGCGGACCCTACGGGTTCGAGAACTATGTAGACATGGCCGAGACACCTCTCCGGTCAATAACCAATAGCGGAACCTGGATGCCCATATTGGTTCCTACATATTCTATGAAGATGTTTATCGGTCAAACTGTTATGACAACATACGTAATTCCCTTTGTCGTTATGTTACTTGCCCGAGATTCGATCGTCGGTATCTTCATACCTAGTTCAATCTCGTTAATGGCAAGTCTCTTTACTTGTTCCCTAATGCATCACCTCGTGACTAACTCCTTATTTGTTTGCTTGCAAGCTTATGATGTGTATTACCGATAGGGCCCAGAGATACCTCTCCGATGCTCGGAGTGACAAATCCTAATCTCGATCTATGCCAACTCAACAAATACCCTCGGGGATACCTGTAGAGCATCTTTAGGATCACCCAGTTATGTTGTGACATTTGATAGCACACAAGGTACTCCTCCGGTATCCGGGAGCTTCATAATCTCATAGTCGAAGGAATATGTATTTGACATGAAGAAAGCAATAGCAATAAAACTGAACGATCATTATGTTAAGCTAACGAATGGGTCTTGTCCATCAAATCATTCTCCTAATGATGTGATCCCGTTATCAAATGACAACTCATGTCCATGGTTAGGAAACCTTAACCATATTTGATCAACGAGCTAGTCTAGTAGAGGCTTACTAGGGACATGGTATTTGTTTATGTATTCACACATGTATTTAAGTTTCCAATCAATACAATTCTAGCATGAATAATAAACCTTTCTCATGAATAAGGAAATAAAAAATAAAAACTTTATTATTGCCTCTAGGGCATATTTCCTTCAGTCCCTTATGTGGATGTCGAGCACGAGGTCAAGCTGCGGTGCAGGGGCTTGGGTTTGGATGTCAGGGTGCTGGACCTAGAAGGAGGGTTAAGCAGTATGCACTCCGGCTACCAGTATCGCGATAGTTACCCCCTCCTGGTGAGGTGGGATCCATATCCTAGGCATCTCAGCGTGACAATGGATCCGCCTAATGCTTGTCAATCGTGTAACCATTGTAGGGTACTTTATGCATCTCAAATGTATCTATAAGTTTTGCTTATTCCATGCTACTTTTATATCATATATGCATAGTTTATGGTAATTTTTTATTAATTTGTGGACTAAGACATTAATTCAGTGCCCAGTGCCAGTTGATGTTTTCTAGTACCTATTGGACTTTTCAGGGAAATCTATTTTTCGGGGACGAAAAAACAAGAAAACGTATTTCAAGAAGTTCCAAGAAATGATGGAGCTAGAGCCACTTGATCCACGCATGGAGGCTTTGGGGCCCATGGCGCATGGAAATGCAGTCCAAGAGGGTCCACGTGGTGGGGTCAAGTGAGCTCCTTAGGAATTCACCCCCCAGACTCATGGATTCCCTGCCTTCATATTCTCTCAAAAAGTCCAAATTCATTTATCGAGGAATTTTGCAGCCGTCGTCATCTCTTGTTCCATGAGGATCTAATCGGGAGGACTTTTCTGGTACTGTCTTGGAGGGGAAATCATCATTGGAGCTATCTTCATCAATCTCACTGCCACCATGACTATGAGTGAGTAGTCCTCCTTGGACTATAGGTCCATGACATTAGTTAGATGGAATCTTCTCTCCCTTATTCTTAAATACAAAGATCTCATGAGATGCCCTACATGATTGAGATCAATTTGATTAATTCTTAGTGTGTTTGTTGCAGTGTGATGAATGATACGTCCATTTTGCATCATGCTTTTATATCGAGATTTATTGCATTATGGGTTGTTATTACACGTTATGTCACAATACTTATGGCTATTCTTGTCACGATCCCAACCCAATGCCACATCGATCTGGCATGTAACACCTCATATCACTTTGCGGCCTCACGCACGGTATTCCCACGGGTGTCGCCTTACTAGGCCCAGGACCGTTTGTGTCTTTTGGCACACGTATATGATAGTGTCGCTAGCATCCATATGACAAGGAGCCCGAGCTGACATGGCTAGTCATGAACCCAAAGTGGCACTAACTTACAGGGACAGGCATACATGACCCAGCAACAAACGTGTCGGTTATCAGCGAGTGAATCCGGGCTGTAGCAGCTGGGCTAGCAGGACTCCGGTAAACCGGGATGTAGCAGGCTAACAGGACTCCGGTAGACACCGCGTGACATTTCCCTGAAGGGACAGACACATGAACGAACAAGGACACATGCCGGCCAGGCTAAGTGTTCCAGAGAAGTAGCAAGCTACCAAGGCTCATTGGAAGCACTAGGAGACATTTCCTGGTAAGAGAGGCTACCAAGGATAAACAACTAGATAGTCGGATCCCACACATACCAAGCATTTCAATAACATACACACAATATGCTCGATATGCGCAAATACAACATGGAATCACAACATGACTCTACAACTCAAGTATTTATTCAATAGGCTCCGAGGAGCGAGATATTACAAACATGGGTCTCATGACCCAACATTCAGAGCATACAAGTCAAAGCACAAACGAAAGCTTAACATGTCTGAGCACAGACATCTATAAATGAAAAAGGCTAAGAAGCCTGACTATCTACCAGATCCTGCCAAGGGCACAAGATCATAGCTGAGGTAACAAGCTAAACGTCGAAGTCCACGCGGAACTACTAGTGAGACGGAAGTCTCTCTGCAAAACATAAAATAGGCAAACGTGAGTACAAATGTACCCAGCAAGACTTACATCAGATCTAATTACATATGCATCATTATCAACAAAGGGGATGGTGGGGTTTAACTTCAGCAAGCCAACTTTCACTCGGTGGCTATCCTGAACTACGACTGCAAGTAACTCCTTTGAGGTGGCGCACACGAGTCCACATATTCACCAATCAATACACCACTATGGATCTGTTCCCGTCTACCTACGAGAACGCCATCCATAGCACTCACGATTATCTTGCGCATTTTAGAGTATCCACTTCAAGTTATCTATGAAATGTACATGCAACCCAGAAGTCCTTTACCGTGGACACGGCTATTCGAATAGATGATGTTAGCCCTGCAGGGGTGTACTTCTTCACACACGCTCTCGCCACTTACCCCATATACACGTCGTGTATCTCGGCAACCTTCAAGCGGAAGCCTGGCGAGGGAGTCGGCCACGACCTGACTAACCACACAAGTCTCTAGTCCAGGTTTATCGCCTATTCGGGTTCCATCCGCAAGGAGATCCAGCCGGGGGTGTCGCTCACGGCCCCAAACGATGTGTGCAGGGTTCCCAAGCCCACCTCGACGGATGGATCTATGCTTGGTACACCGTGCCACGGTGCCTAGTTTATCCCAAGCCCACCTGTACCGGGTGCCACTTGGTAGACTACTAACACAACCTACAAACAACAGAAACTAGTTGCAACTCCTCGACAGAGATCGAGTTGATTAATAAGTCGAGAGGGGCACTTAAGCATTCCAATGCGTGGTAGTAACTGTTCATGGATCACAAACACAGAACTCAGTTCCTGAGGACGGCTGCAATGAGACAACCCACCATGTACTCCTACATGGCCTCTCACCGCTACCTTTACCAAATCGTGTTCACACACTTAGCTCTCAACGATAGGACATGTTCACACACCTCCGATTCATCCCCTATGAATCAGACCTGACTCAACTCTAAGCAGTAGCAGACATGACAAACAAGCATGAATGAGTAGGCACATCAGGGCTCAGACAACTCCTACTCATGCTAGTGGGTTTCATCTATTTACTGTGGCAATGACAGGTCATGCAGAGGAAAGGGGTTCAACTACCGCAGCATGTAACAGTTGAATCATTGTTGTCCTAATGCACTAAAAGAGAGCAGGAGCGAGAGAGTGGGTTTGTATCAGAATGAACAAGGGGGTTTTGCTTGCCTGGCACTTCTGAAGATAGTATAGCTCTTCATCGGTGTCATCGAACTCATCGTCGAAACCACGTATATCGAGAGGGGACAAACACCGGCAAACAAGTAAGAACACAATCAATGCAATGCACAATATCATGCATGATCATGACATGGCAATATGTTGTGGTTTGAGCTAATGCATCTAGCAGAAGGTTAAATGAAGGTGGTTTGAATCTAAGATTCAAATTCAAACTCCATCTATGACATTTCAAATGCCATTAATTCAAATTGTTGTATACAGCACCTTTAAGTTGTTCAAATATGCACGGTAATACCATAAACAGATTCTTTGGATTTTTCTAATCATTTTTCATATATAATTTATTTCATTCTGAGTTACGGTTGATTTTATATGATTTTTGGAAGTTTATAACATTTTCTGAAATAAATAAACCATTTAAGATTTATTTAAATTCCAGAAGAATTACTGCGTCAGCATTGTATCACTATGAGGTCAGCAGGTCAACAGGGGCTGGTCTGGGTCAAACCTGACGTATGGGGTCCACACGTCAGTGTAACAGGGCAGGAACAGAGACTGACTAGTGGGTCCAGGTCAATGTTGACGTGGCAGGGTCAAACTGACACCTGGGGCCAGGTGTTTTAACCTAAACTAAATAGGGAATAAATCTGGGGTTAATTAGGGCATGGGGCCCATATGTCAGTGAGAGAGGGGGTTAATTAGCTGGGTCATTAGTGACTAATGACAGTGCCACGTCGACTTTGCCGGAGTTACGCCGGCGACGACCTAAACGAGGCGGAGGTACACTGGAGCGGCTCGGGTTTCGCATTCCGGTGACCAAACAGGCGGCGGAGGGAAACTACGCGTAGATGGGAGCGAGCCGTGTCGGGTGCTGGTGGTGCTTGAGCTCGGGGTCGCCGAAAACGACGCCGGCGATGAGTTTGGCGGGTGTCGGAGCTCGAACTCGATGCTAGGACGCACGGCAAGGAGCATGGAGCCTTGCTACGGGCTTCTGGGGATGCCCCGAGCGCGGTGACGCGCTTGGTTTCAAGCCAGGGTGGTTGTGGCCACGACGGCGACGTGCAGAGGCGGCGGCGCGTGCGGGTGAGCTCGGTGCGGTCGTCATGGTGCAAGGCAGAGCGAGCAAAGAGGGGAGGCGAGGCAGGGGCTCACAGCGGTCACGGCGGTGCTGACGGCGAGGTCGGGGAGGAACCGAGGCGGTCAGGGCATCGAGGGGGATCGCCGGCAGCGAGAGGTCGAAGACAGCTCGGTGGAGGCGTTGCAGAGCGTGCGAGCGCTCAGGGTCCGGCCTGCTCGGCGTAGCTGACGACGGCGGAGCTCAGGGACATGACGGGGCGACGCAAGGACGACGGTGGCTGCAAGAACTACGGCGGCACGGGCGCGGCAGCGTCGGCCATGGCGAGGAGAGGGCGAGGGAGAGAGGCAGGGGGCGTGTGAGGTGTCCACGGGGTCGGGGTGGCGCCGCGGAGTCGCTTCAAGGCGCGGGTGAAGCAGACAAGCAGGGAGGTGGCATGGCGCGACGTGCGCGCGTGCTCTGTCTCCCTCCTGTGCCTACTGGTAGAGGTAGGTGATGACTGGCAAGGGCCATATGGGTCGGGCCAGTGCAGGTAAGTGGCCTCTGGCCTTCTCTCTCTCTCTCTCTCTCTCTCTCTCTCTCTCTCTCTCTCTTTTCTAATTTGTTTTCTGTTTTCTATTTTTCTGTAAATTCTGGGCTTTTTTAAAAATACCAAAAGGTTTTCAAAAATCCTGAAAATAATTGTGGGCTATGTTTGGATTATTCCTAATAGCCCTCACTTAGTTCAGAATTAATTGAGCACTTAAGATAATATATAGCATTTAAGTGCCCAATTGCAAATAACATATGATTTAATTCAGTGACCTTATGTGTCCTATAAAATTGTGCACCAATTTTGTCAGAGGTTCTAACCCAGGACAAAAATGATGGACATTTTATAAGGCCATTTCAGGTTCATTGAGGGAATTGATTAGTAACCCTAGTTGGTTTAGGTGGTGCTGGGGATTTTTGATCATCCCCATTTCAAGTTTCTGGAAAATTAAACATGATGCATCATCTCTAATGCAACACTGACTAGGGTTGTGACAACTCACCCCCACTAAACAAGAATCTCGTCCCGAGATTCAGGCGTAGGGTAAGATGAAGGGGGGGTGGGACGCAACTAACACAATCTTCATGATCCAGGTTGCACTTCATAAGAACATTGATTCGATCATCATCTTTGTCTCAACGTCTTGCTCTGAGAACTCCATCTAACATGGCAATAAGAGCAAAGGGACAACTCCAGAAGAATCAATCTTCTCAAAGATCGAGCAACTCAGGATCAACTCATGGAGTGAGACACTGAAACATCTCTTGAGCTGACACACAAAACACACATCAAGAGGGATGGAAAGATGGCGGAGGTTCAATTTGGTAGGCAACAATTCCACGCTGAAGTAGGATGGTGCATGGTTTCAAAGTAGCGAGGAAATATTTGCCATGATTCCACAACGAGGCACCTTGGGAGAGGTGACTCATAGAATTATTACCTTAAGTGGCAAAAAGAATTACTTTTGATCCATAGATCATTGAAATTCTTCATACCAGCCTGGGGCAAATCACAATTGATTGTTTGAAAGAATTCGAGAGGATGGCATACTCAGCTTGGAAAGGAAACTACGGTTATAGAACAACTCAGCAATTGTAAGGCACATTCCAGCTGATACCAAGGATATAACCTAGTGACTGAGCGTTCTTTCAAGAACTTGAGCATTTCCATATTCATCAGGGTTTTGCCAACATCTATGCCAAGATCCTGGTGACACCTCGTACTACCATGATGAATAACGATGGAGGATGCAGGTGCAGAGAAGGACAACACTTTCTCAGATTTTACCTTAGCGAGACCAAGGAAACAAAATCTGGATGATCGACTGAGAGACATTTAGCACTCCGCTTATAATGTTCTCCCTGATGTACTAACCCATTTATAGATTTGGTTTGGTATCTTGAACATCAGGTAAAGGGTCGAACTTCAGGAGCTCAAGAATCCATAAGGAACAATTGTTGGAGTAAATCCTACGAAATCCTTATGGGGAGGTGGCCAACTTCCTCCATCAAGATACTAAAATAGCAGGTCTTCCGGTTGGGTGTGTTGGCCACGACATCCACTTTACCGGGTTACAGAGAGACCAATATTATAGTTCTTGGGACACGTTCCAACCATCATATCTTCCTAAGATTCAGATCTGGTTTGTGTCAGAATAATCCAGACTCATCGAGTCTAGAAAGAAAAATGAAAGTTTGCAACACAAATCGACAAGATGACGTTGCGAGATTCTTGGGGAATGAACTACGGTAGTAAGCTCCAAAACATGAGTTGGTTCTGCTACAGACATGTGAACACGTTGTCCCAGATAAGCATGACCACGTGGTAGTCTTATAATAAAACACTACCGAGTTCTGATTGGGAACCATCATTGGAATAACGAAGTCTTGTGCATGTACCTTTGGGTCCTTAAGGGTTAACACTCAAGAACTTCTTTTCCTTGAACAAATCAATCAGTGGCTTGGTGTGCTAGGGAATACATATGGAGTGGAGGTAATTAATCTACCAAACCATAGAATACATTCGCACATGCATAACTAACTTGGGATGGTACCAGAGGAAACAAAAACAATCTTTCTTGAACTCACGACGGCAACTTGCACCAGATGCACATAAATTCGAGAAAGTCACTTCTTCCATCCAAGCATAAGCTTCATGAACAGAACACGAAGGCATTGCTTATAAAGTTTCCAACACTAGCTTAATGTTCAACAAAATCATGGAGGAGATAAGGATGTTGTCGATGGGCTCAACAAGAATTCATCCAGGTTTCCATATAGAGGGAATTACACAATTAGGTGGAAACGGTGATAACATCGGTCAGACCAAAGGATGTAATGGTGTATGCCCGAGGGATCAACCACGAGTAAGACGACATTGTGAACATCATTGGCTCTGATTTGATTTGATAATATCCCACACTCAAATGAAAGTTTTGATAAGATAATAGGTCTAACAACTGATCATAGGGACCAATCGATGAGGATATCATCTTTCTTCAACACACTCTATATATCCCTTGAAATGAAGTAAGCTAGGCAAGCTTTTATCTTCCAACTCTCCAAGTTGTTGTTTAGCTTAACCAACTATCTTAGGGTATCCAACACAGATTCTTGGAGAAAGGGTGGTTTACAGGAAAACCAACTTGATCACAAACTCAACATAGCGGTCAGGTCACGACCTGGTGATACTTCCGAGAAGACATTCAGAAAATCACGAACCACCGATATGTTACTAAGATTGAGAACAATCTTACTTATGAGACAAGATGGTACGATCAAATGGGCGAGGGATTGACACAATCCTAACTCATTGATCGGAGAGTGCACCGGAAATAAGGACTAGGTAGCACGATCAACCTTAGGGCGATGATTCAATAATCAACACGCTAAGAATGAGGTTATTGTCCATTTAACTACCAAGCAACAGAGTTGCTAGGAGTATAGATTTCACACATCACGATTCACTTGTCGGTGTTCCGGTTACAATAACACGGAACCGAGGAATGAAAAATGATGGAGAGAAGTACCACTGTATCAAGAGTCCATAGGATGGTGTGCAATTCCCATGATATTCTTGATATAAAGATGGTAATACTCCAAGGTAGAATAGAACAAGAGCTAGATTAGCATTTGATCTGCAAAGTACAACTACTTTGACCCAATCCTGGATATGGATGAGGTACCGGAGTTTGTTTCTCCTAGTCATTCCGAAATAGAATGGCTTGACAGACCACAAGAGTAATAGGTATCGATGAACGAATGCACGCATACTCTTGACTATCAATTGATAGACAAGGGTTAGAATACAACTAAAGAGGGACAACTCAAAGGAACATATAACTTCCTGAGTTGTGGATGCATAGATTAGTATGTCGAACCAAGTTCAACAGGTTTCTTCCGGATAACCCATGCAGAGAAGGTAGAACTGACAGAGTCACAGCATAGAATCGAGAACTCGTCAAGAGCACTCTGGTTGTGATCTTTCGGTTCTGCGAGGAACTTCTGCCATATTGGTTCATGGAATTGGAAGAAGGATCTGCCATGGACCTCGAGGACTATCGCAAAGGTTACTAATAACCTAAGGAACGAGCAAACACTATCAACATGAGGTAAGTAGGGTGAATCTCGGGTTTAAAAACCCAGGAATAGAATACCTACTACTAAGTGGCATCACGAGATGCTTTCGAGAATGATGGCCAGAATCATCACACTGTGAACACGAAACATGGATGGATCACTAGGTGGTTCTCCAAGACACCTAGGGTCATAATAATAACTTCAACATATATACCGAGGCAATAGAGTACCTCAACACACTGGTTAGTGTGGTTAAACTGGCCCAAAGGGGAGATCGGGAATGGAAGAAGGATTTGCAAATGCATCAGACTATTTAGAAACCTGGGATGACTCGAACAGCATAATGGTTGTAAATGCTCAAGAAGATTGGAGACATCCAGCAAAATGGTGGCATAACCAATTAGCATCACAATATCAAGGTTCTGAAGCCATCTATGAACACACCGAAGTAGTAGGAAGTGAACTGAGGCTTGAATCCATCAATCCTATAAGCCTACGGATTAGTAACACGTGATCCTAATAGAAAGAAGAGAAAGCCTAGTTCCTTAACCCCGTAGGAAAGTTAAGATGACTCAGATCAGAAGGGCATAAGGTATAAGGAGTAAAAAGAGCCTTATGTTCCCATCCACAATCAATTCCCTTATATAACTAAAGAATTTCTAGACTCGACTTCGACCAGTTTGGCTTGGTAAACCTACACGGAGTCAAGCACTGATACCAAAGCTGTCAGGACCCCAACTCAATGCCACACCGATCTAGCATGTACACCTCATATCACTTTGCGTCCTCACGCACAGTATTCCCACGGGTGTCGCCTTACCAGGCCCGGGACCGTTTGTGCCTTTTGGCACACGTATATGATAGTGTCGCTAGCATCCATATGACAAGGAGCCCGGGCTGACATGGCTAGTCATGAACCCAAAGTGGCACTAACTTATAGGGACAGGCATACATGACGCAGCAAGGAACGTTTCGGTCATCAGCGAGTGAATCCGGGCTGTAGCAGGTAGGCTAGAAGGACTCCGATAAACCGGGTTGTAGCAGGCTAACAGGACTCCGGTAGACATCACGTGACATTTCCCCGAAGGGACAGACACAGGAACGAAGAAGGACACATGCTGGCCAGCCTAAGTGTTCCGGAGCAGTAGCAAGCTACCAAGGCTCATTGGAAGCACTAGGAGACATTTCCCGGTAAGAGAGCCTACCAAGGATAAACAACTAGATAGTCAGATCCCACACATACCAAGCATTTCAATAACATACACACAATATGCTCAATATGCGCAAACACAACATGGCATCACAACATGACTCTACAACTCAAGTATTTATTCAATAGGCTCCGAGGAGCGAGATATTACAAACATGGGTCTCATGACCCAACATTCAGAGCATACAAGTCAAAGCACAAACAGAAGCTTAACATGTCTGAGTACAAACATCTACAAATGAAAAAGGCCGAGAAGCCTAACTATCTACCAGATCCTACCGAGGGCACAAGATCGTAGCTGAGGTAACAAGCTAAACGTCGAAGTCCACACGGAACTACTAGTGAGACGGAAGTCTCTCTGCAAAACATAAAATAGGCAAACGTGAGTACAAATGTACCCAACAATACTTACATCAGATCTAACTACATATGCATCATTATCAACAAAGGGGATGGTGGGGTTTAACTGCAGCAAGCCAACTTTCACTCGGTGGCTATCCTGAACTATGACTGCAAGTAACTACTTTGAGGTGGCGCACACGAGTCCACATATTCACCAATCAATACATCACTATGGATCCGCTCCCGTCTACCTACGAGAACGCCATCCATAGCACGCATGCTTATCTTGCGCATTTTAGAGTATCCACTTCAAGTTATCTATGAATTGTACAGGCAACCCAGAAGTCCTTTACCGCGGACACGGCTATTCGAATAGATGATGTTAACCCTGCAGGGGTGTACTTCTTCACACACGCTCTCGCCACTTACCACCATGTACATGTCGTGTATCTCGGCAACCTTCAAGCGGAAGCCTAGCGAGGGAGTCGGCCACGACCTGACTAACCACACAAGTCTCTAGTCCAGGTTTATCGCCTATTCGGGTTCCATCCGTGATGTGACCCGACCAGACGACGAGTCGTTCATAGGCCCAAACTTTCACGGTACACAAAATTCAGCGACGAACAATTGTCGTGATAATAAAAATAGACAAAAAACAATAGGCAGCTCTTCGGATCAAGCGATTCGCGAGAATAACAAAGATCAAAATATGCGCAAGAGTAAGATCAAATCACACCCTGCGTAGCAGCTCCTGAAACCCTCAAGGACCAGCAAACAAATCACAAATATTTTGGCGCATCCAACATGATGCCTTTTGTGTATATTTTCCAACTCCAAAAATTCCTGTCCCGTACAAGGCCGAGGCATGCCTGTTTTATAGGCAAAACTAAACCTGAACTAACCGACCTAACAAAAGCTAAAAAGATACAGACTCTTATCTCTTTCCTATTCTAACTAATCATGATTTAATTAATTAAGTATCTGGCAACGCCGATCATAAAAATCCAAAACAGACTAGTACTCAGGGAACATACGTATGAGTTAAAGCTAAATCAACATGGTTTAGACTCCTTCATGTTGCCTTGGGGCTTTGGCCTTCACGTCCTGGTACTCCACTCACACACGACCAATACAAAAGAAATGGCATGGTGTTCTAAAGGTTGGTTTGATCTCTTGCTTCTCTGGTTGTGTCGATGGCGCCTCAATACAGAAACCTCCAATCTACAGTGTACATGGAATAGCACGGTCTATGGTCACATCAATCCGCAAGGAGATTCGGCCGGGGTGTCGCTCACGGCCCCAAATGATGTGTGCAGGGTTCCCAAGCCCACCTCGACGGATGGATCTACACTTGGTACACCGTGCCATGGTGCCTAGTCTGTCCCAAGCCCACCTGTACCGGGTGCCACTTGGTAGACTACTAACATAACCTACAAACAACAGAAACTAGTTGCAACTCCTGGACAGAGATCGGGTTGATTAATAAGTCGAGAGGGGAACTTAAGCATTCCAATGTGTGGTAGTAACTGTTCATGGATCACAAACACATAACTCAATTCCTAAGGACGGCTGCAATGAGACAACCCACCATGTACTCCTACATGGCCTCTCACCGCTACCTTTACCAAATCATGTTCACACACTTAGCTCTCAACAGTAGGACATGTTCACACACCTCCGATTCATCCCCGATGAATCAGACCTGACTCAACTCTAAGCATTGGCAGGCATGACAAACAAGCATGAATGAGTAGGCACATCAGGGCTCAAACAACTCCTACTCATGCTAGTGGGTTTCATCTATTTACTGTGGCAATGACAGGTCATGCAGAGGAAAGGGGTTCAACTACCGCAGCATGTAACAGTTGAATCGTTGTTGTCCTAATGCAGTAAAAGAGAGCAGGAGCAAGAGAGTGGGTTTGTATCGGAATGAACAACGGGGTTTTGCTTGCCTGGCACTTCTTAAGATAGTATAGCTCTTCATCGGTGTCATTGAACTCATCATCGAAACCACGTCTATCAAGAGGGGACAAACACCGGCAAACAAGGAAGAACACAATCAATGCAATGCACAATATGATGCATGATCATGACATGGCAATATGATGTGGTTTGAGCTATTGCAACTAGCAGCAGGTTAAATGAAGGTGGTTTGAATCTAAGATTCAAATTCAAACTCCATCTATGACATTTCAAATGCCATTAATTCAAATTGTTGTATACAACAACTTTAAGTTATTCAAACATGCATGATAATGCCATAAACAGGTTCTTTGGATTTTTCTGATCATTTTTCATATATAATTAATTTCATTCTGAGTTACGGTTGATTTTATATGATTTTTAGAAGTTTATAACATTTTCGGAAATAAATAAACCATTTAAGATTTATTTAAATTCCAGAAGAATTACTGCGTCAGCATTGCATCACTATGGCGTCAGCAGGTCAACAGGGGCTTGCCTGGGTCAAACCTGATGTGTGGGGTCCACACGTCAGTGTAACAGGGCAGGAACAGAGACTGACCAGTGGGTCCATGTCAACGTTGACGTGGCACGGTCAAACTGACACGTGGGGTCGGCTGTATTAACCTAAACTAAACAGGGAATAAATCCGGGGTTAATTAGGGCATGGGGCCCATCTTGTCTGAGACATTCTCAGGCGTTTCTGTTCTCCGGTTGATTGGCTCTCCGTGGCCCGACGCGAGAGGGAAAAGGGCCCTCTCCGGCAACTTTGTGGCGAGGGCGTTTGGGGCAAAGTTCGGTGGTTTCTTCATGAGGCTCAGGGTCGCTCTTTGTCAATTTAGTGGATGTTTCTTGTTTTGGTTCGACCGCTCTTGTTCTCATGCTCAACGACAAGTCGGCGGTATAAATTGATTAATGTTTTACATTGCTATCTTTGTTTCTCTTTTTATTTAATGTGTTTTGCAAGGGGGTTTGATCATCCCCTCAAAAAAAGATGGTTTGTTCAATACCTTATATCATTCAGTTGTATGGTGCTTTAACTATAAAACAGGGTGAAAACCTATTTTTACAAGGGAGAGAGGATAGAGAAATACAAGAGAAAATGAGTCATGTCCTGCAATCCAAGAAGACACTAATTTGGAATGTATAAGAAAACCACACAGATTTGTAGCTCGCTCATCCGGCGGCATCTGATACCTCCATCGGTAGCGGACGTTGCTCCCCTTCCTGTGATGGCAGTTCCGGACTGTGACTCGATTTCCTCTTTTCGAAAGTCTACCCCAATGACTTGGATTGCTTAGACAAAGGACAGGGCAAAATCCCTGCTCGGTTGGCCGATACTGGCAGCAGCGACACTCACGGGTGTCGTCCTCTATCTGGAGATACTGCCATGGCCTTCATCTATGCCCCTCTTCGAGCATCATGGAGAACCCTAGGTCCAGTTATTTGTACGGGACATCGACGGCGCCTTCGACGTCCTTCCCTTCACGAAGGTATTGTCTTGTTCGCTCGCGGCTTCCCCAACGGTGGAGTTGGAAATGTTGGTTTCCTTTGTTTGGTTTGAGCTGCTTCTCAGGACTAAGCGAGTTTTTCCGTGTTGTTTTCTATGTTTGGGCCGAACACCCAATGTCTCGCTGTTCCAGACATCATGTCATGTCTTTTTGCCTTCGCATCATGTTTCATACCTTGTACTTACTCTTTTTTTTTCTATCAATAGAATGATTTGCAGGCTTTGCGTACTCGCGAAAAAAAAAAGAACCCACACAGATATCAACTAGCCACGAGTCCGATCAAATATATCACAGCTGGGGCCTGGGGCCGGTTACAGCTGCGAACCGATACATGGTGATTAGTTTGTTGCTTCACTGTCGGCCAGCTTAAGCTAAGATCATCCCCGCAAAAAAAAAACTTAGGCTAAGATCTGGTTTCAACACTTGTCATACGAGCTAAATTTGGAAGTACTATGTTTACGCCATAGCCCGTTTAAGAAAGCAAGCACGTCCGTGTCATCACTTATTTATCAGTGTCAGGCGTCAACCTCGCGACCAGGCTTTGCCAAGAAGAAAAGAAAACCTCACGACCAGGAACGGGCCAACGCATCTAGAGATGACGGCAACTCAAGTTGGCCGTATTTTACGTGCTTCATCACGGTCGCGGAGGGGAAGACTCGGTTCGGATAGCGGCTGACACTTGTTCCGCCGATCGAGCCTATATCTGTATCGTTTGGAGGCTCCATTTTGTATGCAGTGATAATATTTGGTCTTTAGTTTTTTCGGAC
>NC_041385.1:494567375-494639632 GCF_002162155.2 Triticum dicoccoides
AAAAAATTGTACACTGAGACTGAGAGCTTCGGGTATTTGGAAATGGCTAGTTTGTCATGTCGTGATGTGACCATCTGATGCATGACAGTGACCTAGCCATTTCATTAGTTGGTGGTTTGTACCAGAACAGATCACAAAACACGACTCAATAAGAAGTACCTGTCGCCCCCCAGGTTGGTTGACCTTAAGCTTTGCCGGTGTGCTTAGCCATCAAGTTGAACTTCAAGTTGGCGAGATCCAACTTTTTTTCTTTTTGAGGCAATGGCGAGATCCAACTTACATATAGTTTTGTGGCATAGTAAACCCTAAAAGCAACTTTAGCAGATTTGTCGGATCGGCCCGATCCCGTCAATATGGCGATTTTAGTCGAAAATGCCACTTCACTAAAGTTGTCATCCGGCCTCAAGTTGCCATAATTTATAGAGCGCACTCTACATTTTTTAATTGAAAAGAAGAATTACCCCCGGCCTCTGCATCTAGGCAATGCATACAGTCATTTTATTAATTATTCACAAAGATCATACAAAGTAGTATATCAAGTAGTCTGATACCAACATCTTAGCAACAACTGTCGCTACTCATATCCACTTAATGAATGGGTGCCGATAGTCCGAGCCTAATACCAAACAGACATCGCACCAAAGCCTAACATGTAAAGCCGGAGGCACCAACCGAGCCACATACTAAGTTTGGGGCACAAACCGGTCCGATGCACTCTTATGTGCCGTGGCCGCCGTCTTCCACCAATCCATCTTCAGAGCAGAAACTTACGCACCGACCTTGCCAGGCCTCTCTGTCATCGACACCATCATGACACCAGACAGCGTCCTTCTCCTATGTGAGTCCATCTTCGCGCATCGGACACCGAGTCTCCACTGCGCCACGCCGCCGAGATCCGTCGCCATCAATGAGTAAGATGAAGCACCGCTCCATCAAAGAAGCCGCCCACTGGTCCCTCGCCCGTGTACACCTCCAAGAATGACGCCCCAAGGGAAAAACGACACCAGATCATTGCCATCATCCGATCTACTGATCAAGGGTTTCCTCCGGAGGTAGCGGATAGAGGTCTAGAGGTTCTCCACGACAACTCACAATCTCATAATACAATCTTAGAAAAGAACTGGACGACAGATTATGTGAGAAGCGGATATTGTGTGAAGTTTTCCGAAATCTTGTTTCTGCAGAATCCTGCACGAAAAGAACTGGCCCTATAGCTATCACCGACTGGTGGAACGAGCACATGCACCATGAGCGAGAAGACTATTGTGGCTGCAATCTACACTGCACGGAATATTTAGACGGAGCATGATAGGATGGTCTTTCATAAAACGGATTTTTGGTGCACGGGGGCAACGGAGCACATTATTTTGAATTGTTAAAACAAGGTACTTAAAAGATTTTAAATAATGATTTATTTACATGAATACGCATGCGTGTGATCTAAGTACCCGTGAAATTTTGTTCAATAATACGTTGTATTATGTGATGCACAAAAAATACAAAATTTTGGTCCAAAAACAACAACAAAAAGGCCCTAATTTGCATGTATTTTGTCTTTGTTTATCTTTTATATTGCGAGCACGTATATTGCTGAGAATTTGGCTCATTATACTACACTGCTATACGTGCATGCACATAATTTTTTTTTAAAAAAAAGCAAGCCGTAAAAAACTGATTTTTTGAACTTCAAAAAAACCAGGCACTATGTGCCCGATGTCAATTTTTGGGTCTTTCAGCTCAAGCATGCAGCACCTATCCATCCATTGTTATCCGATATTGAGAACCTACCTGAACCTGACTAGCTTTACTTCAACCCATATCCTTGTAACACTTAAGACGTTTGTATTTGATTTTCTCCTGCTTAATATATCGGCGTGCTAACCGCCAATTCCTCAACAAAGAAAGATCCTACAGACAATATTTCATACAACAATAAAATCATCGCCTGCAAGCTGTCTGTAAGATCCTACAGACTGTGGATCTACACAGAATTTCTTTCTCTCCCCCATTTCTCTTTCCTCCAAATTTAAACTTTTTATGTGACAACTTGTGTAGAAATCTGAACTAAACACTATTGTACCTAACTAGAATGGATGCATCAGTTACACGCGCGGGGATTCTGAGTTAGATCTGCTAAGCCGAGGGTGCTGCAAGCTGTGCAACAAATACAAACAAGCGATGATTTCATCAGAAACCAACCATTAATACACCAGACACCGGCACGAGCTAACTAAAAAAGCAGGGTCAATGTCTCGACGTGCAACAGTTGTTCGAATGCCAGATGACCCGTGTACCATAGTGTTGCATTTCTTTTGCGTGCAATCTCAGCTCAATCGAACCACTTGGAACGGAGCAGAAAAAAGAAGTACGGGAGATCTCACGTTCCAGATCCGATTTGGTCTAGTCCCATCAAAACCTGGAGAGCTCTTTTTATTTGAACCTAGCCTGGAGAACTCCGGCAGATCATGCTTTTTAATTTTATTTTCGTTTTTTCCTTTCAAAACATTCTCTTTCTTTCTTTCTTTCTTTCTTTCTAATTTTATTTTCGTTTTTTCCTTTCTCATTTAATTTTACTTTTCCTTTTTTTCTTTCTTAATTTTAGTTTTTTCGTTCCAAATCGACAAACATTTTCTGAAATCTGGGAACATTTTTTTTTGTATTGGTGATTTTTTTAAAATTCTAACATCTTTTCAAATCGGTGAACATCTTTTAAAATCATTGAATTCAAAGTTTTTTCAACCAAGTAAAAAAATCATCAAATTCATACAATGTTCATTTTTTTTAAATGTTCATTATATTCAAAAATGTTCGTCAAATTCAAAAAAACTCATTAATTTCAAAATAAGAATTCATTTAAGTTAATTTTTTTCGTCAGCAAAATATGTTCATCAAAATTAAAAAATTGTTCATCCAAAATTCAAATTTTGTTCATAACACTTTCAAAATAGAAATTGTGAACTTTTTTGAATTCATGGATGCTTTCTGAAATTCTTGAACATTCTTTTTCATTAGTGAACATTTTTTAAAAATTCTAAACTTCTTTTCAGATTCTGAACTTTTTTGAAGAAGCAAAAAAATCAAAAAAGGAAACGAAAAAAAACAAGGGGGCCTCGTCCCGCACCTGGGTCGGCCCAAGGTCGTGCACGGGACAGAGGGAGCATGCGGGCGAATCCTATTTAGCGCTGCAGGCGCTGGTTACTAATGTTTTCGTGTTTTCTGCAAACTGGCGCCTGCAGCGCAGCACCCTCTGCTACGACTGGGCCGGCCCATGTATCTGTTTGCTTCTACTCCAGCGATCGGAACCACTATGCCATGCAACGACTTGTGTTTTGTACTAGCTTCTTTCCTTGTTTTTATTTCGCTCTTTAGTCATGGAAATCCTCGAACTCTACAAACAACCTATACTGAAGCATTCAAAATTACATGGGCCTGACCAAATAATAAAGTGAAGTAGCACCTATAATAGCCTCTCGACGAAATTTATGAAGTAGCATCTTGTATATTTCGTCCAAGCTTTCATGCACTTATTATGATGGCTACAAAGTTGTGAAATCATCACTTGAAACTCCGTTTTTGTTTTCCTTACGCATGCCATCAACTCCATATGCTTGATCTTTCTCCAATGTTCATCTTTCTTGTTCAAGTTAGACCCTTTATTTGTAAGCAATACAAATGTATCCAGTTTAGACAGCGTCATATTCTCATGAACATTAAAATTGTTACCAAGAAAAAAAAGTACCTAGTAATTCAATTGGCGTGCGCGAGCTCTAATAATTGGTCCAATATGTATAGAAGTAGGGGTTTTGGGTGTAACAATGTTATTGATGTCCATCATCCTCCCCTTCCTGAAATGAAGTCGTCCTCGACGGAAGCTCATCTTCCTCACCAAAAAAAAACTTCAAATCTGCAATGTTAAAAGTTGGACTAACCCCAAAATCTGCATGCAACATAAGTTTATATGCATTATCATTTAACCGGGGGTTTTCACTTCATTGGTCATTTTCTGGTGCGATTTTATTCGGGTTTTCGTTTTCATTTTTCCTTTTGTTCCTTTAAATGCGTGTTTTTCAAAATCAAATTTTTTATTTCGTGTTATTTAGAAAAAATTGATTGTTTTTCCAAAATCAATCAACTCCTTTTCAAATTTGATGAACTCTTTTCAAAATTGTTGAACTGTTTTCAAATTCAATGAACTCTTTTCAAAATCTTGAACTATTTTCAAATTCGATGAACTTTTTCCAAATTCGATGAACTTTTTCCAAATTCGATGAACTTCTTCCCAAATTCGATGAACTTTTTCAAAATTGTTGAGCTTTTTTCAAATTCAATGAGCTCTTTTCAAATTCGCTGATCTTTTTTCAAAATGGATGAAGATTTTATCAAAATTGATGAACTTTTTTCCATGTTTTGGTGAAGTTTTTTAGAAATCGATGAACGTTTCTCAAAATTAGTGAACTTTTTCTAAAAATCGATGAACTTTTTGAATCTGTGATTTTTTTTCAAATTCCGATGAACGTTTTTTCAAAATTGTTTTTTTCAAATCCGTGATTTGTTAGAAATTGATGAACTCTTTTTTCAAAATTCTTTATCTTTTTTTAGATTTATGAACTTTTTCCCAATTTGTGATTTTTTTTCAAAAACGATGAACTTTTTTAAAATTTTGAAAAGTCAACGCTGTCAACTATGATAGGTCAAAGGTTAAATGTTAAACCGATGTCGCTTTTTTATTTTGAGAAACAATTGATGCCCGAACTAGGAGGAGTTTTTCTGTTGAAATATATGTTTTTTATAAATGACTCGTGCTTAGACAAATAGAAGTATTTCCTACTAGTAAACAGCCAAGGGATGTCACCCTGGTGGTTGTCTCGTCGCGCCGTTGACCTTGGTGTCCTGAGATCGATTCCTGTCTCGCTTGTAGGTCGTTGTATAAGAGCTCCCGAGAGCTCCTACTGGGGAGGAGGCCAAATACTATTCGGCGCCTTAAGCGCCCCTTTCTTCCATTCCCGCAAACGGACGCACACCCCCTCCGCTGCGCTGGGCCGGCCCATTTGATTTTTTTTTTCTGTTTCTAAACAGCCGTAAAAACTACGCGACAGAGAGTTGGGATCCGAACCATGGACCAACGGCCTAGAGTACGACACAACAACCACCAAGCCACTTCACTAGTCATGTTTACTTTATGTTTTTTCACGTTTTCTTCTTTCTCATTTCTTTTTTCCTTTTTCTGTCCTTTTTTCTTTTCTTTTTTCTAATTCGAGAAACTTTCTGTCTTCACAATTTTCTGCAAAATTGATGAACATTTTCAAATATTGATGAAACTTTTCTTCAAATTTTGATGAACTTTTTTCAAATTGGATGAACAATTTTCAAAATTTTGATGAACTTTTTTCAAATCCGATGAACTTTTTCTCGAATTCGGTGCACTATTTTCATATTTGATGAACTTCTTGAATTTTTTTGTGAACTTTTTTCCAAATTTGATGAACTATTTTCCGAATTTGATGAATTTTTTGTCAAATTCCATTTTTTTTCAAATTCGATGAACTTTTTTTGAAAATTGATGAACTTTTTTCAAACTTGCGAACTTTCTTTAGAATTGATGAACTTTTTAACAATCTATGGAATTTTTTCAGTATTATGAACTTTTTGAATTCTTGCACATTTTTTAATACATGAACTTTTTCTCTAATTCGTGATGTTTTTTAAAATCTGGTCATTCAAATTTTGTTCACATTTCTTGTCAAAAGAAATCCCGTTTTTCTTAATAGCGCGGCCAAAGTTTAGTTCTTAAAACTTTCGCATTGCAATATTTCGCAAGTGGTTAATAGGTGGTTACCCAACCATTCATTGGAGCTACTGGTGAGAGTTCGAATCCTCAAGAGAGCGACGTTGGCTGGTTGTTTTTTCACGCCATAAATACATTTTTGCACTGCCCAGCGTGCTCATGGGCTGGCCCACTAGCATGCCACAATGGGCGCCTGTAGCGTGAACGGGCACACAAGGCGCCCAATAGGAGCTCTCAGGGAGGAGACCTCCTATCTCACATCTTAAGCGCCGCATCTCCCCTTTGTGGGCCTCGGCCCAGTGCGCGCTGGCACGCTTGTTCGCGCACCTCGCCTGGTTTTTCTTCTTTCCATTTGACCAAAAAATTCATGGTTTGGCCATTCACCCATTGTCCAGTTGACCATTGACTTTAAAGGAAACATTCTCGGAACTCAAAAAAGTTCATGTGTTTGAAAAAAGTTCATCAATTTGAACAAAGTTCGTGAATTTTAAAAAGTTCACAAATTTTTTAAAAAAGTCCATGAATTCAACAAAACATGATTTTAGCAAAAATTTGTGATTCTGAATTTTAGAAAAGTTTGCAAATTTGAAATTTTCATAAATTCAATAAAAACATGAATTTGAAAAAAGTCTACCCAACTGGAAAATCATGATTTTGAAAAAAGTCTTGCCATCTAAAAAGAATTCACTGATCCAGAAAAAGGTTATGAATTTGAAAAAGTTCATGATTTGAAAAAATGGAAAAAAGAAATAGAAATAGAAGAAAGGAAATAAAAAACGAGAAAACCAAAGAAAGTTTGTCCAAACAAATACATAAAACTAAAGGAAAACTGGTCAAACAAAAATACCGACCAGAAGCTACTAGAAGCTCCCCAAACAATAAAAAACAGATGCGGAGTCCCCGCTCGAGTTTCTCGCTCAATTAACGCCTTATATGGGCTGACCCATACATTATCTGGCTAAGTCGGAGGGGTGTGCGCGGAGCTAAATCCCACAAATGCCCTTGTAGGGTATCATAGCTAGGCGACTTAGCATGATGGTAACATGATGCGAGGTTTACCCATGTTAGGCTCTCCAGAGAAGATAATACTCTACAACATGCTTGTGTTTTCTTGCATTGGAGTGTATACAAAGTACATGTAAAGTATCCAGGGATTGAATATGACCTACGACGAGCCCATCCCCCAGCTTATATAACATAGTGTGGTTTCTAGGGTTTACATAACTAGGTCGGTGACGTTGGTGGAGGTAGAGTCCTTCACAACTCTGGTATCTTTGGATTGTGTTTCAAGTCTTTCAGAATATACACATAACCCGCTATGGACCGCCCAAAGTGGCCCAGGGTGGAACCGACCAAGGAGTCATAACATGCCCCCCCATGCCGGGAACCTGCATGATGAGGACCCCCTCCACTGGGACCCCGACATAGCCAATGAATCGACCTTCAAGCTCGACCGCTCCTCAGATTATCCGAGTTGTATGTCGTCTTAGATCGCCGACTTGAAACTGGTTTGATGGACGTCCCCCGAACAACGTCTTTCCGCAGCCATTTTCACCGAGCAGCCTATGAGGCGATGTTGACCACCCGGTCTAAAAATGTAGAAGGTGTTGGCCAACCTATGCACAAGAAAGGTTTCCCACGTAGCCCGTCGCTCGACGGGCTAAGTTCCTGCGCAACATGGTCAAAGGTCGCCTGACAACTTTGAAAAAACCAGATCGACCTCAACAGGTGGCCCCACGAGACCACGCATCACCCCTAACCAGACAGTTAATGCAGCGTGCAGGCGTGGGCTAGGGGCCTACCCATGTCACGTCCATTTGCGGGCTTTGATTTTCGAGCCTTAGCGGTGACACATCTATTCCCCGCGCAATTAACGTCGTCGCACGGGGTATGCCAAGAGATTATGCGTCACATGGGATTGCCTGCCCATGATTTGTACACCACTACAATGGAGCAGAAACAAGAATAAGAAAGAGCATCCTATGGCCTTTACTCCCCTTTGGTCTCATCCATGTTTTGTTGAGCAGAGAGCCCAACCCATACATCAGACCTAGGCCTGCGTGGCATAAACACAACCAAAGCGCTCAGGTTGCATGAAGTGATGGGCCGGCCCACTTTCATCCGGGTTAGCACCCTGTTAAGTAGAGAAGCCCCGACTATGTGCCGCACATAGTCGCCGCAGTGACCGGCACATAGGATTTTTCTTTTTTTTGAGGATGCATATAGGGTTTTCCATGCTCACTGTCTTTGTTCGGGCTCTAGTGAGTGGCCCATCTCCTTGTTCGAAGCCCCAACTGTGTGCCGCATTTTTTTTGAATGAGCCTCAAACAGGGTGCTAACCCGGGCATGGGACATGGGTTGGCCCACTTTTGTTATTTCCAAAAAATCTTATTTTTTATATTTTATCTATTTTTTCTTTTAGGTTTCTTTTTCTTTCCTTTTCTGTTTGCATTTTTTCCTTTTCAAGTTTACTTTTCCTTTTTTAACAATGTTCATGTTTTTCCAAAAATGTTTGGAAATTTCAAAAATTGTTACTTTTTCCACAAAATGTTTGGAACTTCAAATAGCTCCCGTTATCAAATTTTGTTCATAATTACAAAAACATTTGCATTTTCAAAATATGTTCAGGAATAAAAAATTGTTTGCGCTTCTAAAAACGTTTTTGCTTTCATTTTTTGCCCAAAAACGTTTTTTAGAAAACTATTGAATTTTGCATAAATGTTCATGTTTTTCAAAAATATTCCTACTTTTAGAATATTTAGGAAATTTAGATATTGTTTGTGTTTAAAAAAATGTTTGGTAATTTTAAAAACAATTCATAATTTTCATAATTTCATTACAAAATCAAACAATATTACTTCTTTTCAAATTTGTTCACATTTTAGAAACGCAATTTGTCTTGTTCAAAAACTATTTGAAACTTTAATAAATTATTCTGAATTTCAAGAAAATGTTCAAAAAATGGGTCTGTCGTTGTAGTTAGTTCTTAAATGTTTGCACTACATATTAGTCACAAACAATGACCAACTCCACTGGCTAGCTGGGACTCCCCTGTGTAAAACGTGGGCAATTCGGCGTAATAAGTGGCACATCAGAGGTCCTAGCGGAAGGGGTGGACCCATGTTAGGCTTAGTGGGGGCCTATGCACCTAGTCAATTTCTGGTTTTCTAGCTTTGAAGCCTAGTTTTTTTACTACTTGGGCCCCAGTTAGCAAAATAAGTGTGCCCCCATAAACTAGGCCCCCCTAGTAAAAGTTTGGCATGGGTCCACCCCTGTCTACTGGGCAACGCTTTGTCTCCCTTATGGAAATTCGTAATCCCGCATAGATAATTTTGCACATGAAAGCAACCAATCAAGGGCTCCTGCAGCAGTCACTTTCTTGGGCTAAGGAGCACGCCAAGTGGTGCGCCCAGCGGTCACCATGTGTCCTGCACTGGCGCATCATCGGGATTTCGTTTTTTCCACACACATGTTCTTTTTAGCTTATGCTTGGTTTTTTCTAGGTATTGACGGAATTGTTTTTCTTGGGAAGCAGTGTTTTCCCGCAAAAGGCATGGTTGTGCTTCCCAAAAGTAAAAGCATAGTTTATTCATTCAAAGCACAATTGTGTTCCCTGAAACGAGAAAAGGAACAATCTGTACTTCTCGAAAATGGAAAGCACAACCCGTGCTTCCATGGGAAGCAAAACTATGCTTTCGTGAGAAGCATAAATGTGCTTCCCCAAAGTGAAAATCAAAACTATGCTTCTGGGTTCTGGTTTTCCCCCCAATTTTTGTTTTTTCTCAGTTTTTATTTTTTATTTTTCTTCCAAATCATGTTCTTTTTGTTTTTTCATGAAAAAGTTTGTCGAAACCTATTAACATAGGATCTAGTTTCAAAGATCTCGATGCAAGAAATACAACAATGAAAACGATTCGTGATTTGTATGCACGGCTGAAAGATCGTGGATGTCGCCTAGAGGGGGTGAATAGGCGCTTTAAAATAATTACAGTTTAGGCTTGAACAAATGCGGAATAAAACTAGCGTTTAATTTGTCAAGCACAAAACCTAAATCAACTAGGCTCACCTATGTGCACCAACAAATTATGCTAAGCAATATAAACAACTAAGTGATAGCCAGATATATATCATGTCATACTATGGCATCACAAAGTAAAGTGCATAAGTAAAGTGCTCGGGTAAGAAATAACCGAGGCACGCGGATACAATGGTGTATCCCGACGTTCACACCCTTGCGGATGCTAATCTCTGTTTGGAGCAGTGTTGAGTCACAAGATGCCGTGATCTCCTCACGCCCTCGCACAATGCAAGATGTCGTGATTCCACTAAGGGACCCTTGAGGGCGGTCACCGAACCCGCACACTTTGACAACCATTGGGGGCGGTCACCGGAACCCATACAAATTGTTCGAGGCGATCTCCATAGCCTAATTGGAGACATTAACGCTTACCTGGAGCTTTACACCATAATGATTGAGCTCCACCACCAATCGTCTAGGGCGCCCAACCCCCCAAGAGGAACAAACTCTAGGGTACCAAGCACCCAAGAGTAATAAGCTTCTCAACTTTTTACTTCCACATAACACGTGGAGAACTCAAACCGATGCAACTAATGCTATGACAAGGTCACACGGAGTGCCCAAGTCCCTCACTCTCAAGTCCCACCAAAGTAACGAAAGCTATGGAGGAATACGAGAAGAAGAACAAGAAGGAGAACACCAAGAACTCCAAGATCTAGATCTAAGGGGTTCCCCAACATAGAGGAGAAAGTGATTGGTGAAAATGTGGATCTAGATCTCCTCTCTATTTTCCCTCAAGAACTAGCAAGAATCATTGAAGGGATTGAGAGATAGCAAGCTCGAAGAAGGTCAACAATGGGGGAAGAACACGAGCTCAAAGGATGAAATGCAATGGGGAATAATTACCCCTTTTATAGGTGGGGAAAAATCCAACTGGCATGCCTTTAGCCCGCACACAAGCGGTACTACCGCTCAGGTGAGCGGTACTACCGCTTAGGGCGATAGTTCTAGGTGTAGCACTCAAAGAATAGAAGTTCAGGCGCGGTAGTGCCGCCGGAGCGGTACTACCGTCCTCACAGGTTGTACTACTGCTTAGTGTCTCGGGACATATATAACTAGCGGTAGTAGAGGGAAGGTAGGATGGCAATACCGCGCAAAGCGGTACTACCGCACCCTGCTACCGCTCTACTACCGTGGAGGTAGCGAGAGACTATAAAATCAAAGAGATAGACGGTAGTGTGACAGTAGTCGGTCGCGGAAGTACCGCGAGAGCGGTACTACCGCTGGGAAGTGTAGTGCTACCTTTCAAATTGTACCACCGTGCCCAACTGCCACCCTACCGCCGTTGAAGCAAAAACGAGTCCAAAAGCTTGAACACAAGTGGTAGTGCCCGCGACACAGGATCGCGGAAGTACCGCGCAAGCGGTAATACCGTTACCTGATACGTCTCCAACGTATCTATAATTTTTGATTGTTCCATGCTATTAAAGTATCATTCTTGGATGTTTTATACTCATTTACTAGCAACTATATATCATTTTAGGACTAACCTATTGACATAGTGCCCAGTGCCAGTTGTTGTTTTTTACTTCACAGAATATCAATACCAAACGGAGTCCAAATGCCATGAAACCTTTTGGAGAATTTTATCTGCCCAGAAGACAGCCAAGAGGCCCAAGAAGTGCACCAGAGGGGGCCTGTGGGTCACACTAGGCACCAGGGTATGCTAGGGCCGCCAGGCACGCCCTGGTGGGTAGTGGGGCCCACAGACACCCCTCCACGACCTCTGGCTCTATAAATACTCCAAAACCCCCCAAAAAAACTAGCGGGGTGGATGAAACACAATTCCAGCCACTGCAAGTTCCAGAACCATGAGATCCAATCTAGAGGCCTTCTCCAGCACTTTGCCGGAGGGGTCAACGATCACGGAGTGGTTCTTCATCATCACCCTTGCCCTTTCGATGATCCATGAGTAGTTCACCACAGACCCACGGGTTCGTTGGAAGTATCTAGATGGCTTCTTCTCTCCTTTTGATCTTCAATACAATGTTCTCCTTGATGTTCTTGGAGATCTATTTGATGTAATGACTTTTTGCGGTGTATTTGTTGGGATCCGATGAATTGTGAGTTTATGATCAGATCTATCCATGAATATTATTTGAGTCTTTGTTGAACTCTTTTATGTATGACTGTTATAGCCTCGTATTTCTTCTGCGAATCTTTGGTTTGGTTTGGCCAACTTGACTGATTTTTCTTGCCATGGGAAGAGGTGCTTTGTGATGGGTTCGATCTTGCGGTGCTCAATCTCAGTGACGGATGGAGACATGACACGCATGTATCGTTTCCATTAAGGATAAACAGATGGGGTCTATTCCTACATGAACAGCTCTTGTCTACATCATGTTATCGTTCTTATTGCATTACTATGTTTTTCCATGAACTTAATACACTAGATGCATGTTAGATAGCGGTCGATGTGTGGAGTAATAGTAGTAGATACATGCAGGAGTCGGTCTACTAATCTTGGACGTGATGCCTATATACATGATCATTGCCTTGGATATTGTCATAATTATTTGCTCTTCTGTCAATTGCCCAACAATAATTTGTTTACCCACCGTATGCTATTTTCTCGGGAGAAGCCTCTAGTGAAATCTACGGCCCGCGGGTCTATTTCCTATCATATTATTTCAGATCTATTAATCCAAAAACAAAAATACCTTGGTACACTTTTTCTTTACTTATTTTATTTTGTGTTTTTGCTAGATCTATTTATCCAACCTTATACAATTTAATCTATCTCAATACCGAGGAGGGATTGACAACCCGTCTTACGCGCTGGGTTGCAAGTTTTTGTTGTTTGCGCAAGTGTTGTCTACATAGTGTCGCTTGGTTCGCCTACTGGATTGATAACCTTGTTTTCATAACTGAGGGAAATACTTTTTGTTATTGTGTTGCATCATCCTCTTCTCTTCGAGGAATTACCAACACAGGCACAAGCAATCATTACTTAGGGCGGTACTACCTCTAGTGAGCTTTAAAATAGCCCAAGCAAATAGATGGAAGCAGGAAAGCCAGAACTGCCATAACTTCTGCAAATGAGCTCCGAATTGAACAAACTCAAGATTGTTGGATAGATGATGCCGAGTACTATCCATACAATGACCAAAGGTATAGAGATGTGAAACCTCTATAAATGAAGAACCGACAACAACCGGCCAAAGGTATAGTGAGAAGAGGCAGTAGAAAAATGCCCATGATATAGAGATGTGAGACCTCTATGAAAGAAGAACCGGCGAAAACCCCAACATCAAAAACATCATAAAGATGCATGTGAACTCCGTCTTCGATGAACTCGAGCTTGTCATGAAGATGAACATAAGCTCATGTTGGGAAATGTAGCATGCAATTTCAAAAAAATTCCTACGCTCATGCAAGATCTATCTACGAGATGCATAGCAACGTGAGGGGGAGAGTGTGTCCACGTACCCTCGTAGACCGAAAGCGGAAGCGTTTATTAACGCGGTTGATGTAGTTGAACTTCTTCGCATTCCGACCGATCAAGCACCGAACGTACGACACCTCTAAGTTCTACACATGTTCAACTCGATGACGTCCCTTGAAATTTTGATCCAGCAAAGTGTCAAGGGAGAGTTGCATCAGCACGGCGGCATGGTGACGGTGATGGTGAAGTGATCTGCACAGGGCTTCACCTAAGCACTACATGAATATTACCGGAGGCATAAACTGCGGAGGAGGGCACCACACACGGCTAGGAATCAATGATGTGTGTTCTAGCGGTGCCCCCCACATATATATAGGTGGGAGAGGGAGAGGGGCAGCAAGGGGCACCCCAAGTAGGAGTAATCCTACTTGGGCGCCTCCCACAAGTCGGCCTTCCCCCTTCCATAAGTGTCAGAGGCGGGAGGAAGGAGGAGGGGGAGGAAAGGAAGGGGGAGGCTGAATCCCTCCCCTTCCTTCTCTCTTCCCCCCTTTCCTCCCCCAACTCGGCCTACATGGGGGCGCATCAGCCCCTTAGGGGCTGGTCTGTCCCCCTCTTGGCCCATTAGGCCCATGTAGTTTGCCGGGGATTGCCCGAAACCCCTTCCAGTGACCCGATACGTACCCGATACCCCCCGGAACACTTCCGGTGTCCGAATACTATCGTCATATATATGAATCTTTACCTCTCGACCATTTCGAGACTCCTCACGATGTCCGTGATCTCATCCGGGACTCTGAACAACATTCGGTCACCAAATCACATAACTCATATAATACAAATCATCATTGAACGTTAAGCGTGCGGACCCTACGGGTTCGAGAACTATGTAGACATGACCGAGACACCTCTCCGGTCAATAACCAATAGTGGAACCTAGATGCTCATATTGGCTCCCACATATTCTATGAAGATCTTTATCGGTCGAAACGTTATGACAACATACGTTATTCCCCTTGTCATCGGTATGTTACTTGTCCGAGATTCGATCATCGGTATCTTCATACCTAGTTGAATATCGTTACCGGCAAGTCTCTTTACTCGTTCCGTAATCAATCATCTCGCAACTAACTCATTAGTCACATTGCTTGCAAGGCTTCTTATGATGTGCATTACCGAGAGGGCCCAGAGATACCTCTCCGATATTCGGAGTGACAAATCCTAATCTCGATCTATGCCAACCCAACAAACACCTTCGGAGATACCTTTAGAGCATCTTTATAATCACCCAGTTATGTTGTGACATTTGATAGAACACAAGGCATTCCTCCGGTATCCCGGAGTTGCATAATCTCATAGTCGGAGGAATATGTATTTGACATGAAGAAAGCAGTAGCAATAAAACTAAACAATCATAATGCTAAGCTAACGTATGGGTCTTGTCCATCACATCATTCTCCTAATGATGTGATCCCGTTTATCAAATGACAACACATGTCTATGGCTAGGAAAATTAACCATCTTTGATTAACGAGCTAGTCAAGTAGAGGCATACTAGGGACATGGTGTTTTGTCTATATATCCACACATGTATCAAGTTTTCGGTTAATACAATTCTAGCATGAATAATAAACATTTATCATGAATAAGGAAATATAAAATAACAACTTTATTATTACCTCTAGGGTATATTTCTTTCAGTCTCCCACTTGCACTAGAGTCAATAATCTAGATTACATTGTAATGATTCTAACACCCATGGAGTCTTGGTGTTGATCATGTTTTGATCATGGAGGAGGCTTAGTCAACTGGTCTGCCACATTCAGATCCATATGTATTTTGCAAATCTCTATGTCTCCCTCCTTGACTAGATCACGGATGGAGTTGAAGCGTCTCTTGATGTGTTTGGTCTTTTTGTGAAATCTGGATTCCTTTGCCAAGGCAATTGCTCCAGTATTGTTGCAAAAGATTTTCATTGGACCCGATGCACTAGGTATTACACCTAGATCGCATATGAACTCCTTCATCCAGACTCCTTCATTTGCGGCTTTCGAAGCAGCTATGTATTCCGCTTCACACGTAGATCCCGCCATGATGCTCTGCTTGGAACTGCACCAACGACAGCTCCACCATTCAATAAAAATACGTATCCGGTTTGTGACTTAGAGTCATCTGGATCAGTGTCAAAGCTAGCATTGACGTAACCATTTACGACAAGCTCTTTGTCACCTCCATAAACGAGAAACATATCCTTAGTCCTTTTCAGGTACTTCAGGATGATCTTGACCGATGTCCAGTGATCCACTCCTGGATTACTTTGGTACCTCCCTGCTAAACTTATAGCAAGGCACACATCAGGTCTGGTACACAACATAGCATACATGATAGAACCTATGGTTGAGGCATAGGGATTGACTTTCATTTTCTCTCTATCTTCTGCAGTGGTCGGGCATTGAGTCTGACTCAACTTCACACCTTGTAACACAGGCAAGAAACCTTTCTTTGACTGATCCATTTTGAACTTCTTCAAAACTTTGTCAAGGTATGTGCTTTGTGAAAGTCCTATTAAGCGTCTTGATCTATCTCTATAGATCTTGATGCCCAATATATAAGCAGCTTCACTGAGGTCTTTCATTGAAAAACTTTTATTCAAGTATCCTTTTATGCTATCTAGAAATTATATATCATTTCCAATCAACAATATGTCATCCACATATAATATTAGAAATGCTATAGAGCTCCCACTCACTTTCTTGTAAATACAGGCTTCTCCAAAAGTCTGTATAAAACCATATGCTTTGATCACCTCATCAAAGCGTATATTCCAACACCGAGATGCTTGCACCAATCCATAAATGGATCGTTGGAGCTTGCACACTTTGCCAACACCTTTAGGATCGACAAAACCTTCTGGTTGCATCATATACAACTCTTCTTTAAGAAATCCATTAAGGAATGCAGTTTTGATATCCATTTGCCAGATTTCATAATCATAAAATGCGGTAATTGCTAACATGATTCAGACAGACTTAAGCATCGCTACGGGTGAGAAAGTCTTATCGTAGTCAACTCCTTGAAGTTGTTGAAAACCTTTTGCAACAAGTCGAGCTTTATAGACAGTAACATTACCATCAACGTCATTCCTCTTCTTGAAGATCAATTTATTCTCTATGGGTCGCTGATCATCGGGCAAATCTACCAAAGTCCATACTTCGTTCTCATACATGAATCCTATCTCAGATTTCATGGCCTCAATCCATTTATTGGAACCTGGGCTCATCATAGCTTCTTCATAGTTCGTAGGTTCGTCATGGTCAAACAACATGACTTCTAGAACAGGATTGCTGTACCACTCTGGTGTAGATCGTGGTGTGCTTGACCTACGAGGTTATGTAGTAACTTGATCTGAAGTTTCATGATCATTATCATTAGCTTCCTCTCTATTTAGTGTAGGCATCACGGGAACGGATTTCTCGGACGAGCTACTTTACAAATTGTGAGAAGGTACAATTACCTCATCAAGTTTTACTTTCCTCCCACTCCCTTCTTTTGAGAGAAACTCCTTCTCTAGAAAAGTTCCATTCTTGGCAACAAAGATCTTGCCTTCAGATCTATGGTAGAATGTGTACCCAATTGTTTCCTTAGGGTATCCTATGAAGACACACTTCTCCGATTTGGGTTCGAGCTTATCAGGCTGAAGCCTTTTGACATAAGCATCGCATCCCCAAATTTTAAGAAACTACAACTTAGGTTTATTGCCAAACCACAATTCATACAGTGTCCTCTCAACAGATTTTGACGGTGCCCTATTTAACGTGAATGTAGCTGTCTCTAATGCATAATGTAAGTGCATCTAGTGCCCCTTAGTGATTTTGGTGTATTGAAGACTTATAGGTTAAGGGACTAATATGTTTGTGAGTGTACACAGGCTCTATAAGTCGATGAGGAGTTTGGTATTTACAATGAATGTCGACCCCTAAAAATGTATGTCTTCAGCTGAAGACTTTGGTTCTACTGAAGATTTTGAAAGTGAAGAAATTGGTGTGACCTTCAAGACTGGGATATTCATGCGAGGATTATGAAGCATGAATACTTTTGTTTTCATAGTTTCATTTTCTCTTTCTTGAGTCATAGGAAACACCGTACTATTAAAGGGGGTCGAGGTAATACTAAGGAAACTAATTTCCAAGTGATGCTCATCTCAAAATCCTACACCTACCCAATCCTTTCGAGTGAAGCCATTGGAAATGTCATATCAGATCAGTCAACTTCTTCAGTGACAAAGACGAAGATCTTCTGGTCTCTGAGGAATTTGTTCTGACTGAGGAGTTAGGAATTCGCCAGTGTGGATTGCCTACATAGTGAGGAACATGATAGCCCTGAGGAATTTGATACTTCAAATCCGACCATTGATGTGCTACGCACCAGCTGTCCAAAATATCCTACCACCTAACGGTCATATCACTGAAGGGCATGAAAGTGCGTTATATCGACTAGAGGGGGGGTGAATAGGCGATTTTTATGAATTCTTCACTAAGGAATTTGCTGGTGAGGAAATTCCTAAATGAAGAACTACTTGCAGCGGAATAAGTACTCAGAAAGGAACATAACATAATACAAGCATAGTCATCATGATGAAATGAAGACAAACACAGAGTACCGAAAGCGTAAAAACAGGATAACACAAGGAAGAAGACGGACAGACTGAAGAAATAGAACTGAGGAAATTGAGAAAGTCTTCAGTCAATGTCTTCAAACAGATATGAACAGGCACACAACAACATACATGAGGAAATGAAAGAGTTGAGGAGATAGAACCAGTTAGCTCGGTGAAGACAATGATTTGGTAGACCAGTTCCAACTGTTGTCTCAGTTGTACATCTGGTTGGAGCGGCTGAGTATTTAAACTCGAGGACACACAGTCCCGGACATAGAATCCTCACCGTATTCTCCTTGAGCTAAGGTCACACAAACCTCGCCCAATCACTCGTGGTAAGTCTTCAGGTGACTTCCGAACCTTCACAAACTCAGTCACTCGGCGATCCACAATTCCTCTTGGATGCTCTAGACCTTGACGCCTAACCGTCTAGAAGAAGCACAGTCTTCAAAGGAAACAAGTGTCGGATCCACGCAGGATCAATCTCTTCAGTGATGCTCAATCACTTTGGGTTTGTAGGTGTTGGGTTTGGGTTTTCCTCACTTGATGATTTTCAGTCAAAGTCCTCGGAGGATGAGATGCTCTCAAATGACAAGTGTCAGTTTCTCTTGGAGCAGCCAACCAGCTAGTGGTTGAGGGGGGCGGCTATTTATAGCCTGGGGAGCAGCCCGACATGATAAGACATAAATGCCCTTGTCTGATATGACCGTTAGGTGGGTAGATGCTACGTCTTGAGCTAGCGTTGGTTTCCCCAAAGAGGAGAGGGTGATGCAGCAAATTGTAGTGTAAGTATTTCCCTCAGTTTTGAGAACCAAGATATCAATCCAGTAGGAGGCTCCTCAAAAGTCCCACGCACCTACACAAACAAACTGAGAACTCGCAACCAACGCAATAAAGGGGTAGTCAATCCCTTCACGGTCACTTACGAAAGTGAGTTCTGATAGAGATAGTATGATAAGATAAATATATTTTTGGTATTTTGTGATATAGATGCAGAAAAGTAAAGATGCAAATAAAAGTAGATTGAAAGCAAATATGATAAGAGATAGACCCGGGGGCCATAGGTTTCACTAGAGGCTTCTCTCAAGAGCATAAGTATTACGGTGGGTGAACAAATTACTGTCGAGCAATTGATAGAACAGCGAATAATTATGACGTTATCTAGGCATGATCATGTATATAGGCATCACGTTCATAACAAGTAGACCGACTCCTGCCTGCATCTACTACTATTACTCCACACATCGACCGCTATCCAGCATGCATCTAGTGTATTAAGTTCATAAGAACAGAGCAACGCATTAAGCAAGATGACATGATGTAGAGGGATAAACTCGTGCAATATGATATAAACCCCATCTTGTTATCCTCGATGGCAACAATACAATACGTGTCTTGTAACCCTTTCTGTCACTTGGTAAGATCATTGCAAGATTGAACCCAAAGCTAAACACTTCTCCCATGGCAAGAAAGATCAATCTAGTAGGCTAAACCAAACTGATAATTCGAAGAGACTTGTAAAGATAACTCAATCATACATAAAAGAATTCAGAGAATATTCCAATATTATTCATAGATAAACTTGATCATAAACCCACAATTCATCGGATCTCGACAAACACACCGCAAAAGGAGATTACATCGAATAGATCTCCACAAGAGAGTGGGAGAACATTGTATTGAGATCCAAAAAGAGAGAAGAAGCCATCTAGCTAATAACTATGGACCCGTAGGTCTGTGGTAAACTACTCACAACTCATCGGAGAGGCTATGGTGTTGATGTAGAAGCTCTCCATGATCGATTCCCCCTCCGGCAGAGTGCCGACGAAGGCTCCAAGATGTGATCTCGCGGATACATAAGGTTACGTCGGTGGAAATTGTGTTTCATGGTGCTCCTAGATGTTTTTGGGGTCCGTGGACATATATAGGAGGAAGAAGTACGTCGGTGGACGCCCGAGGGGCCCACGAGACAGGGGGGCGCGCCCCTAGGGGGGCCCTCCTATCTCGTGGGCCCCTCGGAGCTTTCTTGACTTGCACTCCAGGCTCTCCGGATCAGATTTGTTCCAAAAATAACGCTCCCGAAGGTTTCATTCCGTTTGGACTCCGTTTGATATTCCTTTTCTTCAAAATACTGAAATAGGCAAAAAAACAGCAATATGGGCTGGGCCTTCGGTTAGTAGGTTAGTCCCAAAAATGATATAAATGTGTAGAATAAAGCCCATAAACATCCAAAACAGGTAATATAATAGCATGGAACAATAAAAAATTATAGATACGTTGGAGACGTATCAAGCATCCCCAAGCTTAATTCCTGCTTGTCCTCGAGTAGGTAAATGATAAAAAGACAATTTTTGATGTGGAATGCTACCTAGCATAATTCATAATGTAATTTTCTTTCATTGTGGCATGAATGTTCAGATCCAAATAATACAAAATAAAAGTTCATAAAGACATAAGAAATAGTAATACTTCAAGCATACTAATCAAGGTAATCATGTCTTCTCAAAATAACATGGCTAAAGAAAGTTATCCCTACAAAATCATATAGTCTGACTATGCTCTATCTTCATCACACAAAGTATTTAATCATGCACAACCCCGATGATGAGCCAAGCAATTGTTTCATACTTTAATAATCTCAAACTCTTTCAACTTTCACGCAATACATGAGCGTGAGCCATGGACATAGCACTATATGTGCAATAGAATGGTGGTTGTGGAGAAGACAAAAAGGAGAAGATAGTCTCACATCAACTAGGCGTATCAACGGACTATGGAGATGCCCATTAATAGATATCAATGTGAGTGAGTAGGGATTGCCATGTAACGGATGCACTAGAGCTATAAATATACGAAAGCTCAACAAAAGAAACTAGTGGGTGTGCATCCAACTTGCTTGCTCACGAAGACCTAGGGCACTTTTGAGGAAGCCCATCATTGGAATATACAAGCCAAGTTCTATAATAAAAAATTCCCACTAGTATATGAAAGTGACGACATATGAGACTCTATATCATGAAGATCATGGTGCTATTTTAAAGCACAAGTGTGGAAAAAGAGATAGTAGCATTGTCCCTTCTCTATTTTTCTCTCATTTTATTTTTTCTTTTTCTTTTTTTCTTTTTCTCTTTTTTTTCTTTGGCCTTTTTTCTTTTCTTTTGGCCTCTTTTTTTTCTTTCTTTTTTTTTCTTTTTGTAAAGTCTGAAGTCTCATCCCGACTTGTGGGGGAATCATAGCCTTCATCATCCTTTCCTCACGAGGACAATGATCTAATAATGAAGATCATCACACTTTTATGGATTTACAACTCAAAGCTAGAACAAAATATGACTCTATATGAATGCCTCCGGTGGTGTATCGGGATATGCAATGACTCAAGAGCGACATGTATGAAAATTATGAAGGTAGCCTTGCCACAAATACGATGTCAACTACATGATCATGCAAAGAGCAATATGACAAAAGTAATGTGTGTCATATGAACGGAACGGTGGAAAGTTGCATGGCAATATATCTCGGAATGGCTATGGAAATGCCATAATAGGTAGGTATAGTGGCTGTTTTGAGGAAGGAGTATGGTGGGTATATGGTACCGGCGAAAATTGTGCGGCACAAAAGAGGCTAGCAATGGTGGAAGGGTGAAAGGGTGAGTATAATCCATGGACTCAACATTAATCAAAAGAACTCATGTAATTGTTGCAAAAATTTAGAAGTCATCAAAAATCAAAGCACTACGCGCATGCTCCTAGGGAGATATATTGGTAGGAAAAGACCATCGCTCGTCCCCGACTGCCACTCATAAGGAAGACAATCAATAAATAAAATTGTGCTCCAACTTCATCACAAAGTGGTTCACCATACGTGCATGCTACGGGAATCACAAACTTCAACACAAGCATTCTTTAAAACCATAATCACCCAACTAGCATGACTTTAATATTACTACCTCCATATCTCAAAACAATTATCAAGTATCAAGTTGATCATAGCATCCAATTCACTTCATATGATAGTTTTTATTATACCCAACTTGGATGCTCATCATTCTAGGACCAACTTTGTAACAAAAGAGAATACCATGATGTTCTAAAAGACTCTCAAAATGATATAAGTGAAGCATGAGAGACTAGCAATTTATTCAAAATTAAGATACCACCGTCGTGCTCTAAAAGATATAAGTGAAGCACTAGAGCAAAAACTATCAAGCTCAAAAGATATAAGTGAAGCACATAGAGTATTCTAGCAAATTCTAATCAAATAGGCTTCTCCCAAAAGGTGTTTTACAGCAAGGATGATTTTGGTAAACTAACAAGCAAAGACTAATATAACACACGACGCTCCAAGCAAAACACATATCATGTGGCGAATAAAAATATAGCTCCAAGTAAAGTTACCAATGAACGAAGACGAAAAAGGGGATGCCTTCCCGAGGCATCCCCAAGCTTAGGCTTTTGGCTACTCTTGAATATCTTGGGGTGCCATGGGCATCCCCAAGCTTAGGCTCTTGCCACCCTTTATTCCATAGTCCATAAAAGCTTTACCCAAAACTTGAAAACTTCACAACACAAAACTCAACAAGAAATCTTATAAGCTCCGTTAGTGAAAGAAAACAAAACCACCACATAAGGTACTGTAATGAACTCATTATTTATTTATTTTGGTGTTAACCCTACTGTATTCCAACTTCCTTATGGTTTATAAACTAATTTATTAGCCATAGATGCATTGAAATAAGCAAACAACACACGAAAAACAGAATCTGTCAAAAACAGAACAGTCTGTAGCAATCTGTAACTAACGCAAACTTCTGGAACTCTACAAATCCTACCAAAATTGGACGTACTGTAAAATTTGTCTATTGATCAGAAGCAAAAAGAATCAATGAAAAATCACGTTTCTTTGATTTATTGAATATTTTCTCGTGAGTGCAAAGTTTCTGTTTTTCAGCAGAATCAAATCAACTATCTCGTAGCTTATCCTATAGGTTCTACTTGGCACAAACACTAATTAAAAGATAAAAACACATCTAAACAGAGAATAGATGCAAGATTTATTACTAAACAGGAACAAAGGCAAATAACATAAAGAAAAATTGGGTTGCCTCCCAACTAGCGCTATCATTTAACGCCCCTAGCTAGGCATAAAAGCAAGGATAGATCTAAGTAGTGCCATCTTTGGCACTTGATTCATAAGTAGCACGCATAATAGATTCATAAGGTAATTTGACTCTCTTTCTTGGAAAGTGATCCATGCCTTTCTTTAAAGGAAATTGGAATCTAATGTTCCCTTCCTTCATATCAATAATCGCACCAATCATTCTAAGGAAAGGTCTACCAAGAATAATAGGGCAAGAAAGATTGCAATCTATATCAAGAACGATAAAATCTACGGGCACCAAATTTCTATTAGCAACAATAAGAACATCATTGATCCTTCCCATAGGTTTTTTAATGGTGGAGTCCGCAAGGTGCAAATTTAAAGAGCAATCATCAAGATCATGGAAACCTAGAATATCACATAAAGTTTTCGGAATCGTGGAAACACTAGCACCCAAATCACACAAAGCAAAACACTCATAATCTTTAATTCTAATCTTTATAGTAGGTTCCCATTCATCATTAAGTTTTCTAGGTATAGAAACTTCCAAATTCAGTTTTTCATCATAAGATTGCAACAAGGCATCAACGATATGTTTGGTAAAAGCTTTATTTTGACTATAAGCATGAGGAGAATTAACAACGGATTGCAACAAGGAAATACAACATTTTAAAGAGCAATTATCATAATCAAATTCCTTGAAATCCGAGATAGTAGGTTCAATATTAGAAGTTGAAGATTCTCCAATCTCTCTTTTACCAAATTTAGCATCACGATCTAAAGATTCCGAATTTTTGGGACGCCTTCTAGGCAAAGTTGATTCATCATCACTCCCATAATCATCAAAATTCATATTACAAAACATAGATCTAATCGGAGACGCATCAATAACTTTAAGATCCTCATCATTATTTTCATGTAATTTTTCTGGTTTTGCGGCCATCTTATTGACTAAGGTGGCTTGCTTGTCAGAAATCTTGGCTATAGCATTTTCAAGCCAGGTAATTTGAGCGTTAACACCATAGAATTCTTTATTCATATCATCAAGCTCTTTGTTCATAAACCCCAAAAAACTTATTTGTTCCTTAAGCTCTTTTCTAAAGAAATTATTATGCTCAAATTGCAAATTCATAAAGCTTCTGATATTTGATTCAATCTCATCCATCCTTCTGAGATGGTGTTCAGGCCCCTTAGGCGCAGCCATAAGGTCAAACAAGCAAACAAGCACACAAAAGGAGGCAAGCGGAAAGAGAGGAGGAGATTGGGAAGGAGAAGGCGAATAAAACGGCAAGGATGAAGTGGGGGGAGAGGAAAACGAGAGGCAAATAATGTAAATGCGAGGGAGATGGGTTTGTGATGGGTACTTGGTATGTCTTGACTTGAGCGAAGACCTCCCCGGCAACGGCGCCAGAAATCCTTCTTGCTACGTCTTGAGCTAGCGTTGGTTTTCCCCGAAGAGGAGAGGGTGATGCAGCAAAGTGTAGCGTAAGTATTTCCCTCAGTTTTGAGAACCAAGGGTATCAATCCAGTAGGAGGCTCCTCAAAAGTCCCACGCACCTACACAAACAAACTGAGAACTCGCAACCAACGCAATAAAGGGGTTGTCAATCCCTTCATGGTCACTTACGAAAGTGAGATCTGATAGAGATAGTATGATAAGATAAATATATTTTTGGTATTTTGTGATATAGATGCAGAAAAGTAAAGATGCAAATAAAAGTAGATTGAAAGCAAATATGATAAGAGATAGACCTAGGGGCCATAGGTTTCACTAGAGGCTTCTCTCGAGAGCATAAGTATTACGGTGGGTGAACAAATTACTGTCGAGCAATTGATAGAAAAGCGAATAATTATGACGTTTATCTAGGCATGATCATGTATATAGGCATCACGCCCATAACAAGTAGACCGACTCCTGTCTGCATCTACTACTATTACTCCACACATGGACCGCTATCCAGCATGCATCTAGTGTATTAAGTTGATCAGAACAGAGCAACGCATTAAGCAAGATGACATGATGTAGAGGGATAAACTCATGCAATATGATATAAACCCCATCTTGTTATCCTTGATGGAAACAATACAATACGTGTCTTGTAACCCTTTCTGTCACTGGGTAAGATCATCGCAAGATTGAACCCAAAGCTAAACACTTCTCCCATGGCAAGAAAGATCAATCTAGTAGGCCAAACCAAACTGATAATTCGAAGAGACTTGTAAAGATAACTCAATCATACATAAAAGAATTCAGAGAAGATTCGAATATTATTCATAGATAAACTTGATCATAAACCCACAATTCATCGGATCTCGACAAACACACCGCAAAAAGAGATTACATCGAATGGATCTCAACAAGAGAGTGGGAGAACATTGTATTGAGATCCAAAAAGAGAGAAGAAGCCATCTAGCTAATAACTATTGACCCGTAGGTCTATGGTAAACTACTCACAACTCATCGGAGAGGCTATGGTGTTGATGTAGAAGCCCTCCGTGATTGATTCCCCCTCCGGTAGAGTGCCGGCGAAGGCTCCAAGATGGGATCTCGTGGATACAGAAGGTTACGGCGGTGGAAATTGTGTTTCGTGGTGCTCCTGGATGTTTTCGGGGTCCGTGGACATATATAGGAGGAAGAAGTACGTCGGTGGACGCCCGAGGGGCCCATGAGACAGGGGGGCGCCCTCCTATCTCGTGGGCCCCTCGGAGCTTTCTTGACTTGCACTCCAGGCTCTCCGGATCAGATTTGTTCCAAAAATAACGCTCCCAAAGGTTTCATTCCGTTTGGACTCCGTTTGATATTCCTTTTCTTCGAAATACTGAAATAGGCAAAAAAAAACAGGTAAATGTGTAGAATAAAGCCCATAAACATCCAAAACAGGTAATATAATAGCATGGAACAATAAAAAATTATAGATACATTGGAGACGTATCAGTAGATATTTTGGAACTGCTGGCGCATAGCACAACAACGGTCGGAATTTTGACTCTCAAATTCCTCAGGGCTATCGTGTTCCTCACTGTGTAGGCAATTCACAATGGTGAATTCCTAACTCCTCAGTCAGAACAAATTCTTCAGAGACCAGAAGAACTTCGTCTCTGTCACTGAAGAATATGACTGAACTGTATGAGATTTCCAATGGCTTCACTCGAAGGGACTGGTAGGTGTAGGATTTTGAGTTGAGCATCACATGGAAATTTTTCCTTAGTATTTCCTCGACCACCCTTAATAGTACGGTGTTTCCTATGACTCAAGAAAGAGAAAATGAAACTATAAAAACAAGAGTCTTCACGCTTCATGTTCCTCGAATGAATACCAAGTCTTCAAGGTCACACCAATTTCTTCACTTTCAAAGTCTTCAGAAAGTCTTCAGAAATCCAAAGTCTTCAGTTGAAGAACTTCATTTTTAGGGGTCGACTTTCTCTGTAAATAAAAAACTCCTCATAGGCTTATAGACCCGTGTACACTCACAAACGCATCAGTCCCTTAACCTATAAGTCTTCAATACACCAAAATCACTAAGGGGCACTAGATGCACTTACAATCTCCCCCTTTTTGGTGATTGATGACAATATAGGTTAAGTTTTCAACGGGGATAAACATGTGAAGTGTAAATACTGATATTGAGGAATTGGATTGCAAGATATAGAAGAACTCCCCCTAAAGATGTGCATAGTGAGGAATTTGCTTTTGAAGCAATGCACACTTGAAGAGTATAATCATGGAGATCTCCCCCTATATCTTGTAATTCATACACGCATTTGATATATAATATGAAGAATTTGAAATGCATGATGAAATATGGTGACTAATGTAATTCAACATGAATGCATTAACATTAAAGAGGAATAAGCATGCAGAAGAACACAACAGAAGTATCAGGTCACCATATTGTTTGAGATTACAACTTGATCCAGCAAAGTCATCAGAAGAACGAGAGTTGTAACTTAGCAAAAAACGCCCATATAAGATAGACCCGCTTGAAGACTAACTCAAATTTCTCCCCCTTTGTCATCGAATGACCAAAAGGGTTGAATTTGAGGACTAACGCCCCTGAAGAATATCATGATGATGAAGGAGCGCCAGCGTCGTTAGGGTCTTGAGTCGTTGTAGGGCCTGCTGCAGTGTCGTCCAAGTCTTCATGCTCGTCCGTGGCGCGTGATGAAGAATATGAGCTGGCTACCAAGGAAGGAACCTTGACTTTCTTGAATCTCTTCGGTGGAGGTGCAGACCAGTCAAAGTCTTCCTTGAAGCCCATTTGCTTCAGATCTTCTTCACCATATAGATGTGACAGAATAACCCAGGTGCGTAGTGGTTTTTCTTCACTGCATTATGTGTAGAAGTCATGTTGTGAAGAATAGAGCCAAACTGACGGTTAGCCCACTTGTGGTTTTGATCCACCTTCTGGTGAAGACTTAGCAGTAGTTCACGATCAGTTAGCACACGAGGAGCAGTAGCTTGAGGACTTGTCTTGGTAGCATTGGCAGCAGTATTATGAGTGGCAGAGTCATCATTGGTGGAGTAAGATGCAGCTTTGCGGAACTGACCATCCAATGGACGAATGCCTTCATCGATCATGGCTGGTGACTTGCCCTTCTCATCGGATGAGGAAATTGTCCGCTTGAGGACTTCAATAGGGGGCAAATAGCTGAGGTGATTCTGAAAATCAGCCTTGTAGTTGAGTGAAGACCTTGTTCTGAGGAATCTCATGATCCACGGTGTGTAAGGCTTCAGCTCAAATGGTGAAAGTGCAACATTCGCCAGAGTCCTCATGAAGAAATCATGATAATTTATGGGGATGCCATGCATGATGTTGAAAAGCATATTCTTCATCATTCCGATAATTTCTTCATCAGATGAGTCATGGCCTTTGATAGGACTCATGGTCTTCGTCAGAATGTGGTAGATGGTTCTGGGCACATAGAGCAATTCCTTCACGAGGAATTTGGTCCTTGGGGCTTGACTCGGCTTCAGCGGCTTCATGAGCACTTGCATATAGTGATCAGTGAGTTCAGGCTCATCATACAGACAACGAGCACCGTCAGGTGGAGGACTAATTGGTAAGGCACGAAGCAATTCAGAGGCTGGTGCCTTGTAATGAGTGTTTTCAGTCATCTAGTCCAACACCCACGAGTTGACGTCAGCAACATCGCCTGTGATATGCAAAGTTGCGTAGAACTGAAGAATGAGCTCTTCATTCCAATCAACTATGTCAGAGCAGAAATTGAGCAAGCCTGTGTCATGAATCATGCTGAGGACTTGAGAGAAGCAAGGCATGGATTCCATGTCCACGTGAGGAATGTGATCATGGTCGAAGACTTTGTCCTTGTTGTAAAGTACTGAGGAATAGAAGTTGGCCTGGCTGGCAGTCCAGAAACGCTTCCTTCTAAGACGAGCATTGTCATAGGGATTGAATTCAGTGAAGAATATGTGCTCGCCGAAGAAATCATCAGCCTTGAATTTTTGCTTCTTGGAGAAGGGGTCCTTTGGCTTGGGCTGAGGAGTGTCAGTTAATTGCAGCACCACCTCAGGAATCGCAATCTCGGGTTCCTCAGACTGAGGAATTTCAGGCTCTTCAGTAGCTTCAGCCTGGGTTGTCAATTCTTCATTGACAATTTCTTCAGCACTAGTGGCTGGAATTTCTTCATGAACACTTGGGGTTGCATGAGGTTCTTCAGATCCCATTTGTACTTCAGTGGCAGCAGGGGACTAAGGAATAGCTTGGAGTGGAGTGAACATTGGTGAGTTTGGATGCTGACTGTCCCAAAATTCATCATTGAGCACAGGAGTGGTACATCCAATTTCCACATCCTCATCGTCAATTTCTTCAACACCTGCCTCTTTAGCAGTAAACTGAGGCATAGGTGAGGAAATGACTGGGGTTGAAGGGATCTTATCCACTTCAATTTCTTCGTCCAACTGCTCTGTCGAAGCAGCAGAAGGAGTTTCTTCACAGCAGCACGTTCGACGGCCTTGGTCTTCTTCGCATCTGATGTAGATGGAAGGATCGGAGTTGGTGTAGGTGCAGGAGGTGCAGAGGACTTTGGTTCATTTTCCTCAGGCACAACTGATGCAGTTGTCCTGACTTGATCACTTTCTTCAGGCGCATCACTAGTGGATGCCCTGGCAATATTTCAGTGGCTGGAATGGAGTCATCAGCCCTGGCACTCTCATTTTCTTCAGCAGCCTGAATGTCATCAGCGGTGCTGGCAAGTTCTTCAGTAGGCTGAGCAGATGCCTCAGCCCGAGTAACTTCAACGTGCACAGGTGGAGCAACACTTGAAGTGAATTTCTTCGTCAGATTGACGAAATGCACCTTGGCGCCCTTCCAATCAGCATGGTAGCGATCAAATTCATCACTCAGTTGTTTGATTTCCACTTGCAAGGCAAGGGGCTGATCAGGAGTGAGAGTGAGGACATTGTCCTTGAGGTAGCGTTGTTTCTTGTACTGCGCTTTCTTCAAACTTCTGCCTTGTTCAAATTTCCATTTTTCTTCCTCAATGAAGGCAGTCAGAACATGACTTTGACCAGGAGTGAGGTTCATCTTCGGCAAAGGCGTGTTAGGATCCTTGTGCCACAGGTCAATGTAGTCGAGGATCAACTTTGGATCCAACATTAGCGGCACATTGCTGCCTTTGGCTCTAGCGGCCCTGGCTTGCCTGTTTCTGATGATTCCGGCAAGTTCTTCATCATCCGCCTCATCATCATCAGAGGGCACTTGGAAAGCGACTTGCTTCTTGTGAGGACTTGGCCGAATACCTCGTCCAGCAATGGCCTTTTTCTTCAGCAGTGAGGGACCAGCTGAGGAAGTTCGAGCAGCTGAGGAGCTTGCAGATGCTCCTGAGGCAATAGAGAAGCCTTGAGTCCTTTGGCACGTGGCGAGATGCACAGGTGCCGAGGATTTTGTCGGAGCAGCTGAAGATTTTGACGGAGGAGCTGAGGACTTTGGAGGAGCAGTCTGAGGAATTTGCCGTGAGGGCCTTGAAGAATCTGGCCTCGATGGCATAGTAGAGGAGCTTGGCCGTGAGGGCATTGAAGGTGAGGCACTGGATTTATGTGCAGGCTTCTTGTGCATTGCCTTCTTTGGTTGACTAGTAGAGGCCTCAGTAGAGGCAGCAGCAGCAACATAGTCTGCGTTGAATTTCTTCACTGCTTCCCTTGCTTGCTTAGCCAGTTTGGCTTGGTGTTTTGCCCATTCATGTCAGGACCAGATTTTTGAGATATCAGTTTCCCAGAAAATGGCCTTTGTGCTCACTATCCCCAGGATTACTGTTAGCTGATGAGGCACCAACTTGATACAGAAACTCCAAGCAAATTACATCATATGTAGTACAAGACCATTCTGGCCTATGAGTACAACAAATGGTTTCTAGTGGTTGATGGCGGAAGCGGTTTGCGGTTCATCAGTGACCATGGGACTCCATTTCCCACATGAACAGCTGACCAGGTTAACTCCTATCTTCACGAGGCTGTTGTCGCCATTGCATGGGTTCCAGGACTGACATCGCAACGCTCCTCTCCAAGCAAGAAATCTGGCCAAGACAATAGCCAGGGACAAGCCAGTGAGTACTTTGAATGTACTCGCAAACATTATGAACATGGGTATAATATAACAAACGATAACCATGCTCTGAAACATTCTATGATCACAACGTCAGTCATAAAATAAAATCACTGATGCATGCAAGCAGGTTATTTATATGCAACATGAATATGTAATAACAGAGTAGTAATAAAATGCACCGATCGGGTGTCTGAAGCGATGCCTCGAAAGGATAATAAATAACAAGCATGCCTCAGTCGGGCGTCTGAGCGACACCACATAAAGGGCTTATAAAGTAAATAAATAACAGCATGCCACAGTCGGGCATCTGAGCGACACCACATAAAGGGCTTATAAAGTAAATAATTAACAAGCAGGCCACAGTCGGACGTCTCAGCGACACCACAAAAAGGGCTTATAAATAATAGAAATAACAAGCATGCCACAGTCGGGCGTCTCAGCGACACCACATAAGGGGCTTATAAGAAAACAATCACAGTGAATATCCAGGAGGTAGAACCGTCCCAGGGATACTCAATACTCCAAGTAATATAAAGGGTTAGTCCATAATAATAATAATCATAATCATCATAAGTCACACGTCATGATCCATGTTCTGGTTTAGCAGTTTCTCCTCCGAAGACCGACACTAAGACCGACACTTGACCCAACCCAGACTGTAGTCCTTAACCATGGACACGGCTATTCGAATAGATATAATCTCTGCAGAGGGTGTACTCTTTACCCACGAGTAACGGATTCCTTTAGTCCATCGGGACTAATTCTGTCTATGGTCTTTTAATTGAAAACCCACCTGACTCGCACACACCAGCTTAGCTTACCGGTGTTTGGAATCACCCACGACACCTGTCAAGCAAAACTCTAAGTGGGGAGGCTACAACCTTGATTAGCATGGGATCAAATTTATACCGCACGCTACTAAGGGGTGCCCCCTCTCGGTCCCAACCGGAAACACCCATGCCCCCGGACCAGGTGGCCTGCCTACCGGATGCATCCGGTATCTTCCACCGTGGCCTCTCTGTACGGTGTGTGCCAAGAGAGGGGTTGACAACTTACTGAACCGTACCCTACCTATGTCAGGGACAAGTGGTAGTACGAAACAAGTATGGGGGTTACTGGAAACAAGACTCGGTCTACGGTCGACTCAGGAGGTTTAAGTATTCCCTGTATGATTAGCATAACAAACATATTTCATTCAATCAACAAAATCACCGCTCATCATACCTCATCATGCCATACCGGACACTCGTCTCGACGAGGAACTAGTGACAAGCTCAGGTCTACCCAAGACATAGACTTTCCCGGCTTCCTTCCCGCAGGCACGAAAAGCATACGAGGATGATCACTATCACAAGCATGTCCATTTTCAACAGCAAGGAAATCTCCAATATTGCCAGGCCCCCGACTCAATGCCACATCGATCTAGCATGTAACACCTCATATCACTTTGCGGCCTCACGCACGGTATTCCCACGGGTGTCACCTTACCTTTGCCCGGGACCGTTTGCGCCTTTTGGCACACGTATATGATAGTGTCGCTAGCATCCATATGATAAGGAGCCCGGGCTGACATGGCTAGTCGTAAACCCAAAGTTGCACAAACTTACAGGGACAGGCATCCATGACCCAACATCGAACGTGTTGGTCATCAGCGAGTGAATCCAGACTGTAGCACTGGGCTAGCAGGGCTCCGGTGAACCGGGCTGTAGCGGGCTAACAGGACTCCGGTATTCATCGCGTGACATTTCCCCGAAGGGACAGACACAGGAACGAAGAAGGACACATGCCGGCCAGCCTAAGTGTTCCGGAGCAGTAGCAAGCTACCATGGCTTGGTGGAAGCACTAGGAGACATTTCCCGGTAAGAGAGGCTACTAAAGATAAACAACTAGATAGTCAGATCCCACACATACCAAGCATTTCAATAACATACACACAATATGCTCGATATGTGCAAACACAACATGGCATCACAACATGACTCTACGACTCAAGTATTTATTCATTAGGCTCCGAGGAGCGGGATATTACAAAAGGGGTCTCATGACCCAACATTCAGAGCATACAAATCGAAGCACAAACGGAAGCTATCATGTCTGAGTATAGATATCTATAAATGAAAAAGGCTTGAAAGCCTGACTATCTACCAGATCCTGCCGAGGGCACAAGATCGTAGCTGAGGTAACAAGCTAAACGTCGAAGTCCACGTGGAACTACTAGCGAGACTGAAGTCTCTCTGCAAAAACATAAAATAAGCAAACGTGAGTACAAATGTACCCAGCAAGACTTACATCAGAACTAACTACATATGCATCATTATCAACAAGGGGATGGTGGGGTTTAACTGCAGCAAGCCAGCTTTGACTCGGTGGCTAACCTGAACTACGACCGCAAGCAACTCTTTTGAGGTGGCGCACACGAGTCCACATATTCACCATATCAATACACCACTATGGATCCGCTCTTGTCTCCCTACGAGAACGCCGTCCATAGCACTCACGCTTATCTTGCGTATTTTAGAGTATCCACTTTCACTTGTCTATGAACTGATACAAGCAACCCAGAAGTCCTTTTCCGTGGACACGGCTATTCGAATAGATGATGTTAACCCTGCAGGGGTGTACTTCTTCACACACGCTCTCACCACTTACCGCCGTTTACACGACATGTACTCGGCAACCTTCAAGCGGAAGCCCAACGTGGGTGTCGGCCACGGCCTGCCTAAACACTCAAGTCTCTAGTCCAGGTTTATCGCCTATTCGGGTTCCATCCATGAGGAGATCCGGCCGAAGTTTCGCTCACAGCCCCAAACGATGTGAACAGGGTTCCCGAGACACCAAACGGGCGCCCGGTACACCGTGCCACGTGCCTACCGCATCACAGCCCACCCCTACGGTCAGCGCTGCGCACGGCCTCCAGCATACTACAAACACCAGAAACTACTTGCAACTCCTGGACAGAGGACAAGGGTGATTAAGAAGCCGAGAGGGTCCATTGGTTTCGGGCCCAATGCGTGGTAGTAGCTGAATCATGGATCACAAACACAGAACTCAGTTCCTGAGGACGGCTACAATGAGACAACCCACCATGTACTCCTACATGGCCTCTCACCGCTACCTTTACCAAATCGTATTCACACACTTAGCTCACACACAGTAGGACATGTTCACACACCTCTGATTCATCCCCGATGAATCAGACCTGGCTCAACTCTAAGCAGTAGCAGGCATGACAAACAAGCATGAATGAGTAGGCACAACAGGGCTCAAACAACTCCTACTCATGCTAGTGGGTTTCATCTATTTACTGTGGCAATGACAGGTCATGCACAGGATAAAGGGGTTCAGCTACCGCAGCAAGTAACAAATATGTCGTTGTTGTCCTAATGCAGTAAAAGAGAGCAGGAGCGAAAGAGTGGGATTTTATCGGAATGAACAAGGGGGTTTTGCTTGCCTGGCACTTCTGAAGATAGCATTGAGTCTTCATTAGTGTCAACGATCACATCGTCGGAACATCATCTACCGAGAGGGGACAGATACCGGCAACAGAGAAGAAATACAATCAATGCAATGCACAATATGATGCATGCTCATGACATGGCAATATGAGTGTGTTTTGGGCTAATGCAACTAGCAACGGGTTAAATGAAGTTGGTTTGAATCCAAGATTCAAATTCCAACTCCATATATGATTATTTAAATGCCCTTTATTTGTTTTGTCCAAAACAGAGGACAAACACTGTTCAAACATGCATGAAAATGGTACAGATGGATTCCTTGAATTTTTCTGATAATTTTTCATATATAAATTATTTAATTTCGAGTTACGGTTGAATTTCTATGATTTTTAGAAGTTTAGGACATTTTCTAAAATTAATAAATCATTTAAGATTTATTTAAATTCCAGAAAGGAGTTATTGCGTCAGCATGACGTTGGCATGACGTCAGCAGGTCAACAGGTTGACCAGAGTCAAACCTGTGGCGCGGGACCCACGGGTCAGAGTCATTAGACTAACTAATCTTAGTTAGTCCTAATCCTAGGTTTAATTAGCAGGGCGGGCCCACACGTCAGTGACCCAGGGGGGTCAAATCCCTGGTCAACCGGGGCTAGTCCATCGGCGTCTAGCCGCCGGCAACGACCAGACGCGGCGGAGGCTCGGGAATCGCCCACAGGGCACGATTCGAGCTGCGGCTAGGCGCATCGGAGTGCCCTCACCGGCGCGCGTCGTTAGGTGGTGCTAGCCGGGCCTGGGGTGGCCGGAGTCGACGGCGGCGAGCTCGGTTGCAGCCACCGGAGCTCGGATGAGACACGGGCGACCACTAGGGGGCACGGGAGGGCGAGCTGCGGCATGCAACGGGCTCGTGGAGACGTTCTGAGCACGATGGTGTACTCGGGTGGGAGCTCCAGTGGCTGCAGTGACGGCGGCGACGAGGTCAGCGGCGGCCGGAGCTCGGGTTCGGCGGGGCAGCTAGCTAGGGGACGAGAACGGAGGGGGCGAGCAAAGAGAGGAGATGAGGAGCTCACAGGGAGGCGGCGCAGAAGGTTAGTGGGCTCGGGGGCGCGCCAGACGTCGCGAATTGATGGCGGTGAGCTTCGGTGGCCGGCGACGGGAACGGCGATGGTGGCGGCGTTGCAGCGCGTCCGGGACCTCGTGGCTCGGTGGAGAGGAAGAGGGGGTCGAGGCGGAGCCTCTGGGCGCAACGGCAAGGCGGGGCAGTGGCTGTGGCCATGGCAGCAGCGAGCGGCGGCGGCGGGCATGCTCGGTCATGGGGGGGGGGAATAGAGGAGCGAGGGGGAGGGAGGTCCAGAGAGCGAGGGAGAAGTGAGAGGGGGTCGGGGAGGCGCGTGGCGTCACCGGGGCGTCGAGGAGGAGCCAGGCAGGCTGGGAGGGAGGAGGTGGAGGCTTCGGGCGCGCTGGCGTCGACACGCCTCTGCCTACTGGCAGAGGTGGAAGAAGACCAAGGCGCCCCTGGTGGGCTGGGCTGATTCTGCTGGGCCACCAGGTGAGTGGGCCTCAGGTAAGCGTCAGGTAAGTCCTTCTCTCTCTCTCTTTTATTTGTTTTAGTTTTCTATTTTTATTACTCTGTTTTGAATTAGTAAAAAAATACTAACTCATTTTATAAAATCCCGACAAAAATTGTGGGCACTATTTGGATTATTTCCAATAGCCCCCAAGTACTTTCAGGATTATTTGGACATTTAAAAAATATTATAAATTTTAAATGTCCAAATTCAAATACTTATGAATTAATCCAGTGACCAAATGTGACATGAAAAATGTGCGGCACCTCTGGTTCTGGTTTAAAGCATTTTTCCAGAAATGATGAACATTTTCTAAAGCCATTTGAATTCACTGAAAAATATTTTTGGTTGAACCTATTTGAATTCCTTTAATGCTAGGGTTTAGGCAATCCCCATTTCAAGTTTCATAAAATTTAAACATGGTGCATGGATGCTAAAGCGAAAACAAACAAGGGCTGATCTGGGGCTGTGACAGCTCACCCCCACTAAACAAGAATCTCGCCCTGAGATTCAAGACGTGAGGTAAGAAGAAAAGGGGAGTCACAAAACTATCACAATCTTCATGATCCAATTGCCCTTCTCGGAGATGGTGATCCATTCCATCATCTTGGTCTTGACGTCTTTTCTCCCGAGATCTTCACTCGACACAACAACAGAAAGAAGGGGGAAACCCTATAGGATTTACTCGTCTTTGAAGATCGAGCAACTCAAGATCAGTTCATGGAGAGACGTAAGAACAACTCTTGAGTTGAGACACCAAACACACATTAGGAATGATGGTAAAGAAATGGATGACGAAGGTTCAAATTGGTAGGCAACCATTCCACGCTTAGGTAAAATGGTGGAGGGTGTCAAGGTGGCGAAGAAATAACTGCCAGGATTCCGTAACGGGCACCTTGGGAAAAGTGACGCAAAGAACTATTCCCTTAAGTGGCAAAAAGAATTACTTTTGATACAAAGATCATTGAATCTCTTTATACCAGCCTAAGGCAATCACAAACGATCGTTTGGAGGGGTTCGATAGAAAGACATACCCGGATTTGGATGATGTGGACTACCTTGTTGAAGACAACGTAATGGATGAATTTGCTTACCACCGGAAATGGAAGGGACCCATGGTAGAATGGCACATTGGCGGTGCAAGCTGGGAACAAAATGCAAATGCTGGGAATGATTCTGGTAACTAGGGAAGAACCCAACAACAGAGAGTGAATTCACTGTTTGAAAGGTCATAGAATTGCCGAGGAAACTGAGAGCATCCCAGTTAGTGTCGATGATAACACCTAGCGCTTGTGCGTGCTCTCAAGAACTTGAGCATTTCCATATTCATCAAGGTTTTACCAATATCCGTGTCAAGGATCCTGGCAACACATCATACTACCATGATGAATACCGGTGGAAGATGTAGATGCAAAGGAAGATAATACTTTCTCAGATTTCACCTTAGCGAGGCCAAGGGGAAGAAATCTGGATGATCGACCGAGAGACATTTAGCACTCCGCTTCTAATGTTCTCCTTGATGTGCTAGCATAATCCACCCATAGATATGGTTTGATATCTAGAACATCAAGTAAAAGGTCGGACTTCGGGATCTCAAAAATCCATAGGGGCAACTAGGGAGTAAATCCTAGGAAATCCCTATGGGGAGGTGGCCAACTTCTCCAATCAAGATACTACAATATTAGGTCTCCCGGCGGGGTGTGTTGGCCACGACATTCACTTTACTGGTTATCGCGAGACCAATATTATAATTCTTTGGGAAATGTTCCAACCATCATATCTGCCTGAGATTGAGATCTGGCTGGTGTCAAGATATTCCAGACTCATCGAGTCTAGGAAGAAAAACGAAAGTTTGCAACACAAATCAACGAGATGACGTTGCGAGATTCTCGGGGAATGAACTACGATAGTAAGCTCCAAAACATGAGCTGGTTCTGCTACAAACATGTGAACACGTTGTCCCAGACAAGCATGACCACATGGTAGTCTTACAACAAAACACTACCGAGTTCAGGTGGGGAACCATCATCGAGGATATCGAAGTCTTGTGCATTACCATGGATTAGCACTTAGCTCCTTCTCCTACAACAAATCAGTCAGTGGCTTGGTGTGCTAGGAAACACATATGGAGTGGAGGCGGCCAACCTACCAGACCATAGAATACTTCGCACATATGCATGACCAACTTGGGATGATTCCAGAGGAGCAAAAACAAACTTTCTCGAATTCACGGCGGCAACTTACATCAAATGCACGTGAATCAAAGGAAGTCACTTCTTTTGTCCAAACATATGCTTCACGAACGAGTCATGAAGATAATGCTTACACAAGTTTCCAACGCTAGCTTAATGTTCAACAAAATCATGGAGGAGATAAGGATGTTGTCAATGGTCTCAACAACAATTCATCCGGGTTTCCATGAAGATGGAATTCCCTAATTATGTGAACAGGTGATAGCATTGGTCAGACCCATAAGATATAATGGTGTAAGCTCGAGGAGTCAACCACGAGTAAGACAACATTACGAACATCGTTGGTTCTGATTTGATTTGAGAATAGCCCACACTCAAATCAAAGTTTTAACAAGATAATAGGTCCAACAACTGATCACAGGGACCAATCGATGAAGACATCATCTTTCTTCAACACACACATACAAAGGGTATCCCTTTGAAATGAACTAAGTCAGGTAAGCTTTTATCTTCCAACTCTCCAAGTTATTGTTTGGCTTAACAAACTAGCTCAGGGGTATCCAACACAGATTCTTGGAGAAAAAGTGGTTTATTGGAAAACCAACTTGATCACGAGCTCAACATAACAGTCAGGGGACAACCTGGTGATACTTTCGAGAAGATATACGGAAAATCACGAACCACCAATATGCTACTAAGCTCGAGAACAATCTTGCTTTTCAGGGCAAGACGATATGATCAAAAGAGCGAGGGATTGCCAAAATCCTAACTCATTGATCGAAGAGTGCACCAGGAAATAAGGACTAGGTAGCACAATCTATCTTAGAATGGTGATTCAATAACCAACATGCTAAGAATGAGAATATTGTCCATTTACTACCAAACAACAGAGTTGCTAGGAGTATAGATTTCACACATCACGATTCACTTGTCGGCGTTCCGGTTATAATAACACGGGAACCAAGGAATGAATATCGATGGCGAGAGGTATCACTGCACCAAGAATTCATAAGATGATGTGTAATTCCTATGACTTTCTTGACATAAAGAGGGTAATACTTCAGGGTAGAACAGAACAAAAGTTGGGTTAACAATTTGATCTATGGAGCACAACTTCTTTGACCCGATCCTGGATACGGATGAGGTACTGGAGTTTGTTTCTCCTAGTCATTCTGGAATAGAATGGCTTGACGGACCACAAGAGTAATAGGCATCGATGAATGAACGCACGCCATCAACTTGACTATCAACTGATAGACAAGGATCAAAATACAACTACAGAGGGACAACTCAAAAGAACATATGATTTCCTGAGTTGTGGATGCATGGATTAGCATGTCGAACGAGTTCGACATATTTCTTCCGGACAATCCATGCGGAAAGGTAGAACTGGCAGGGTCACAACATAGAATCGAGAACTCAACAAGAGCTCTGGTTGTGATCTTTTGGTTCAAAGAACTTCTGCCATAAACGGTTCATAGTATTTGGAAGAAGGAAGTACCACGGACCTTGAGGACTATCGCAAAGGATACTAGTATCCTAAAGGGACTAGCAAACACTATCAACATGAAGTAAGTAGGGTGAATCTTGGGTTCAAAACCCAAGGAGTAGAATACCTACTACTAAGTGGCATCACGAGATGCTTTCGAGAATGATGGCCAGAATCATCACACTGGGACACAGAACATGGCTAGATTACCAGGTGATACTCTAGACATCTAGGGTCATAATCATAGCTCCAACATATACGTTGAGGCAATAGAGTACATCAACTCACCGTTTAGTGTGGTTAACCTGGCCAGGAAAGACATCGAAACCGAGGGAAGGATTTTGCAATTGCATCAGATTATTTAGAAACCTGGGATGACTCGGACAGCATAACGACTGTAAATGCTCAAAAAGTTTGGAGACATACTATAGAAATGGTGGCATAGCCACTCAGAAGCACAATATCAAGGTTTCGAGATCAACAATTAACATACGGAAGTAATAGGAATTGAAACGAGGCTTAAGTCCAACAATTCTATAAGTCTACGGATTAGTAACACGTGATCCTGATAGAAAGAAGAGATAGCCTACTTCTTAATCCCCGTAGGAAAGATAAGATGACTCAGATCAGAAGGCATAAGGTATAAGGAGTAAAAAGAGCCTTACGTTCCATCCCACAAACAATTCCCCTACATATAACTAAAGAATTTCTAGACTCAACATCGACCAGTTTGGCTTGGAGAACCTACAGGCAGTCAAGCTCTGATACCAACGCTGTCAGGCCCCCGACTCAATGCCACATCGATCTAGCATGTAACACCTCATATCACTTTGCGGCCTCACGCACGGTATTCCCACGGGTGTCGCCTTACCTTTGCCTGGGACCGTTTGCGCCTTTTGGCACACGTATATGATAGTGTCGCTAGCATCCATATGATAAGGAGCCCGGGCTGACATGGCTAGTCGTAAACCCAAAGTGGCACAAACTTACAGGGACAGGCATCCATGACCCAGCATCGAACGTGTCGGTCATCAGCGAGTGAATCCAGGCTGTAGCACTGGGCTAGCAGGGCTCCGGTGAACCGGGCTGTAGCGGGCTAACAGGACTCCGGTATTCATCGCGTGACATTTCCCCGAAGGGACAGACACAGGAACAAAGAAGGACACATGCCGGCCAGCCTAAGTGTTCCGGAGCAGTAGCAAGCTACCATGGCTCGGTGGAAGCACTAGGAGACATTTCCCGGTAAGAGAGGCTACTAAAGATAAACAACTAGATAGTCAGATCCCACACATACCAAGCATTTCAATAACATACACACAATATGCTCGATATGTGCAAACACAACATGGCATCACAACATGACTCTACGACTCAAGTATTTATTCATTAGGCTCCGAGGAGCGGGATATTACAAAAGGGGTCTCATGACCCAACATTCAGAGCATACAAATCGAAGCACAAACGGAAGCTATCATGTATGAGTACAGACATCTATAAATGAAAAAGGCTTGAAAGCCTGACTATCTACCAGATCCTGCCGAGGGCACAAGATCGTAGCTGAGGTAACAAGCTAAACGTCGAAGTCCACGTGGAACTACTAGCGAGACTGAAGTCTCTCTGCAAAAACATAAAATAGGCAAACGTGAGTACAAATGTACCCAGCAAGACTTACATCAGAACTAACTACATATGCATCATTATCAACAAGGGGATGGTGGGGTTTAACTGCAGCAAGCCAGCTTTGACTCGGTGGCTAACCTGAACTACGACCGCAAGCAACTCTTTTGAGGTGGCGCACACGAGTCCACATATTCACCATATCAATACACCACTATGGATCCGCTCTCGTCTCCCTACGAGAACGCCGTCCATAGCACTCACGCTTATCTTGCGTATTTTAGAGTATCCACTTTCACTTGTCTATGAACTGATATAAGCAACCCAGAAGTCCTTTTTCGCGGACACGGCTATTCGAATAGATGATGTTAACCCTGCAGGGGTGTACTTCTTCACACACGCTCTCACCACTTACCGCCGTTTACACGACATGTACTCGGCAACCTTCAAGCGGAAGCCCAACGTGGGTGTCGGCCACGGCCTGCCTAAACACTCAAGTCTCTAGTCCAGGTTTATCGCCTATTCGGGTTCCATCCATGAGGAGATCCGGTCGGAGTTTCGCTCACAGCCCCAAACGATGTGAACAGGGTTCCCGAGACACCAAACGGGCGCCCGGTACACCGTGCCACGTGCCTACCGCATCACAGCCCACCCCTACGGTCAGCGCTGCGCACGGCCTCCAGCATACTACAAACACCAGAAACTACTTGCAACTCCTGGACAGAGGACAAGGGTGATTAAGAAGCCGAGAGGGTCCATCAGTTTCGGGCCCAATGCGTGGTAGTAGATGAATCATGGATCACAAACACAGAACTCAGTTCCTGAGGACGGCTGCAATGAGACAACCCACCATGTACTCCTACATGGCCTCTCACCGCTACCTTTACCAAATCGTATTCACACACTTAGCTCACACACAGTAGGACATGTTCACACACCTCTGATTCATCCCCGATGAATCAGACCTGACTCAACTCTAAGCAGTAGCAGGCATGACAAACAAGCATGAATGAGTAGGCACAACAGGGCTCAAACAACTCCTACTCATGCTAGTGGGTTTCATCTATTTACTGTGGCAATGACAGGTCATGCACATGATAAAGGGGTTCAGCTACCGCAGCAAGTAACAAATATGTCGTTGTTGTCCTAATGCAGTAAAAGAGAGCAGGAGCGAGAGAGTGGGATTTTATTGGAATGAACAAGGGGGTTTTGCTTGCCTGGCACTTCTGAAGATAGCATTGAGTCTTCATTAGTGTCAACGATCACATCGTCGGAACATCGTCTACCGAGAGGGGACAGATACCGGCAACAGAGAAGAAATACAATCAATGCAATGCACAATATGATGCATGCTCATGACATGGCAATATGAGTGTGTTTTGGGCTAATGCAACTAGCAACAGGTTAAATGAAGTTGGTTTGAATCCAAGATTCAAATTCCAACTCCATATATGATTATTTAAATGCCCTTTATTTGTTTTGTCCAAAACAGAGGACAAACATTGTTCAAACATGCATGAAAATGGTACAGATGGATTCCTTGAATTTTTCTGATAATTTTTCATATATAAATTATTTAATTTGGAGTTACGGTTGAATTTCTATGATTTTTAGAAGTTTAGGACATTTTCTAAAATTAATAAATCATTTAAGATTTATTTAAATTCCAGAAAGGATTTATTGCGTCAGCATGACGTTGACATGACGTCAGCAGGTCAACAGGTTGACCAGAGTCAAACCTGTGGCGCGGGACCCACGGGTCAGAGTCATTAGACTAACTAATCTTAGTTAGTCCTAATCCTAGGTTTAATTAGCAGGGCGGGCCCACACGTCAGTGACCCAGGGGGGTCAAATCCCTGGTCAACCGGAGCTAATCCACCGGCGTCTAGCCGCCGGCAACGACCAGATGCGGCGGAGGCTCGGGAATCGCCCACAGGGCACGATTCGAGCTGCGGCTAGGCGCGTCGGAGTGCCCTCGCCGGCGCGCGTCGTTAGGTGGTGCTAGCCGGGCCTGGGGTGGCCGGAGTCGACGGCGGTGAGCTCGGTTGCGGCCACCGGAGCTCGGGTGAGACACGGGCGACCACTAGGGGGCACGGGAGGGCGAGCTGCAACATGCAATGGGCTCGTGGAGACGTTCTGAGCACGATGGTGTACTCGGGTGGGAGCTCCAGTGGCTGCAATGACGGCGGCGACGAGGTCAGCGGCGGCCGGAGCTCGGGTTTGGCGGGGCAGCTAGCTAGGGGACGAGAACAGAGGGGACGAGCAAAGAGAGGAGATGAGGAGCTCACAGGGAGGCGGCGCAGAAGGTTAGTGGGCTCGGGGGCGCGCTAGACGTCGCGAATCGACGGCGGTGCATATGACCGCCTGTTCGGCCACCGTTGTCAAGGGAGATTTGGCCACCGGCTAAACTATCCGGCTAGGTGGTTTTCTTATGACCGCTTGTTCGGCCACCGCTCCGACAATGACCTCTCAGGTCATCAAAAGTGATCTTCACATCAACTCGGAATTCGCCGAGCAGCTAGATCCGATGGAGCTCTCCTCCATAAATGAGCTCTTGGATCGCATCGCCGCCCTGGGAGTCGCTACAGACTACGATCAGATTGGGCTTAAAACCGATCTGAGAGAAATTAACTCTTCCCAGGCTACCCACCACGTTGTTGTGGTAGAGGAACAACGCGGCGACTCTTCTTCTATGTTAAAGACCAGTTATGTCCGGATTCCCGATCCCTCCATGCCGGATTCCCACGGAGGGACGGACGTCAATCAAGTACTGAACCTAAAGTCAGGCATCGGACCAGATTTGTTGGATAACATCCAGCAATCCAAGCTTCCAAATCCGGAAACTTCTCGGCCTTTGAGCCTCAGATTGGGCAGGGTTCCGAATTTAATTCCGCCCTCCCACCCAAACATAAGCGATCTATCTCAAATACGGCAAGAGCCCGATGAAACAGTACATCATTACTGGGCCAGATTCCTCCTGGTTATGGACGGGATAAAGGACTGCCGTGAGGAAAGCGCAATCTCAATTTTCTGCAACAATTGCACGGACAAGGGAATCATGAATGCCATAAGTCGTCGCGAAGTTACACACTTCACCGACTTGGCGACCATAGTACAAAAATACTGTGCGATGGAGAGTGCCTGGAAAACCGAAACCAGGTTTTGGGACAATCCGGCCCTGAACACAACCCTAGTTCGAAATAAAAGGGTGCGTCATACTCAAGCACCTGGGTTAAAAAACAAAAAGCAAAAAACCCCTAAAGGGCACGGAACCGTACTGGAGGGATGGCTCAACAGACCCTGTAAAGTCCATAGTACAGAGGGCTCCACTCCAACACATAGCCTTCGAGCATGTTGGATACTACGGCAGGTGGCCAAAAGTGGCGAAGGTTTTCTAGCCCCGGGTAACCAGCCCAACAGTACCAGTACGGTATTAACAGTCTTCGAGACTTTCACATCAAATAATATGCGGAAATGAACAATCCGCAGCCTCGCCGAAGTCTACCAAGTAGCAAAAACAAATCCATGGAGCGACACGACTATCACCTTCAATGCCAGCAACGAACCTAAATTCCGAACAGCCCGAGCACCAGCTGCATTGGTCCTCAGTCCGATAGTGGACGGCTTTCGTCTTACCAAGGTACTCATGGATGGCGGCAGCGGATTAAACCTCATCTACGAGGAAACCCTCCAAAAAATGGAAATTGACTGGAGCCACATTGAGCGAAGCAGCACAACCTTCAGAGGAATAATCCCTAGTCGGGAAGTACGCTGCACAGGAAAAATTACACTAGATGTAGTGTTCGGCTCACCGGACAATTACAGGTCCGAGGAGGTCACGTTCCAAGTGGCCCCGTTCGGCAGCGGATATCACGCCTTGTTAGGGCGAGAGGCATTCACAATTTTCCAAGCTATACCCATTACGGGTACATGAAGCTTAAAATGCCCGGGCCCAATGGAATCATCACTCTGGTCAGTGATCCAGATATAGCACTCCGTGTTGAAAATAAGACAGCCGCACTAGCCCTAGAGGCACTATCCGAAGCCCTAGCGGCAGAGGAACTCACTGCGCTGCGCTCCACGGTGGATAGGGACGATGTGATACTCGATAAGAGATCTAATTCCACCTCTTTTAAACCAGCAGACGAAATAGTCAAATTCCAGGTCCATCCAACGGACCCCACAAAGGCGGCCTCCATTGGGGCACAATTAAACCCTGATGTAGAAGCCGCACTACGAGAATTCCTTCGGGAAAATTGGGACATTTTTGCCTGGCACCCTTCCGATATGCCAGGAATCCCATGCAGGCTGGCAGAACATAGCCTAAATATCCTAAAAGGATTCAAGCCAGTCAAACAGGCTCTTCGGCGATTTTCCGAACCCAAAAGACAGGCAATGGGAGAGGAGCTAGCCAAACTCTTAGAAGCCGGATTCATCAGAGATATAAAACATCCGGACTGGCTAGCAAACCTGGTAATGGTACCAAAAAGGACAAATCCTGGCGCTTTTGTGTCGATTTCAAAGACCTTAACAAGGCCTGTCCAAAGGATCCTTTCCCCCTCCCCCGCATCGACCAAATCATCGATGCTACCGCAGGGCACGATTCATTGTGCTTCCTCGACGCATACTCCGGATACCATCAAATCAAGATGACGGAAAAAGACCAGGCCGCAACAGCATTCATTACTCCATACGGACCATTCTGCTTCAACACAATGCCCTTCGGACTCAAAAATGTCGGCGCAACATATCAGCGCATGATTCAGACATGTCTGGCTACCCAGATAGGCAAATCAGTGGAGGCATACGTAGACGATGTGTTCGTTAAGACCAAAAACGTCGAAACTCTAGTAGACGATTTGAGGCTTACATTCGACAACCTCCGAGCATACGACATTAAGCTCAACCCAGAAAAATGTGTTTTCGGCGTACCAGCCGGAAAGCTCTTGGGCTTCATTGTATCCGGTAGAGGAATTGAAGCAAACCCAGCCAAGATCCGAGCTCTGTCACAATTGGATATCCCAAAAGACCTCAAACAAATACAAAAACTAACTGGATGCGTGGCGGCTCTAAGCCGCTTCATCTCCCGTTTGGGAGAAAAGGCACTGCCCCTCTCTCGCCTCCTCCGACGCACCGAACACTTCGAATGGACGGATGCTGCCACGGCCGGACTCGAAGAAATTAAGGCCATATTGGCAACAAATCCGGTCCTGGCCGCGCCCAACCTGGGCAAACCGATGTTATTATATATTGCGGCAACACATCAAGTTGTCAGCGCAGTACTCATCGTCGAACAAGAAACAGAAGGGCACAAATTCCCTCTTCAAAAATGAGTGTACTACATATCCACTGTCTTAACTCCATGCAAGTCCCGGTATCCACATTATCAAAAGATAGCGTACGCGGTGTTCATGGCATCCCGGAAGCTGCGACACTACTTTCAAGAGTGTTCCATAACGGTGGCCTCCGAAGTACCTCTCAACGATATTATAAACAACCGCGACGCGACGGGCAATATTGCAAAATGGGCCATTGAGCTCTTACCATTTGACATAACCTACAAACCACGGCGAGCTATAAAGTCGCAAGTTTTGGCTGACTTCATCGCCGAATGGACCGAAGCCGAACTCCCTAAAGAGTACGGCGCATACTCCAATTGGATCATGCATTTCGACGGCTCCAAAATGTTGGCTGGCCTGGGGGCTGACGTCGTCTTGACATCCCCAACCGGAGACACAGTCCAATACATACTTCAAATAATGTACACGGACTCCAACAATGCAGCCGAATACGAGGCCCTTCTACATGGTCTCCGGATGGCAATCTCCATGGGTATTCAACGCCTAGAGGTGCGCGGGGATTCAAACCTCGCAATATCCCAAGTAAATGGAGACTTTGATGCCAAGGATCCGAAAATGGCAGGCTACCGTAACGCCGTCCTAAAAATGTCAGCTCGGTCCGAAGGACTCAAATTCCACCATGTAGCCCGGGATAATAACCAGGCAGCAAACGTGTTGGCATCGGCACAAAACGCGACGCCGTCCCTCCAAACATCTTCCTGGAGCGGCTCTTTAAGCCATCCGTATTATGGGAAGAGGAGTCCGGAAATAACAACCCGGAACCAACTGCACCACCCAACACGGAACATTTTGACACAATCGGTGGCTCAGCCAATGAAATAACACCTTCAGCCCACGAAATAATGGCAGTAATTGCCCCGTGGACGGAACCATTCCAAGCCTACTTAATTAGGCAGGAACTTCGCGAAGACCAAAATGAGGTCCGCTGCATAGTTCGGTGATCTAAAGCCTACAAGGTCCATGAGGGAGAACTTTATAAGAAAAGCACAACCGGAGTCCTTCAAAGGTGTATCTCCGAAGAGGAAGGGCGAAATATCCTGGCTAAAATTCACGCTGGACTCGGCGGGCATCACACCGCAGCCCGGGCCGTTGTAGGCAAGGCCTTCCATACAGGATTTTATTGGCCGACAGCCCAGGCAGATGCTCAGGACTTAGTCCAACGATGCGTCGGTTGCCAGCTCTTTGCTAATCAAAGCCACATGCCACCCACCGCCCTCAAAACTATACCCATCACTTGGTCGTTCGCGGTCTGGGGGCTTGACATGGTTGGACCCATTAAAGGGGGAACCCACAAGCAAAAATACTTATTGGTCATGGTGGACAAATTCACCAAATGGATAGAGGCCAAGCCGGTTAAAACGGCAGAATCAGGACCTGTGATAGACTTCATATCCGGGGTAGTACACCGTTTTGGCGTCCCCCACAGCATCATCACTGATAAATGCACGAATTTCACGGCCGATGAGGTTAAACTCTGGTGCAAAAACATGGGCATCAAGCTCGACTACGCTTCAGTCTATCACCCTCAAACTAACGGTCAAGTCGAACGAGCAAATGGTCTAATCATGAGCGGCATTGAACCCAGATTAGTGCGGTCCCTCACGGAATCTAACACGCACTGGGTAGAGGAGCTCGACTCCGCACTCTGGGGGCTGCGGACCACGCCAAACCGCACTACCGGATTCACACCATTTTTTATGGTATACGGTGCAGAGGCAGTTTTGCCCTGCAATATAATTCATGACTCACCTCGCGTGCGCATGTACGAAGAAAGAGAAGCCGAGTTGGATCGACAGGACAGTTTGGACGCCTTAGAGGAGGAGTGCGACGTGGCAAAATCCCGTTCCGCATTCTATCAGCAGCAGGCTCGAAGATATCAAAGCAGAGAAGTACGAGCCAAAACTTACAATGTTGGCGAGCTAGTTCTACGCCTGCCGGACAAGAAAAAGGACAAACTTAAGCCCAAATGGGAAGGTCCCTTCATCATCAACCAAGTCCTTACCGGCGGTGCATACCGTCTATGCAACGCATCTAACAACCGACTCGAGCCGAACCCATGGAACGCAGCCCGTCTCTGAAGATTCTACGCCTAGCGCCGGACTCAGAGTTCGTCTCCTTCCTCTGTCCACCTTTCATATTTTTTCGCTGTCTTTTGTTTCCCTCCTTTTTCCTCCCTCTTTCAGTAAAAGCCTTTGAGGGCTGATCTGCGCATTGTTCACACACACTCGATGTGCTACTCGCACTCGTTATACCTGGGGGCTTCTTTAACAGAAGCTTATTTATACGGGCTTCATGCCCAACACATGTGTCATACTTCCGCATGTACCTTTTACTCACCATTATATGCATCTATATGACTTAAGTTTTGGCCAAGCTGGGTTGCCTGGCTCCTGTGCTTACCCCTATGTTCCTGATTGTTCGGCTAGGAGGTAAAGGGAGCACCTCTGCGATTGTTACTGCCGGGTCATCCGGATGTGTACCTCAGACTGGGTGAAGCCGAAGGCTAGCGTTCTTAAGGGAATATTCGGTCGGTGACTTGAAAGATGATTTATTACTTATTTATTTTTCTGCCCCCAGATGCTTTTTCTGCTCTTTTCGCAGTCCGGACATGCACTTTAGGGCATGCCTCCCAGGGAAAGGAACCCCTAACGGAACTATTCTCCCTGGAAGATGTTTCTTACTAACCATGTAATATAACATAGCTAGTTGGCACTTGTCTGATAAAGCACTTATGACCCCTACACCTGGTCTCCATGCATGCCCGTGAGGGTATTCGGACACACTCCGGACTATTGGGTCCCGAGGTTGAAGCGAAAAGGTCCGCAAAGACAAACGATCTACAATCCGGCTAGAAGGCATTTTACATGTCATTTTAAATTACATCGTCAAACTGACTGATTGTACTCCTCTTCAATCCCATCTAACAGGCTGTCTAGTTTATAGTCCCGTTGGGAATATTTCGCGGCCAACTCTACTTGGCCGTACATCAGGCTCACAGGGATCTCCTTCCCATCGAGCCCCATAGGTCCGACCTCGGCCATGTGGTTTGGATCAGCCTTCGTGTACCGCGTCTTCACCATGGCCCAGGCCTCCCTGGCGCCTTGACGGCAGGCCGATATCTTCCACAGACGGAAGCGCTGCCGTACTCCCTGAAGCTTCTCAGCAAGCCCTCCAAGACCCTCGGGTAGGGAGACGGAAGGCCATAAGGCCTGAACGACGCCGCTCATCGCCTGCCGGACATGTTTGTGCAGTTGCAGCAGCTCGGGAAGAAGGTCACCCGTGGAACCAGGCATTTCCTCCGCCGGACGACCCATGAGCACACCTACAGACACACTTTTGTCAATCGACTTCCTCGCCGAACTCTTCTTTTCAAAAGAGTTTGCTCAAGCACTTACTGTAAATGCCGCGACGAAGCCGCCGATTCTCCTTTACGGAGTTAGACAGCTGGACCCGAACATCTTTTAGTTCTTCGCCCAGCTGGGTGTTGGCATCTTGGAGTTTGTTCCTCTCCTGCTGCACCCTCATAAGCACCTTCTCGCCGGCCTTCAGCTGGCGCAGCAGATGTTGCTTGTCCGGATCTAGTCCGGCACCCTCTACAATATTATTGTCAGACTAAACACACACGTCGCACTTCATAAACTACTTCTCTTTTCGAAATATGTATTACCAGAGGGGGTCTCTGTGGCTCCCCCGGCGGCGGCTAGTGCGGCCTCAAGTTGGGCCTTGCATTCTTGAAGCTCCTGGGACAGGTGGGTATTCTTCTCCGTAAGATCCTGCATAACAAATGATCCTTCGTGAGAACGGGGTACGAGGAAAAACAATCTCTTTCACAATGCAAAATTGGGCTCGATGCCCAAGAATAGCTCGCAAAGAGCTACAAAGCCCGCGATGTGCAAAATGGAGGCAGGTGTGAGGTGGTGAAGTTGGAGTCCATAGAACTCCAGGAGCCCCCGGAGAAACGGATGTATGGGAAATCCGAGTCCCCTTATTAGGTAGGGGACGAAGCATACCCGCTCTCCTTTGGAGGGATTGGGGACGCTCTCCGCCTGCTTCCCACCCTTGTAGGTGGCCAGTCCGGCTCGAACCGGAACCATAAAGGCTGGGGGGAGGTATCCCTCTGCTTGGAGCGTCACTAACTCGCTATGCGGGACTGAACATCTCCTCCAATCTCCAGGCTGAGGACTAGGAGCGCGAGAGGAGGAGCCGCGTCGACTGTCCATGTTGGAATGGATTTTTGTCAGATGCGCTTCGATGAGTACTTGCGGAAGGAGGATGGTGTGATTCGGATCTGGATCCTCGCCTCTCTTATAGGCGGCTTATTCGCGCAGCTAGGAGGGTAAAACGTAAAAATACCCTGGCTTTTTGCATTCATACGACACGTGGAAGAGGGCCATTATTGGACGTGGAAGCCAAGGAGCGCAACATTTATAAGGAAACCGGACACTATTCGGCAAACACATGGAATATGGAGGAGAACCCGCCTTGCAAACGCCGAAGACAATATACGCGCCGGACTTGTCGTCATTGAAGCCTGGTTCGGGGGCTACTGAGGGAGTCCTGGACTAGGGGGTGTACGGATAGCCGAACTATCATCATCAGCCAGACTCCAAGACTATGAAGATACAAGATTGAAGACTTCGTCCCGTGTCCGGATGGGACTTTCCTTGGCGTGGAAGGCAAGCTTGGCGATACGGATATGTAGATCTCCTACCATTGTAACCGACTCTGTGTAACCCTAGCCCTCTCCGGTGTCTATATAAACCGGATGGTTTTAGTCCGTAGGACGAACAACAATCATACCATAAGCTAGCTTCTAGGGTTTAGCCTCCTTGATCTCGTGGTAGATCTACTCTTGTAATACCCACATCATCAATATCAATCAAGCAGTACGTAGGGTTTTACCTCCATCAAGAGGGCCCGAACCTGGGTAAAACATCGTGTCCCTTGTCTCCTGTTACCATCCGCCTAGACACACAGTTCGGGACCCCCTACCCGAGATCCGCCGGTTTTGACACCGACAGTTAGGTTTACCTTAATACTTTTGTTGTAGTTGCGGATGCTTGCAATAGAGGTTAATCATAAGTGGGATGCTTGTCCAAGTAAGGGCAGTACCCAAGCACCGGTCCACCCACATATCAAATTATCATAGTACCGAACGCGAATCATATGAACGTGATGAAAACTAGCTTGATGATATTCCCATGTGTCCTCGGGAGCGCTTTTCCTATCATAAGAGTTTGTCCAGGCTTGTCCTTTGTTACAAAAAGGATTGGGCCACTGAGGGAGTCCTAGACTAGGGGGTGTCCGGATAGCCGAACTATCATCATCGGCCGGACTCCAAGACTATGAAGATACAAGATTGAAGACTTCGCCCCGTGTCCGGATGGGACTTTCCTTGGCGTGGAAGGCAAGCTTGGCGATACGGATATGTAGATCTCCTACTATTGTAACCGACTCTGTGTAACCCTAGCCCTCTCCGGTGTCTATACCGGATGGTTTTAGTATAGGACGAACAACAATCATACCATAGGCTAGCTTCTAGGGTTTAGCCTCCTTGATCTCGTGGTAGATCTACTCTTGTAATACCCACATCATCAATATCAATCAAGCAGGACGTAGGGTTTTACCTCCATCAAGAGGGCCCGAACCTGGGTAAAACATCGTGTCCCTTGTCTCCTGTTACCATCCGCCTAGACGCATAGTTCGGGACCCCCTACCCAGGATCCGCCGGTTTCGACACCGACATTGGTGCTTTCATTAAGAGTTCCTCTGTGTCGTCACCGATAGGCTTGATGGCTTCTTCGATCATCAACAACGACGCAGTCCAGGGTGAGACTTTTCTCCCCGGACAGATCTTTGTATTCGGCGGCTTTGCACTGCAGGCCAATTCGTTTGGCCATCTGGAGCAGATCGAAAGCTACGCCTCTGGCCGTTAGGTCAGATTTGGAAGTTTGAACTTCATGGCTGACATACGCGGAGACTTGATCTTCGATGGATTCGAGCCACAGCCGAGCGTGCCGCACTGTCACAATGGGCATGTTTTAGCTCTGCAGGCGGACAGTGCCCTGGAGGCCGCACACGAGCCCGCTCCGACCCTCGATTCGGAGCCGGCTGCGCATATCGAGGACGGGTGGCTGGACACCGCCTTGGGGGCTGCAACCTCTACGGCGATGGAGCCGAATACTGGCCTTGTCCCTTGTGAAGCTCGTGACTCCGAGGTGCCGGACTCCTTGCCGGACTTCGAACCTCCCGCGACCCCTCCAATCGAATCCGATTGGGCGCCGATCATGGAGTTCACCGTTGCGGACATCTTTCAACACGCACCTTTTGGCGACATCTTGAGTTCGCTAAAGTATCTCTCGTTATCAGGAGAGCCCTGGCCGGACTACGGTCAGGACGGTTGGGATGCGGACGACGAAGAAATTCAAAGCCCACCCACCATCCACTTAGTAGCCACTGTCGACGATCTAACCGACATGCTAGACTTTGACTCCGAAGACATCGATGGTATGGACGACGATGCCGGAGACAACCAAGAACCAGCGCCTACTGGGCACTGGAAAGCCACCTCATCATATGACATATACATGGTGGATATCCCAAAGGATGGGAATGGCGAAGGAACAGTGGAGGATGACCCCTCCAAGAAACAGACCAAGCGCCAGCGTCAGCGGCGCCGCTCTAAATCCCGCCACAGCAAGAATGGAGATTCCGGCACCGGAGATAATAACACCCCAGACAGTGCCGAAGACAACCCCCTCCAGCAAGATTCAGCACAGGAGGACGGAGAAGCCAGCCCTCATGAGAGAGCGGCAGATGAAGAGGTAGAGGATGATAATTACATGCCTCCCTCCGGAGACGAGGCAAGCCTCGACGACGACGAATTTGTCGTGCCTGAGGATCCCGTCGAACAAGAGCGTTTTAAACGCAGGCTTATGGCCACGGCAAACAGCCTCAAGAAAAAGCAGCAACAGCTTAGAGCTGATCAAGATCTGCTAGCCGACAAATGGACTGAAGTCCTTGCGGCCGAAGAGCATGAGCTCGAATGCCCCTCCAAAAGCTACCCCAAACGCAAGCTGCTCCCCCGATTAGAGGAGGAGGCATATAAACCTACATCACCAGCGCACAATACGGCTGACCGACCACCCCGTGGCCGCGACAGAGAGGCCTCTAGGCCCCCCACTAGAACCGTACCCCGGCATCGCTCGAAAAGCACAAGGCCACAGGGGAACACTCTGGACTTGCGAGATATATTGGAGGATAAGGCAAGACAATCAAGATCGATCTACGGATCGCGTGGGCGCCCCATGATACGTGACGACAACCGTCGTGCCGGACACAGCAAGTCCGGCCGGGCCGAACACAGTAGACAAAGCTCTTTTGAGCTTCATCGTGATATAGCCCAATACAGAGGTGCCGCACACCCACTATGCTTCACAGATGAAGTAATGGATCATCAAATCCCCGAAGGGTTTAAACCCGTGAATATTGAATCTTATGATGGCACAACAGACCCCGCGGTTTGGATCGAAGACTATCTCCTTCATATCCACATGGCCCACGGTGATGATCTCCACGCCATCAAATACCTCCCACTCAAGCTTAAAGGACCAGCTCGACATTGGCTTAACAGCTTGCCAGCAGAATCAATTGGGTGTTGGGAGGACCTGGAAACCGCATTCCTTGATAACTTCCAGGGCACGTATGTGCGACCACCAGATGCTGACAACCTAAGCCATATAATTCAGCAGCCAGACGAATCGGCCAGACAATTCTGGACACGGTTCTTAACTAAGAAAAATCAAATCATCGACTGTCCGGATGTGGAGGCCCTCGCGGCCTTCAAACATAACATCCGCGACGAGTGGCTTGCCCAGCACCTGGGACAGGAAAAGCCGAAATCCATGGCAGCCCTCACATCACTCATGACCCGCTTCTGCGCGGGAGAGGACAACTGGCTAGCCCGCAGCAACAACCTCCGCAAAAATTCTGGCAGTCTGGATATCAAGGACCGCAATAGCAGGTTGCGTCGCAACAAGAACAAACGCCACATTAACGGCGACAATAATGAGGATATGGCAGTCAATGCTGGATTCAGAGGCTCTAAACCCGGTCAGCAGAAAAAGCCATTCAAAAGAACTACTCTGGGTCCGTCCAATTTGGACCGAATACTCGATCGCTCGTGCCAGATACACGGCACCCCCAAAAAGCCAGCTAACCACACCAACAGGGACTGTTGGGTATTCAAGCAGGCAGGCAAGCTAATTGCCGAAAACAACGACAAGGGGCTGCATAGCGATGACGAGGAAGAGACCCGACCACCGAACAATAGAGGACAGAAGGGTTTCCCCCCACAAGTGCGGACGGTGAACATGATATACGCAACCCACATACCCAAAAGGGAGCGGAAGCGTGCACTCAGGGATGTATACGTGATGGAGCCAGTCGCCTCGAAGTTCAACCCATGGTCCTCCTGCCCGATCACTTTTGATCGAAGGGACCACCCCACCATCATCCGCCACGACGGATTCGCCGCATTGGTTTTAGACCCAATCGTCGATGGATTTCACCTCACCAGAGTCCTGATGGACAGCGACAACAGCCTAAACCTGCTTTATCAGGATACAGTGCGCAAAATGGGCATAGACCCCTCAAGGATTAAACCCACAAAGACAACCTTTAAAGGCGTCATACCAGGTGTAGAGGCCAACTGTACATGCTCAGTTACACTGGAAGTGGTCTTCGGATCCCCGGATAACTTCCGAAGCGAGGAGTTAATCTTCGACATAGTTCCATTCCGCAGTGGCTATCATGCTCTGCTCGGACGTACCGTGTTTACAAAGTTTAACGCGGTGCCGCACTATGCATACCTCAAGCTCAAGATGCCAGGCCCTCGAGGAGTCATCACGGTCAAAGGAAACACTGAACGCTCTCTCCGAACGGAGGAACATACAGCGGCTCTCGCGGCAGAAGTACAGTGCAGCCTCTTAAGGCAATTCTCGAGTCCGGTCGTTAAGCGACCGGACACGGCTAAACGCGCCGGGAGTAACCTACAACAAGACCACCTGGCACGTTCCGAGCACGCGTAGCAATGCGGCCTCAACCCCAGCCCCTGCAAAATTGCAAGACTGGTCCTTCGCGTACATCATTACGCTCTGGAGATACCATGGGCATAGGGGGAGGGGCACGACCACGATAGGCCCAGAGTGCGGCTTAACCACACCAGGGGCTCTCAAGTGCGTCGTTCTTTTTTTTCTTTTTCTTTTTTTTACCGACAGGACTCCGTTCATCAGAGGCCCTGTCCGGCAGTAGACCTGTCGAACTCACGATGCAACAGCCAAGGAAGGAGAAAGGCTGCGATGAATATCCAGGTGGTCTCCATTACGAGCATTAAATCTGTTTTATACACCATTCCGCAGCCTACCCCTGGAGGGGGACATGTTTAATAGTCCCATCCCTTGCTTACCGCACTATTTGTATCAGTCTGCATTCACGGCAGTATTTCTTGAATAAACAATGCAGCGCCTTTTTGCTTATAATTGCATTTCTTTCTTATACATATGTTCATTTATGACATGTTGCACCCGTACACTTTGGTACGGCTAAATACACCAGGGGCTTATGTTTCCCGCAGCATGGTGTGATAAGTCCGAACACTTTCACAAGTGCGGCACCTCGAACTTATAGCATTATATGCATCGGCTCCGAATCATGTCTTGGGTCAATAGTTGGGTTTGCCCGGCTCCCATGTTTTGGTACCTTACGTTCTGTTGTATCGGCTAAGGTAGCACTGGGAGAACCACTGCGATTGCGCCCCAGTTGAGCTGGGCGAGCGCCTTAGTGGAGAAAGCTAAAACTGACCGTCATGATGAGGCGAGAGCCGGCCGCTGTTCGAGAGGTCTTTTTCGAGTCCCTAAATACTTATGCCGCTTAGAGCGAGGAACCGGCTTTGTCTGGCCCAGGCGTGGATAGCACCCCAAATTCGGCCTTCCGAACACTAGGGGCTTCGCCAAAATTCAAAATTATAGAATTCTATGGCTAAGTGAGAGTGTTCAAGCATTATAAGTCCGGTTGCCTCATTCGTTATGTTGAGCGCCTCCCTAGATGGACCTAAAAATGGGAACAAGAGTGCTCAAATTTATCCCGAACACCCTAGCACTCGTGGCATCGGGGCTGAAGCCGACGACTTGCCATCTCTCAGATTTGATAAACGGCCGCACAGAAGGTAATATTTTAAATTAACAAGCGTTGCTTAGCGCATATGAACAAAGTTTTCAGCGCACAGGATAACAAAATACGAGTCTACTCAAATATTACATCTTTGGAGCACTCACCCGCAATAATGCGGGCACCCTTCAGGACACTCTTATAATACATCTCGGGCGTGCGATACTCCTTGCCCGGCGGTGGCGCGTCCATCACAAGCTTCTCAGCATCCATCTTGCCCCATTGCACCTTTGCGCGGGCAAGGGCCCGACGGGCACCTTCAATACAAGCGGAGTGCTTGATGACTTCAACCCATGGACACGCATCCACCAGCCGCCGCACCAGGCCGAAGTAGCTCCCAGGCATGGCCTCCTTGGGCCACAACCGAACTATGAGGCCCTTCATGGCCTGTTCGGCCACCTTGTGGAGCTCGACCAGCTGCTTCAGCTGGTCGCTAAGGGGCACCGGATGTCCGGCCTCAGCATACTGAGACCAGAAGACCTTCTCCGTCGAGCTCCCCTCCTCGGCCCTGTAGAAAGCGGCAGCATCGGACACGTTGTGGGGCAGATCTGCGAACGCTCCTGGAGAGCTCCGAATTCGGGTAAGTGATAGGTAATTCACACTCACATGCTTGCTTTGCATGAAAAATGCCTTACCCGCCGCTATTTTCTTCAACGCCTCGATTTCCTGGAGGGCCTTGTAGGCTTCGGCCTTAGCAGCTTTGGCACTCTCAAGAGCCGATGCAAGCTCGGACTCTCGAGTCTTCGAGTCGCGCTCCAAAATCTCATGTTTTTCCACGAGAGCCTGGAGCTCTTGCTGTACCTCCGCCACCCGCGCCTCCTGCTTCTCTCGCTTGGTGCGCTCCACAGCCGCATTACGTTCGGTCGCGGACACCGCCTCCTTCAGGGTGGCCACCTCGTTCGTGGCCCCTGCAATACCCACGTTATCCTTGTCATTCTTCTTGCAACCAAATCCTTTTCTGTAAGGTACAATTTTAATAAGGTGTTACTCACCTTCCTTGTCCTCGAGCTGCTTCTTGGCACGGCCGAGCTCGTTCTCGGACTGCTCGAGGCTTTGCTTCAAAGTATTAACCTCCGCAGTCAGTGTGGCAGAGGTCAGCAGCACAGCGTGCAATCCTATATTGACATATTTTTTATGACTCCTGCGTATATCTTTTTAGATCCTCAGTCCGGCTTTTCTTTCCGAACACCGAACCGAGCATCAGGGGCTACTGTCTATGCGGTACTATTTTACATATATCAAAATTCTTACCTCAAAGCCTGTTAGAAGGCTGCTGCAGGCTTCGGTTAGCCCGCTCTTGGCGAGCTGAACCTTCTGAATCACCGCACTCATGACGGTGCGGTGTTCCTCTTCGGTGGAAGCGCCGTTGAGCGCCTCCAGCAAGCTATCCGGCGCCTCCGGTTGGACGGAGGCCGCCGGCGTCACGGTCTTGCCCTTCTTACGAAGGGGCCGCCCGTCGGACTCCGGAGCCACTACAGGTTCCGGTGCGGAGTCCGATGCAAAGTCCGGGAGGTTGCCCTGCGGCACCTCTGGGGCCTCCTCCTCCTGGCGGGTCCCTTCCCGGGATCCCACCTCGGCATCGTTCGCATCACGGGGGAGGAGGCGGTCAAAAGGGAATCCATATCCGACGCACCCAAGGACCCGCTCGACGAAGCGGGAAGATCATCCTTGGGCGGACTGCAGGGTTGTATGCGGCATTAGAAAGACACCATGTGGCGAAAAGAAAAATCATGAAATTATTCGGGAGTCCGGATACTTACGATCTCACCAGGGGCTTGGCCCTTGAAGGCCAATCCTCGTCGTCGTCGCCGGCGTTGGCAGAGCAGTCCGGGGGAAGAGTCCTTCCCTTCTTGGACCCTTCGGCCTCCCTTGTTGGGGAGGCCTTCCTTTTCTTCCCTCCCCCCGCTGGGGGAGAGGCCTCTTTCTTCTCCTCCTCGCCTTCGTGGGAGGAGTCCGCCTCGGAGTCACCGGACGGTAAGTCTGATGACACCTGAAAACGGGAACTCTTTCGAGTGCCCGTTGCCTTCTTCTTGGCCTTCTTCTCCAGCACCACGTGGGGTGCCGGAACCAGCATCCCCGTTAAGCGGGCGTCTGCTGGGTCTTCTGGCAAAGGGGCCGGACAGTTAGTCTACTCGGCCTTCTTCAGCCAGTCCTGTCAAAGGAAAGGGAGTTTAGATCCCGCATAGAGTTAAACTATGGAAAACAAGTGTCCCATAAAGGGTAAAATCGCTTACCTCGCTAGTCGGACGCTGCGAGCTGAATCCGCGATCTTCGGTAGCGGATGCGGGAGCCTCGGCACCCTTAAACAGCACCATCCAGGCCTCTTCATACGTAGTGTCGAAGAGCCTGCTCAAAGTCTGGTGCTGCGCCGAATCGAACTCCCACATATTGAAGTAACGTTGTTGGCACGGGAGAATCCGACGGATGAGCATGACCTGGACTACGTTGACAAGCTTGAGCTTCTTGTTCACTAGCTTTTGGATGCAGGCTTGGAGTCTGGTCGGCTCCTCCGAATCACCCCATGTCCGGCCACTCTCTTTCCAGGAGGTGAGCCGTATGGGGATGCCAGATCTGAATTCGGGGGCCGCTGCCCATTCAGGGTCACGCGGCTCGGTGATGTAGAACCACCCCAATTGCCACCCCTTAATGGTTTCCACGAAGGTGCCCTCGAGCCAAGTAACGTTGGGCATCTTGCCCACCATGGCGCCTCCGCATTCCGCTTGGCTGCCCTTCACAACCTTCGGCTTGACACTGAAGGTCTTGAGCCACAAGCCGAAGTGGGGCTGGATGCAGAGGAAGGCCTCACACACGACGATAAACGCCGAGATGTTGAGGATGAAATTCGGGGCCAGATCATGGAAATCCAGGCCGTAGTAGAACATGAGCCCCCGGACAAAGGGATGGAGTGGGAAGCCCAGTCCGCGGAGGAAATGGGAAAGGAATACTACCCTCTCATGGGGCCTGGGGGTGGGGATGAGCTCCCCCTCGTCAGGGAGCCGGTGCGTGATGTCGCTGGACAGATATCCGGCGCTGCGCAGCTTCTTGATGTGCCCCTCCATAACGGAGGAGGCCATCCACTTGCCTCCCTCTCCGGACATAGTTGGAGAAGGTTGAGGTGAGATGTGCGGACTTGGGCGCTGGAGCTCGAGTTCGCGGAGATGGATAAGCAAAGGAGGAAGAAGGCGTAGGTAAAAGGGTGGATCCTTATCCCCTTATATGGACGGGCGAAACCATGCGTCCCCACCGGCCTGATAAAACTCGCTTATCTCCCAAGTGCCGCAATCAATGGCGCGGTTGGGTTACCCACGTCCGTATTGATGGGAATCCCGGAATAAGGGGAACACGATCTCTGCTTCGACAAGACGTGCCAAGGAAACCGCTTCACTAAACGCGCTGAGGTGGTACAATAAAAACAATTCGAGTAAAGGCTTGGTGGTGGCGTGACGTCACGCCACAAAATACCTCAGCAGATTGAACTTGTGTAAATATTATTCTCTCTATGGTGGTATGTGGAATTTATTTTGCAGAGCCGGACACTATCCTGGTGTTCACGATCTTCTATAAATTATTCGGAGGAGGAACCCGCCTTGCAATGCCGAAGACAACATGCGCGCCGGACTCGTCGTCATTGAAGCCTGGTTCAGGGGCTACTGAGGGAGTCCTGGACTAGGGGGTGTCCGGATAGCCGAACTATCATCATCGGCCGGACTCCAAGACTATGAAGATACAAGATTGAAGACTTCGTCCCATGTCCGGATGGGACTTTCCTTGGCGTGGAAGGCAAGCTTGGCGATACGGATATGTAGATCTCCTACTATTGTAACCGACTCTGTGTAACCCTAGCCCTCTCCGGTGTCTATATAAACCGGATGGTTTTAGTCCATAGGACGAACAACAATCATACCATAGGCTAGCTTCTAGGGTTTAGCCTCCTTGATCTCGTGGTAGATCTACTCTTGTAATACCCACATCATCAATATCAATCAAGCAGGACGTAGGGTTTTACCTCCATCAAGAGGGCCCGAACCTGGGTAAAACATCATGTCCCTTGTCTCCTGTTACCATCCGCCTAGACGCACAGTTCGGGACCCCCTAACCGAGATCCGCCGGTTTTGACACCGACAGCCACCTTGCTGCACTTCATTCACTTTTGTTACTTGTTGCTCGTTACAATTTATCCTATCACAAAACTATCGGTTACCACTTATTTCAGTACTTGTAGAGAATACCTTGCTGAAAACCGCTTATCATTTCCTTCTGCTCCTCGTTGGGTTCGACACTCTTACTTATCAAAAGGACTACGATAGATCCCCTATACTTGTGGGTCATCAAGACTCTTTTCTGGTGCCGTTGCCGGGGAGTGAAGCGCCTTTGGTAGGTGGAATTTGGTAAGGAAAAATTTATTTAGTGTGCTGAAATTTTCTGTCACTTGTTACTATGGAAAGTAATTGTTTGAGAGGCTTGTTCGGGGTATCTTCACCCCGTCCGGTTGAGCCAAGAGTTGCTCCTCAACCTACTAAACCTACTGAACCTATTGAAAATGAAACTCCTTTTGGAATTCCTTCGGGTATGATGGAAAAACTGCTAGCTAACACTTTTGCAGGAGATGGAGCAAAGCATCCTGACGAACATCTACGCTTTGTGGATGATATTTGTGGACTATTTAAGCTTGCAGGTATACCCGATGATGTTGTTAAGAGGAAGGCTTTCCCTTTATCTTTGGAGGGAGACGCTTTGACATGGTATAGGCTATGTGATGATACGAGATCATGGAACTATAAAAGATTGAAATTGGAATTCCATCAAAAGTATTACCCTATGCATCTTGTTCATCGTGATCGCAATTATATATATAATTTTTGGACTCGCGAAGGAGAAAGCATCGCTCAAGCTTGGGGGAGGCTTAAATCAATGTTATATTCATGCCCCAATCATGAGCTCTCAAAATTGACAATTCTCCAGAATTTTTATGCTCGGCTTTCTGATAACAATCGCACCATGCTCGACACTTCTTGTGCTGGCTCTTTTATGATGAAGCCTATTGAATTTGGATGGAATTTATTGGATAGAATTAAATGCAACTCTGAAGATTGGGACCTCGACGAAGGTAAGGAGTCAGGTATGACACCTAAGTTTGATTGTGTTAAATCTTTTATGGATACCGATATTTTCCGTAAGTTTAGAACTAAATATGGACTTGACTCCGAGATAGTAGCTTCTTTCTGTGAATCTTTTGCTGCTTATGTTGATCTCCCCAAGGAGAAGTGGTTTAAATATCATCCTCCTATAGAAGTAAAAGTAGCTGCACCTATTAAAGTTGAAGAAAAGATTGTCACGTATAATGATCCTATTGTTCCTACTTCTTATGTTGAGAAACCCCCTTTCCCTGTTAGAATGAAGGATAATGCTAAAGCTTCAACTGTTGTTTGTAAAAGCAACACTAGGACTTATACACCTCCTAAGCAAGTCAAAGTAGAACCCAATATTGCTATTGTTAAAGATCTCTTGTCGGATAATATTGATGGGCATGTTATTCAATTCACTGGTGAAACTGCTAGAATTGATAAACCCTGTGATAGAGATAAACATAGACCTATGGTAGGCATGCCTGTTATTTCTGTTAAAATAGGAGATCATTGTTATCATGGCTTATGTGATATGGGTGCTAGTGCTAGTGTTATACCCACTGACTTATACAAAGAAATTATGCATGAGATTGCACCTGCTGAGTTAGAAGAAATTGATGTTACAATTAAACTCGCAAATGGAGATACTATATCTCCAATGGGAATTGTTAGAGATGTTGAAGTCTTGTGTGGGAAAACCAAATATCCCGCTGATTTTCTTGTTCTTGGTTCTCCACAAGATAGCTTTTGTCCCATTATATTTGGTAGACCCTTCTTGCGTACTGTTAATGCTATGATAGATTGCAAAAAGAATGTTGTTACTGCTGGCTTGGATGATATGGTTCATGAGTTTAATTTCTCTAAATTTAGTAAACAACATCGTGAGGAAGAATTGCCTAGTAAGGATGAAATTATTGGTCTTGCTTCTATTGCTGTACCTCCTAGTGATCCTTTAGAACACTATTTGCTAGACCATGAAAATGATATGTTCATGAATGAAAGAAGGGAAATAGATGAAGTATTCTTTAAACAGGAACCTATTCTGCAACACAATTTGCCTATGGAAATCTTAGGGGATCCTCCTCCACCCAAGGGTGATCCCGTGTTTGAGCTTAAACTGTTGCCTGATAATCTTAAATATGCTTATCTTGATGAAAAGAAAATATATCCTGCTATTATTAGCGCTAACCTTTCAAAGCATGAAGAAGAAAGATTATTGAAAACTCTGAAGAAGCATCGTGCCACTATTGGATATACTCTGGATGATCTTAAGGGCATCAGTCCCACTCTGTGTCAACATAAAATAAATCTAGAAGCTGATGCCAAACCAGTTTGTGATCCTCAATGACGTTTGAATCCTAAAATGAAAGAAGTGGTAAGAAAAGAAATACTCAAGCTTCTGGAGGCAGGTATAATTTATCCCGTTGCTGATAGTCAGTGGGTAAGTCCTGTCCATTGTGTCCCTAAGAAGGGAGGTATTACTGTTGTCCCTAATGATAAAGATGAATTGATTCCGCAAAGAATTATCACAGGTTATAGGATGGTAATTGATTTCCGCAAATTAAATAAGGCTACTAAGAAAGATCATTACCCCTTACCTTTTATTGATCAAATGCTAGAAAGACTATGCAAACATACACATTATTGCTTTCTAGATGGTTACTCTGGTTTTTCTCAAATACCTGTTTCGGCTAAAGATCAATCAAAGACTACTTTTACATGCCCTTTTGGTACTTTTGCTTATAGACGTATGCCTTTCGGTTTATGTAATGCACCTGCTACCTTTCAAAGATGCATGATGGCTATATTCTCTGACTTTTGTGAGAAAATTTGTGAGGTTTTCATGGATGACTTTTCCGTCTACGGTTTCTCTTTTGATGATTGCTTAAGCAATCTTGATCGAGTTTTGTAGAGATGTGAAGAAACTAATCTTGTCTTGAATTGGGAAAAGTGCCACTTTATGGTTAATGAAGGTATTGTCTTGGGGCACAATGTTTCTGAAAGAGGTATTGAAGTTGATAAAGCCAAGGTTGATGCTATTGAAAAGATGCCATGTCCCAAGGACATCAAAGGTATAAGAAGTTTCCTTGGTCACGCCGGATTTTATAGGAGGTTCATTAAGGACTTCTCAAAAATTTCTCGGCCTCTGACTAATTTATTACAAAAAGATGTACCATTTGTTTTTTATGATAATTGTGTAGAAGCATTTGAAATACTTAAGAAAACACTAGTCTCTGCACCTGTTGTTCAGCCACCTGATTTGAATTTACACTTTGAAATTATGTGTGATGCTAGTGATTATGCTGTAGGTGCTGTTCTAGGGCAGAGAGTTGATAAGAAATTAAATGTTATCCATTATGCTAGTAAGACTTTAGACAGTGCTCAAAGAAATTATGCTACTACCGAAAAGGACCTTTTAGCAGTGGTGTTTGCTTGTGATAAGTTTAGACCTTATATTGTTGATTCCAAAATAACTATTCACACTGATCATGCCGCTACTAAATATCTTATGGAAAAGAAGGATGCAAAACCTAGACTTATTAGATGGGTTCTCCAGCTTCAAGAATTTGATTTACATATTGTTGATAGAAAGGGAGCTGAGAACCCTGCTGCAGACAACTTGTCTAGGTTAGAGAATGTTCTTGATGACCCACTACCTATTGATGATAGCTTTCCTGATGAACAATTAAATGTCATAAGTGCTTCTCGTGGCACTCCTTGGTATGCTGATTATGCTAATTATATTGTGGCTAAATTTATACCACCTAGCTTCACATACCAACAAAAGAAAAAGTTTTTCTATGACCTGCGACATTACTTTTGGGATGATCCACATCTTTATAAAGGAGTAGATGGTGTTATTAGATGTTGTGTACCTGAGCATGAACAGGAATAGATCCTACGCAAGTGTCACTCTGAAGCTTATGGAGGAAACCATGCTAGAGATAGAACTGCACATAAGGTATTGCAATCCGGTTTTTATTGGCCTACTCTCTTCAAAGATGCCCGTAAGTTTGTTTTATCTTGCGATGAATGTCAAAGAATTGGTAATATCAGTAGACGTCAAGAAATGCCTATGAATTATTCGCTTGTTATTGAGCCATTTGATGTTTGGGGCTTTGATTATATGGGACCTTTTCCTGCCTCTAATGGTTACACTCATATTTTAGTTGTTGTTGATTACGTTACTAAGTGGGTAGAAGCTATTCCAACTAGTAGTGTTGATCATAACACTTCTATTAAAATGCTTAAGGAAGTTATTTTTCCGAGGTTTGGAGTCCCTAGATACTTAATGACTGATGGTGGTTCACACTTTATTCATGGTGCTTTCCGTAAGATGCTTGCTAAATACGACGTTAATCATAGAATTGCATCTCCGTATCACCTGTAGTCTAGTGGTCAAGTAGAGTTGAGAAACAGAGAGCTCAAATTAATTTTGCAAAAGACTGTCAATATGTCTAGAAAGAATTGGTCCAAGAAACTTGATGATGCCTTATGGGCCTATAGAACTGCTTATAAAAATCCTATGGGTATGTCTCCGTACAAAATGGTCTATGGAAAAGCTTGTCACTTACCTCTCGAACTAGAACATAAGGCATATTGGGCTATTAAAGAGCTCAACTATGATTTCAAACTTGCCGGTGAGAAGAGGTTGTTTGATATTAGCTCACTTGATGAATGGAGAGCCCAAGCTTATGAAAATGCCAAGTTGTTTAAAGAAAAAGTTAAAAGATGGCATGACAAAAGGATACAAAAGCGTGAGTTTAATGTAGGTGGTTATGTATTGCTATACAACTCTCGTTTAAGATTTTTTGCAGGAAAACTTCTCTCTAAATGGGAAGGTCCCTACGTTATCGAGGAGGTCTATCCTTCTGGTGCCATAAAAATCAACAACTTCGTAGGCACAAATCTGAAGGTGGTAAGCGGTCAAAGGATCAAACACTATATCTCAGGTAATCCTATAAATGTTGAAACTAATATTATTGAAACCGTGACCCCGGAGGAGTACATAAAGGACACTTTCCAGAGCGTTCCAGACTCCGAAAAGGAATAGGTATGTGATACGGTAAGTAAACCGATTCCAAAACAATTTTGAAGGCAATATTTCTCCGTTTTGGAATATTTAGAAAAATAGAAAAATAAGTAGCAGTCCGGGGAGGACACGAGGCCTCCACGAGGGTGGAGGGCGCGCCCTACCCCCCTGGGCGCGCCCCCCTACCTCGTGAGCACCTCGTGTGCCCTCCGGACTCCGTTTCCTTGCATGATACGTATTTTGGTCGGTAAAAATTCACTATATATACTCCCGAAGGTTTTGACTCTCGTATCACGCAAATCTCCCCTGTTCTTGTTTCGAGCTGTTTTTCTGACAGGTCTAGATCATCATCGCGACCCCAAGTGCTTCCAAGGACAAGTTCTTCGAGAAGGTGATTAACCCTTACCTCGCGGAGGTGCTACGGCACCCTGAAACCATTGAGATGCGTGATGGGTTGCTGCACATCCGCGATGTTGAGGGACCAAAGGGAACCAGAAGTGTGGAGTCGAGGCTTGAGGCAATGGAGCAACAAGTTTTCAAGTGCCAGGGGATGGTGGAGCGTGGAATCAACACTAGCCACAAAATGCTCTCGGAGTTCACCAACAACTACGAGTCGGATGCCAAGAACACCGAGGAGGCCATCTTTAAGCTACAAGAGAAGACCGAGCACCTCCAAGCCCAAATCTATGATCTGCAAAACCAAAACTGTGAGTATGAATATAGATTCAAAAGGATGAGTTTGGCTGCAGATTTGAGGATTCTGGAGACTCGATCATCCTTCTATGATGGTGAGCCTATGTCGTGGAAGATGGACGACAAGCTTGCATCATCATCAACGCCTCCACCGCCAACAAGGAAGGAGACATAATCACATGGGTATGGGAACTCCCCTTGGCAACTGCCAAGCTTGGGGGAGGTGCCCTGGTATCGTATCACCATCACAACTCCTATCTTTACAGTTTTTCTTAGTTCGATCCTATTAGTAGTATCTTGATTTAGTAGAACAAAGTCGTGGCATGATTTAGTTTTGAGTTTTGCTTTACGATCCCTCTTTGTAATCGAGTCCGTGAGCTTTATAATAAAGATTAGTGTTGAGTCAAGGGCTTGATTGTTTTGCCATGATCTTGGGTAAGTAGAAGAAAAGAATAAAAAGAATCAAGGAGCTCATATTGATCTTAGTGAAAGTAATGACTTCACATAGAAGAGTATGATGATTAAAAGTTGTTGGGAGTTGGAAAATATAGCTTTGGTCATCATTGTAATTAATAAGAAATAATAAGGAAAGAGAGGTTTCACATATAGATATATTATAATTGACATATTTTATGGTTGGGAGCACTCATTAAAATATGACATGCTAAAGAGTTGAGGTTGGACAAGGAAGACAAAATAATGAGTTATGTTTTCTTACATTCGAGATAAAGTATGTTGTCATGGATCCTCCACCGTGTTAAGCTTGCCTTTCCCCTCATGCTAGCCAAATTCTTAGCACCAAGTAGAAATACTACTTGTGCTTCCAAACACCCTTAAACCAGTTTTGCCATGAGAGTCCACCATATCTACCTATGGATTGAGTAAGATCTTTCAAGTAAGTTGTCATTGGTGCAAGCAATAAAAATTGCTCTCTAAATATGCATGACTTATTAATGTAGAGAAATAAGCTTTGTACGAACTTGTTGTGGACGCAATAAAAGTGACGGACTGCATAATAAAGGTTCACATGCAAGGGGCAATATAAAGTGACGTTCTTGTGCATTAAGATTTTGTGCATCAACCCTATACGTGCATGACAACCTCTGCTTCCCTCTGCGAAGGGCCTATCTTTTATTATTATCCTCTACCATACAAGAGTCACGGTGATCCTCACCTTTCCTTTTTCTTTTTATCCTTTGGCAAGCTCAGCATGTTGGAAAGAGTATGATATACATATCTAATTGGATGTGGGAGAGCATGAATTATTATTGTTGACATTACCCTTGAGGTAAAAGGTTGTGGGGCAAAACTATAAGCCCCTGTCTTTCTCTGTGTCCGATTAAAACTCCGTAACCACAAGTATCGCGTGAGTGCTAGCAATTATGAAGGACTAAATGATAGTTGAGTATGTGGACTTGCTTTTAAGCTCTAACATAGACTCTTTCCGATGTTATGATAAATTGCAATTGCTTCAATGACTGAGATTATAATTGTTAGTGCCCAATAATGTTTCTGATTCATGCTTTGGCTTTGTGAATGGGTCATTACTTGAACATGAGTAATCATATGACAAAATCTATCTATGTTGCTGTTATGAAATAATCATGATGCCTTCATGTCCGTATTTTGTTTTTATCGATGCCTCTACCTCTAAACATGAGGACATATTTATTGTTATCGGCTTTTTGCTTGAGGACAAGCGAGGTCTAAGCTTGGAGGAGTTGATATGTCCATTTTGCATCATGCTTTTATGTCAATATTTATTGCATTATGGGCTGTTATTTCACGTTATGTCACAATACTTATGGTTATTCTCTCTTATTTTACAAGGTTTACATGAAGAGGGAGAATGCCGGCAGCTGGAATTCTGGGCTGGAAAAGGAGCAAATATTGAAGGACTATTTTGCGCAACTCCAAAAGTCTTGAAACTCCACGGAATACCTTAGAATAAATAAAGAAAAATCATCGCCAAAAATGAAAGCCAGGGGTCCCACACCCTGCTCATGAGGGTGGGGGGGGCGCCCCCCTGGGCGCGCCCCCTACCTCGTGGGCCCCCTGGTGGCTCTCCGACGCCCATCTTCTCCTATATGAAGTCTTTCGATGAGAAAAAAATCAGAGAGAACCTTTCGGGACGAGACTCCGCCGCCACGAGGCGGAACCTTGGCGGAACCAATCTAGGGCTCTGGCAGAGCTGTTCTGCCGGGGACACTTCCCTCCGGGAGGGGGAAATCATCATCATCGTCATCACCAACGCTCCTCTCATCGGGAGAGGGCAATCTCCATCAACATCTTCACCAGCACCATCTCATCTCCAAACCCTAGTTCATCTCTTGTATCCAATTCTTGTCTCCAAGTCCGGGATTGGTGCTAGTAGGTTGCTAGTAGTGTTGATTACTCCTTGTAGTTGATGCTAGTTGGTTTAATTGGTGTAAGATCATATGTTCAGATCCTTTATGCACAATATTACCCCTCTGATTATGAACATGAATATGCTTTGTGAGTAGCTATGTTTGTTCCTGAGGACAAGGGAGAAGTCTTGCTATTAGTAGTCATGTGAATTTGGTATTCGTTTGATATTTTGATAAGATGTATGTTGTCTAACCTCTAGTGGTGTTATGTGAACGTCGAATACATAACACTTCACCATTATTTGGGCCTAGAGGAAGGCATTGGGAAGTAATAAGTAGATGATGGGTTGCTAGAGTGACAGAAGCTTAAACCCTAGTTTATGCGTTGCTTCGTAAGGGGCTGATTTGGATCCATATGTTTCATGCTATGGTTAGGATTACCTTAATACTTTTGTTGTAGTAGCGGATGCTTGCAATAGAGGTTAATCATATATGGGATGCTTGTCGAAGTAAGGGCAGTACCCAAGCACCGGTCCACCCACATATCAAATTATCAAAGTACCGAACGCGAATCATATGAACGTGATGAAAACTAGCTTGACGATATTCCCATGTGTCCTCGGGAGCGCTTTTCCTATCATAAGAGTTTGTCCAGGCTTGTCCTTTGTTACAAAAAGGATTGGGCCACCTTGTTGCACTTCATTCACTTTTGTTACTTGTTGCTCGTTACAATTTATCCTATCACAAAACTATCTGTTACCACTTATTTCAGTACTTGTAGAGAATACCTTGCTGAAAACCGCTTATCATTTCCTTCTGCTCCTCATTGGGTTCGACACTCTTACTTATCGAAAGGACTACGATAGATCCCCTATACTTGTGGGTCATCACCTGCTCACAAGGGCAGCTGGCGAACGAAGGAGGCTTGGGCAGCGTCGCCCATGGCAGGAGCGGACGCGGCCGCAGGCGTGACGCCAAGAAGCTTGCTGTGGCGACGCTGCAGGGAGCAAGGGGACGATCGAGTGGGGCAAGACACGGCTACACCAGCGGATCAGATCGAGCTCGGGGGAGGGGTCAACCTGGGACGCGGCAGCTCGGGCGCACGCACATGCAAAACGCGCGCTCTGGCTGCTTGACGAAATGCCAGCGCGTGTTAGAGAGCTCGGGTGATGCTGGTAGTTAACAGGCCTGGGTTAGGGTTAGCTAAGAGCTTAGTGGACAAGTTAGTTAGGTTAGAGGATCAAGTGTACAATGCTAACTAAAAACCATGCCAAAACTGGCCATGCACACAAGGTGTTCGACAGAATGCTAGAGGCATCTAGGCAGTTCTTGGGGTGGCCAAAATCTCCAGATCCTAGTCTCTTTAGATGTTAAAGAAGGTGGCAAGGTTAGTTAGTCAAGACCAGAAACTTGTTAGTGCAAAAATTTGAGAAAACCAATTTTGGGCCGAAACTAAAGGCTATCATTTTATGGACCAAAAATGCTCCCATGGGGCCACTCTTCTGGACTTAGGTTTGGTAGGGAGGACTATAAGTAGGCAAGAGAATCATGCGTAACAAAGCACTACAAAATGGAGTTGCAGTAGAAAAGGCCAATCTGGTCCAGAGAGCAAAAGAGGATGTTTTGCTCAATTTTTGCAAAGAACATTCATGGGTTTTTGCATAAAAATGAATTATATGCATCTACTGTCATCTCCAAATACTTGGTAAATTTTTTAAAGAATTATTTAAAGGGGTTGTAGTGCAAAAGTGAAATTTGACCAGATTTGAAAACTATGGGTGAAGCTAAAAATCTCCAAATGACAAAAGGATATTTTTGCATAGAAGTGATTTAGGGACATCATATGTCATCCCCAAATTTTGGAGGGATTTTTAAATGAATTTATAAAAGGGTTGCAGTGCAAATGGGACCCTAAAACTTATGAAAACCATTTGGGAAAGATAAAGCTCAAGGAAAAATAGTAATTATATAAATAATCCCACTGCTAAAAGGATTGTTTTATTTGAGAGGGAAAACAAGTCCAATAATAATTGGAAAGTTTTCACTTGGGGTGAAAACTCCACAACTTAGAAGAAAAGAGAGGTTTTGAGATCAAAAATAAATCCAGAAAAATAAAAAATAAATCTCCTGGCAAAATTTTAATAAACAGATCATGGTTAAATTTTTGGGGTGTTACAATTCATTAGGATAATCCTCACCGTGCTTGAGGCTGGTGGGATCTGCCAACTGGCCTGGTGCCAGTGGAGGTCTTGGGCATGGAGGGTTGAGTGCGAATTTCTTCATATACTTGGGAGTGACATATCTGTACTCCCTCCATTCTCGTGCCCATCTCCTTTCTATCTTTTGAATGCGCACCTTGTGCTGATTTCTATCTTCCTTAGGGGGTGTGCAGTACCCGGCATAGATGTCCTCAGGGATTTCAAATGCAGTATTGACCTCAGGCCTCTTTCCTCCCTTCTGTGGCCTTTTGTCACCCATTTTCTTCAGCTGAGGAATATGAACAACTGAAGTTTCTGAAGAGGTGTGCAACTTTTCTTCGAGGAACGCTACAAATGAGTTAAGTTGATGAGAACCTAGTGATTGAACAGCGGACATTTGTAGCTGTGAACAGAGTATAGTTGCGAGGAATTTGGAGAGGTCATATGCGTTCTCAGAAGGTTTTTCAAAAAGAATAGGTTTTGAGGAATTTGACCAGATGAGCCTTGAGGAATTTCACTAAGCATTTTGTCTTAGGTTCTAGAGTTGTATATACTGAAAATCCACACAACTGAGGAATCTTGAAGAAAATCATTGCTTAGAGAAACGAATCAAGAGCAGATGACATGTGAGGTGTTAATGTGTGTGAAGATTTGAAGAATAAACACCTTTGAAGATTTTTAAGAAAACTTAAGAATAAAAGCGAGCAAGAAAAGTAACTTCTAATTACCCGAAGTGAATAACACGACGAACTGGGAAGTGTAGATGTGAAGTTCGTTAGTTCAGATCTTCCACGCCCTAACTTGGCAGAGGAAGACGGCTACAGCGGCGGCGTAGTGAAGAAATCCGCAACCGGCGCGAGTACGACGGCGACGAGGTCAAGGCAGTGAAGCTCTTCCTCACTGGCCACGATGAAGTAGCGGCGGCGCTAGGGTTCTGGGGAAGCTCGAGCGGGAGAGAGCGCGAGCGAGGTGAAAGTGAAGTGAGGAAGAGACAGGGGTATTTATAGAGAGAGTGAAAAATTGTTCAACCGAGGAAATCGGACGAACATGCCCCTGGACCCTTCTCATTCGCTTGACATGTGTCACCCACGTACTGAGAGGTGGCGATCATGTAGGATCGTGGGTCAAAAGATAAGTATTTGTCGTGAGAAGCGGAACAGTTTGAGCGGCAAAGCCAAAAATTCAGATAAGATAAGTTTTAAAAGTTCCGTTCGCAATTTCTTCAGCTGTCAAGGACACAGTGAAGATTTTGAACAAGTTTCAAATAGAACGCATATGAGGAATTTGTGAATAGACTGGGTTGAGTTTAGCATAGAGGGGGAAGGGTCCGATCACATTCACTTAGCAGAAGAAATCAAGTTGAAGAAATAACAATAAGTGAATGCTGTAG
>NC_041385.1:494640159-494665597 GCF_002162155.2 Triticum dicoccoides
TATATATATATATATATATATATATATATATATATATATATATATATATATATATATATATCCAAATGAAGAACAACACCGGAAAGAGTGAAGACAATGCAAAGTTGAAGAATTTGAAAAACTGAGGAATTTAAAAAACAAAGAAAAACTCAAATTGAAGATTTTCAACTTTGGGTGGTGGCGTAACCCACCGCATAAGAAAGCTGATTTCAGATACCGCGTAAAATTGTCGTAGGGCTCTGAGAGTCAATTTCTTCATTAATTTCTTCACACTTAGAGGGTTAGTCTTCATTGATTGAAGAAAAACGTTACTTCGTGTGTTGCACATCTAAGTCATCAAGTTAGCATAAGTGTTAGGAGGTGTGTCCATTTCAGAGAACATTCGAAGATTCTAGGATATTTAGCTCACACCGCAACTTGCTAAATCTCTTCTCATCCAAGGGCTTAGTGAAGATATCGGCCAGCTGATCTTCAGTGCTGACGTGGTTGATGGAGATGTCGCCCTTCAACACATGATCATGAAGAAAATGATGATGAATTTTGATGTGCTTGGTCTTCGAGTGCTGAACTAGGTTATGAGCAATCTTGATGGTGCTCTCATTGTTGCAGTAGAGAGGCACATTCTACACGTTGACGCCATAGTCCTTGAGAGTTTGCTTCATCCATAGTATTTGAGCACAGCACGATCCAGCAGCAATGTACTCAGCTTCTGCAGTGGAGAGAGATACGCAGTTCTGTTTCTTCGAGGACCAACAGACCAAAGATCGTCCGAGGAAATGACATGTACCAGATGTTGACTTGCGGTCCATGCGATCGCCAGCATAGTCAGAGTCTGAATATCCAATGAGATCAAAAGTAGAGCCCTTGGGATACTATAATCCAAGTGTTGGTGTGTGAGCTAAGTATCGAAGAATATGCTTCACAGCCTTATGGTGTGATTCCTTCGGTGTAGCTTGAAATCGGGCACACATGCAAACACTAAGCATAATATCTGGCCTAGATGCACACAGGTACAATAAAGAGCCAATCATGGAGCGGTATACCTTTTGATCAAAGTCTTTACCATTTTCATCAGTGCATAGATGGCCATTTGTGGGCATTGGAATTTTTGACCCCTTTGCAATCTTGCATGCCGAATTTCCTCAATACGTCCTTGAGGTATTTCTCCTAAGATATGAATATCCCATTGCGTTGTTGATGAATTTGAAGACCTAAAAAAGAATTTCAATTCTACCATCATAGACATTTGATATTCTTCACTCATCATATAGGAAAATTCATCACTATATCGTTGGTTAGTACGGCCAAAAATGATATCATCAACATATATTTGGCACACAAACAATTCATCATCATAAGATTTAGTGAAAAGAGTTGGGTCGAGAGAACCAGGTTTGAAGCCTTTCTTCATGAAGAATTCCATCAAAGTATCATACCACGCCCGAGGGGCTTGCTTGAGGCCATAAAGGGCCTTGTTGAGTTTGAAGACTTTGTCGGGATTCTTTGGATCTTCAAAACCTGGTGGTTGAGCAACATATACTTCTTCCTCAAGCTTACCATTGAGGAATGCACTTTTCACATCCATTTGTTTTTGGTTAGCATATGCAAGTAATATACGAATAGCCTCACGTCTAGCAACAGGTGCAAAAGTTTCATCGAAGTCAATTCCTTCAACCTATGTGTAGCCTTGAGCTACGAGCCATGCCTTATTCCTCACCACAAGGCCATTTTCATCTTGCTTGTTGCAGTAGATCCACTTTGTGCCAATAATGTTGTGCTTGCGAGGATCTGGACGTTTGACCAGATCCACTTTGTTCTTCTTGCATAGTTTGAATCCACTCAGGCTCCAGGAATGCTTCATCTACCTTAGTGGGCTCTGTGATAGAGACAAACGCAAAGTGCCCACAAAAGTTAGATAAATGTGAAGCTTTTGAGCATGTGAGAGGACCCGGTGCTTCAATGTCATTGATGATCTTCTCGATTTGCACTTCGTTTGCAATGTGAGGATGAGCGGATTGTCTTCGAGGAATTTGATCTACATTTTCTTCAGGAGCATTTTCCTCAGCACCATTTTCTTCAGGTGAGCCAGCTCGACGTTCATCACGTTCTGAAATGAATTCTTCAGCAGATTCTTCAGTAGGAATGACATCCTCAATGGCTTTGAACTTGATGGATTCCTCAGGTGCTGGTTCATCTAACACAGAAGGTAGGTGCTCCCTTTGCGAGCCATTAGTTTCATCGAACCGCACATCTACAGTTTCAACAACCTTGTGAAGAACGTTGTTGAAGACTTTGTAGGTGTGCGAGTCCTTTCTGTAACCAAGCATGAAACCCTCATGTGCTTTCGGTGCAAATTTAGAATTTTGATGAGGATCTCTAATCCAATATTTAGCACCAAAGACTTTGAAGTAACTTACATTGGGTTTCTTGTCAGTGAGGAGTTCATAGGTAGTCTTCTTGAAGAATTTGTGCAGATATACTCTGTTGATGATGTGGCAAGCGGTATCAATTGCATCAATCTAGAACCAACGAGGTGTCTTGTGTTCATCAAGCATAGTGCGAGCCATTTCAGCGAGGGTTCTGTTCTTGCGCTCCACGACGTCATTCTGTTGAGGAGTATAAGGAGCAGATAACTCATGAGTAATACCAAGTTCATTAAGATAGTCATCAACACCGAAATTCTTGAACTCAGTCCCATTGTCACTTCTGATGTGTTTGATATTCACACCAAAGTTGGTTGAAGCCCTCGAGGAAAATCGTTTGAAGACTTCCTGCACCTCATGTTTGTAAGTGACAATGTGCACCCATGTGTAACAAGAATAATCATCAACGATAACAAAGCCATATAGAGATGCATCATTTGTAACAGAAGAATAATGATTAGGACCGAAGAGATCCATGTGAAGCAATTCAAATGGTCGAGTGGTGGTCATGATAGTCTTTTCTGGATGCTTGGCCTTGGTCATCTTTCCAGCTTCACAGGCTCCGCATAAGTGATCCTTGAGGAATTTGACATTCTCAATGCCAATGACATGCTTCTTCTTCGTGAGCGTGTGCAGATTCCTCATGCCAGCATGACCTAGACGTCGATGCCATAGCCAGCCTTCTGAAGCTTTTGCAAGTAAGCATATGGCCGGTTGTGGTCCTGTAGAGAAATCAACAATGTACAAGTCTCCTCTCCTAAAGCCTTCGAAGAATTTGGAATTGTCAGCTTCCATGATCACAACACAATGATACTTGCCAAAGACAACAACCATATCAAGATCACAAAGCATTGAGACAGACATGAGGTTGTATCCTAAGGACTCGACAAGCATGACTTTGTCCATGTGTCGATCCTTTGAGATCACAACCTTACCTAGACCCAATACCCGACTTTTGCCTTTGTCAGCAAAGATGATATGCTTCAGATGTGACGGTGATAAGGGAGCATCCATCAATAGATTCTTGTCACCGGTCATGTGATTTGTACATCCACTATCAAGGACCCACTCATTTGCTTTGGGTTGATCATCCTGCAGATGAATTAGGGTAGCTTACAAACTCATATACTTCATCAGTGAAGAATATGACATCAATATCATCCAATCAATTTCATCAAGCAACAGCACAGATAAATGAGTATGAGGACGTGTGAAATGAAAGTTCATTTCATCATGATTAGCATGCATCCTTTCAGGCATTGTTCAGGTCTCCAGCAAATTCTTCAGTCATTTTGAGCACGACTGGAGACCTGACCCTGCAAATGAGATTAGTTCTTTTTCTTCACCACCCACATCTGGAGGGGTGGCAAAGAATTCATCACTCTGCGAGCACCATATGAGAAAGGTGGCATGGACATCAGTCCACTTCGTTTCACATAAGAGGGGTTAGGGTAAGCATATGAATAAGCAGATAAATTCTTCGAGGACTTATGAACATAAAGATTTGAAGAGTAATGCACATATTCATAGCCCTTAGCTCTACCCTGCGAAACAGAAGGGTTAGCACGATGATGATCATATGAGGACTTTGATCCTTTTGAGGAATTTGATCCACGTGAGGACTTGGATCCATATGAAGAATTTGGTTCATATGAAGAAGTTGATCTGGGGTTCCTTTTCTTCACAGGTGATGTCATGAGGACATTCACCTGAAGACTTTCAAGGCAACTTTTGGGAACCCGGATTTTCTTCATAGGGGAACCGTTCCTGCAGTTAGTCCCAACATATCTAGCAAATACTTCACCATTCTGATTTTTGAACGGTTTATAGTTAGAGTCAAATGACTCATCAGAAGAATGAGGAGATTCACATGTAAAGCCAGATAAGTTGGATGGATCAACTGGAGGTCCCTTTACAGCAACCCATGAGGTTTTGGGGTACTGCTCGGGCTTCCAATATGTTCCATCAGCATTGAGTTTCCTCTCAAAGGCAATACCCTATTTCCTAGGGTTTCTGTTGAGGATCTGCTTTTTGAGCACATCACAAAGAGTCTGATGCCCTTTGAGGCTTTTGTACATGCCTGCCATGTACAATTCCTTCATCCCTGCATCATTAGTGATACTTGCATTGTCCTCAGATGAGGAATTAGTGATAGCAGAGACATGTGAAGAATTTGTAGCATTAGAAGCATTTGAACATTCAGGTGAAGAATTAGCAGTTTCACGTTCAATGCACTTTAGACATGGAGGAACAAATTCTTCCTGGGTAGTGCTGATTTGTTGAGCAAGTAATGAATCACGCTCCTTCTGAAGATCTTCATAATCCACTCTTAGCTTTTCAAGATCTTGCTTTCTTTGAAGAAATTCATAAGAAAGCTTCTCGTGATCAGATAAGAGAGTGTTATGATGACCTTGAAGATTGTCAAACCTGGACTGAAGTCTCTGAATATTTTCAGTCAAGGTTTTAGTGCGATCCATTTCTTCACCCAACATATCATCACTATTGTCTAGCATGTTTTGAACCTTTTCAAAGGCCTTTTGTTGTTTCACAGCAATTTTAGCAAGTTTAGAGTAGCTGGGCTTGAGATTTTCATCAGATTCATCCTCACTAGAGTCAGAGGAGGCGTATTTAGTTACCTTGGCACCCTTTGCCATGAAGCAATAGGTGGGAGCGTAGTCATCATTGCCTTCATCGTCCTTGTTGGTGAAGTTGTTTTCTTCAGAGTTGAAGATGGACTTGATGACAAATGCAGTAGCGAGAGCTAGGCTCGCCACACCAGACTCGAACTCCTCAGATGCCTCCTCGTCCTCATGTTCCTCAGATTCAGCCTTAGAGTCCATTTCCTTGCCAATGAATGCCCGAGCCTTCTTGGAGCTGCTCTTCTTGTGAGATGAAGACTTCGAGGATTTTGATGATGAAGACTTTGAAGATTTCTTCTTCTTCTTTGCGTCATCAGAACTGTAATCCTTGTATTTCTTCTTCTTTGATTCCTTATCCCACTGAGGACAATCTTGGATGTAGTGACCAGGTTTCTTGCATTTGTGGCATAGCCTCTTCTTGTACTCAGTGGATGAGGAATCATTGCTCCTTGAGGGTTTTCCAAAGCGACCACGTCTAGAGAACTTCTGAAAATTCTTCATGAGCAGTGCAAGTTCTTGGCTCAGTTCTTCAAGGTCACCAAGGCTGCTAGCAGAGTCTTCATCTTCAGACTCAGAGACTGCCTTGGCCTTCAAAGCACGTGACCTGCCATAGCTTGACCCGTAGAGATCTCTCTTCTCAGCAAGCTGGAACTCATGAGTATTTAGCCTCTCGAGGATATCAGTGGGATCAAGTGACTTGTAGTCAGCACACTCTTGGATCATCAGTGCCGGAGTATCAAATGAAGAATCGAGCGATCTCAGCAATTTCTTCACTACCTCATGATCGGTGATGCCAGTGGCGCCAAGCGCTTGAAGCTCATTTGAGATGTCAGTGAGGCGATCGAAAGTTTGCTGAACATTTTCATTGTCGAGTCTTTTGAAGTGGTTGAAGAGATTGCGAAGAACGTCAACACGAGAGTCACGTTGAGTTGAGACTCCTTCATTCACTTTGGACAACCTATCCTAGATAAGCTTAGCAGTTTCCAAAGCACTCACTCTTCCATACTGTCCTTTGCTCAAATGGCCACATATGATATTCTTTGCTTGAGAATCGAGTTGCTTGAATCTCTTCACATCAGTAGCGTTCAGAGAAGGTGTGACTGAGGGAACACCATTTTCCATAACATACCAGAGATCGTTGTCAATTGCCTCAAGATGCATTCGCATCTTGTTCTTCTAGTAGGGGTAGTCCGTTCCATCGAAGGTAGGACACCCAGCAGAGACCTTGATCATACCTGCGGTCAACATAACTGAAACTCCAGGCGGTTAAACCAAAATCACATAGAACAAGGGAGTACCTTGCTCTGATACCAATTGAAAGTGTGTCATATCGACTAGAGGGGGGGTGAATAGGCAATTTTTATGAATTCTTCACTGAGGAATTTGCTGGTGAGGAAATTCCTAAATGAAGAACTACTTGCAGCGGAATAAGTACTCACAAAGGAACATAACAGAACACAAGCATAGTCATCATGATGAAATGAAGACAAACACAGAGTACCAAAAGCATAAACACAGGATAACACAAGGAAGAAGACAGACAGACTGAAGAAATAGAACTGAGGAAATTGAGAAAGTCTTCAGTCAATGTCTTCAAACAGATATGAACAGGCACACAACAACATACATGAGGAAATGAAAGAGTTGAGGAGATAGAACCAGTTAGCTCGGTGAAGACAATGATTTGGTAGACCAGTTCCAACTACTGTCTCAGTTGTACATCTGGTTGGAGCGGCTGAGTATTTAAATTCAAGGACACACAGTCCCGGACACACAGTCCTCACCGTATTCTCCTTGAGCTAAGGTCACACAGACCTCGCCCAATCACTCGTGGTAAGTCTTCAGGTGACTTCCGAACCTTCACAAACTCGGTCACTCGGCGATCCACAATTCCTCTTGGATGCTCTAGACCTTGATGCCTAACCTTCTGGAAGAAGCACAGTCTTCAAAGGAAACAAGCATCGGATCCACGTAGGATCAATCTCTTCAGTGATGCTCAATCACTTTGGGTTTGTAGGTGTTGGGTTTGGGTTTTCCTCACTTGATGATTTTCGCTCAAAGTCCTCAAAGGATGGGATGCTCTCAAATGACAAGTGTCAGTTTCTCTTGGAGCAGCCAACCAGCTAGTGGTTGAGGGGGGCGGCTATTTATAGCCTAGGGAGCAGCCCGACATGATAAGACATAAATGCCCTTATCTGATATGACCGTTAGGTGGGTAGATATTTTGGAACCGCTGGCGCATAGCACATCAACGGTCGGAATTTTGACTCTCAAATTCCTCAGGGCTATCATGTTCCTCACTGTGTAGGCAATTCACACTGGTGAATTCCTAACTCCTTAGTCAGAACAAATTCTTTAGAGACCAGAAGAACTTCGTCTCTGTCACTGAAGAATATGACTGAACTATATGAGATTTCCAATGGCTTCACTTGAAGGGATTGGTAGGTGTAGGATTTTGAGTTGAGCATCACATGGAAATTTTTCCTTAGTATTTCCTCAACCCCCTTTAACAGTACGGTGTTTCCTATGACTCAAGAAAGAGAAAATGAAACTATAAAAACAAGAGTCTTCATGCTTCATGTTCCTCGAATGAATACCAAGTCTTCAAGGCCACACCAATTTCTTCACTTTCAAAGTCTTCAGAAAGTCTTCAGAAATCCAAAGTCTGCAGTTGAAGAACTTCATTTTTAGGGGTCGACTTTCTCTATAAATATCAAACTCCTCATAGACTTATAGACCTGTGTACACTCACAAACGCATCAGTCCCTTAAACTATAAGCCTTCAATACACCAAAATCACTAAGGGGCACTAGATGCACTTACAGGGCATTTATGTCTTATCATGTCAAGCTGCTCCCTAGGCTATAAATAGCCGCCCCGTACAACCACTAGCTGGTTGGCTGCTCTAAGAGAAACTGACACTTGTCACTGAGAGCATCCCATCCTCCAAGGACTTTGAGTGAAAATCATCAAGTGAGGAAAACCCAAAACCAAAACTCAAACACCTACAAACCCAAGGTGATTGAGCATCACTGAAGATATTGTTCCTATGTGGAACCGATGCTTGTTACCTTCGAGGACTATGTATCCTCCAGACGGTTAGGTGTCATGGTGTGAGCATCTAAGAGGAATTGTGGATCGTCGAGTGACCAAGTTTGTGAAGGTTTGGAAGTCACATGTGAAGACTTACCATGAGTTTTGGGTGAGGTCTGTGTGACTTTAGCTCAAGGAGAATACAGTGAGGACTGTGTGTCCGGGACTGTGTGTCCTCGAGTTTAAATTCTCAGCCGCTCCAACCAGATGTACAACTGTCACAACTATTGGAACTGGTCTACCAAATCATTATCTTCACCAAGCCAACTAGTTCTATTTCCTCAACCCTTTCATTTCCTCATTCATGTGTTGATGAACCCGATCATTACTATTTGAAGACTTTGACTGAAGACTTTCTCCATTTCCTCAATCCTATTTCTTTAGTCACATAGTCTTCAGCCTGCTTATCCTGTTATCACGCTTTCTATACTTTGTGTTTATTTTCATTTCACCAGGATGACTATGCTACTGCTCTGTTATGCTTATACCTGAGTACTTATTCCACTGCTAGTGTGTCGTTACTTAGGAATTTCTTCACCTAGAAATTCCTCAGTGACGAATTTGTAAAAATCACCTATTCACCACCCCCCTCTAGTCGATATAACGCACTTTCAATTGGTATCAAAACAAGTTACTCCCTTGTTGTGTGTGATTTTGGTTTAACCGCCTGGAGTTTTAGTTATGTCGATTGCAGGTATGGTCAACGTCTCGGCTGGGTGTCCTACCTTCGATGGGACGGACTACCCCTACTGGAAGAACACGATGCGCATGCATCTTGAGGCAATTGATAATGATCTCTGGTATGTTGTGGAAAATGGTGTTCCCTCTGTCACTCCGTCTGTGAATGTTGCTGATGTGAAGAGATTCAAGCAACTCGACTCTCAAGCGAAGAATATCATTTGTGGCCATCTGAGCAAAGGATAGTACGGTAGAGTGAGTGCTTTGGAAACTTCTAAGCTGATTTGGGACAGGCTGTCCAACGTCAACGAAGGAGTCTCCACTCAACGTGACTCTCGAGTTGATGTTCTTCGCAATCTCTTCAACCGCTTCAAAAGACTCGACAACGAAAATGTTCAACAAACCTTCGATCGCCTCACTGACATCTCAAATGAGCTTCAAGCACTTGGTGCACTGACATCACCAACCATGAGGTGGTGAAGAAATTGCTGAGATCACTTGATTCCTCATTCGATACTCTTGCACTGATGATTCAAGAGTGAGCTGATTACAAGTCTCTAGATCCTGCTGATATCCTCGAGAGGCTAAACCCTCATGTGTTCTAGCTTGCTGAGAAGAGAGACCTCTATGGACCGAGCTTTGGAAGATCACGTGCGCTGAAGACCAAGGCAGTCTCTGAATCTGAAGGTGAAGATTCTGGTAGCAGTCTTGGTGATCCTGAAGAACTGAGCCAGGAGCTAGCAATGCTCGTGAAGAAATTCCAAAAGTTCTCTCGCCGCGGGCGCTTTGGAAAGTCTTCAAGGAATGATGATTCCTCATCCCATGACTACAAAAAGAGAACTTGCCACAAATGCAAGAAACCTGGTCACTACATGTCTGATTGTCCTCTGTGGGAAAAGGAATCAAAGAAGAAGAAGTACAAAGATGACAATTCTGATGACTCAAAGAAGAAGAAGAAATATTCAAAGTCCTCTTCATCAAAATCTTCAAAGACTTCATCTCACAAGAAGAGCATTTCCAAGAAGGCCCGGGCATTCATCGGCAAGGAAATGGACTCTGAAGCTGAATCTAAGGAAAATATGGAAGAGGAGGAATCTGAGGAGTCAGACTCTGGTGTGGCGTGATTAGCCCTCGCTACTGCTTACGTCAGCAAATCCATCTTCAACACTGAAGAAAATGACCTCCCCAACTCTGCTAACAAGAGCATCGCTGACTATGCTCCCACCTATTGCTTCATGGCAAAAGGTGCCAACGTACTCAAACATTCCCCCTCTGACTCTAGTGAGGATGAATCTGATGACAATCTCAAGCCTAGCTATTCCAAACTTGCTAAAATTGCTGTTAAACAACAAAAGGCTTTGGAAAAGATTCAAAATCTACTAGACAAAAGCGATGACCTATTGGGTGAGGAATTGAATCGAACTAAGACTCTGACTGATAACCTTCAGAGACTTCAGTCTAGGTTTGACAACCTTCAAAATCATCATAACACTCTATTAACTGATCATGAGAAGCTTTCTTATGAATTTCTTTAGAGAAAGCAAGATCTTGAGAAGTTAAAACTGAGTTACGAAGATCTTCAGAAGGAAAACGATTCATTGCTTGCTCAAAAGATCAGTTCCGCTCAGGAAGAATTTATTCCACCATGTCTGAAATGCATTGAGCGTGAATCTGCTAATTCTTCACCTGAATGCTCAAATGCTTCTATTGCTGCAAATTCTTCAACTGTCTCTATGGTCACAAATTCCTCATCTGAGGATACCACATGCATTACTGATGATAATGCAGGGTTGAAGGAATTGTATGTGACAAGCATATGCAAAAGCCTCAAAGGGCATCAGACTCTTTGTGATGTCCTCAAAAAGAAGATCTTGAACAGGAATCCTAGGAAAGAGGGTATTGCCTTTGAGAGGAAACTCAATGCTGATGGTACCTACTGGAAACCTGAGCAGTACCCCAAAACCTCATGGGTTGCTGCGACAGGACCTCCCGTAGATCCATGCACTTTATCTGGCTTTACTTGTGATTCTTCCTATTCCTCTAATGAGTCATTTGACTCCAACTATAAACTGTTCAAAAATCAGTATGGTGAAGTATTTGCTCGATATGTTGGAACTAACTGCAGGAATGGTCCCCCTATGAAGAAAATATGGGTTCCCAAAAGGTGCCTTTAGAACCTTCAGGTGAATGTCATAATGACACCACCTATGAAGAATAGGAACCCCATATCAAATTCTTCATATGGATCAAAATCTTCATATTTATCCAAGTCCTCATATGGACCAAATTCTTCATCTGGATCAAATTCCTCACATGGATCAAAATCCTCATATGAACATCATCATGCTAAGACTTTTGTTTCGCAGGGAAAGTCTAAAGGTTATGAATATGTGCATTATTCTTCAAACCATTATGTTCATAAGTCCTCGAAGAATTTCTCTGCTTATTTTTATGCTTATCCTAACCACTCTTCTATGAAACGAAGTGCACTGGCTTCAATGCCATCTTTTTCTTATGGAGCTCGCGGAATGATGAACTCTTTGCCACCCCTCCAGATGTGGGTGGTGAAGAAAAAGAACTAATCTCTTATGCAGGGTCAGGTCTCCAGACGAACTTAATCGTCTGAAGAATTTGCTGGAGACCTGAATATGCTTGAATGGACGCAAGCTAATCATGAAGAAATGAAGCACTCATTTCTCATGTCCTCATATTGCTATATCTGTTACTGTTGATGAAATTGATATCATATTCTTCACTAATGAAGTATATGGGTTCGTAAGTTACACTAATTCATCTGCAGGATGAACAACCCAAAGCTACTGAGTGGGTCCACGACAGTGGGTGTACAAATCACATGACCTGTGACAGGAACTTATTGATGGACACTGATTTATCTCCATCTCATCTGAAGCATATCACCTATGCTGACAAAGCCAAAAGCAAGGTATTGGGTCTAGGTAGGGTTGTGATCTCAAAGGATAGACACATCGACAAAGTCATGCTTGTCGAGTCCTTAGGATTCAACCTCATGTCTGTCTCAATGCTTTGTGATCTTGATATGGTTGTCGTCTTTGGCAAATATCATTGCATTGTGCTAATGGAATCTGACAAATCCAAAGTCTTTGAAGGCTTTAGGAAAGGAGATTTGTATATTGTTGATTTCTCTGTGGGACCACAGCCTGCCACATGTCTACTAGCAAAAGCTTCAGAAGGCTGGTTATGGCATCGACGACTTGGTCATGCTGGGATGAGGAACTTGCATACTCTCGCGAAGAAGAAGCATGTCATTGGCATCGAGGGTGTCAAATTCCTCAAAGATCATCTTTGTGGGGCTTGTGAGGCTGGAAATATCACCAGAGCCAAGCATCCCTCGAAGACTATCATGACCACTTCTCGTCCATTTGAATTACTTCATATGGATCTCTTTGGCCCTACTCTTTATGCCACATTCACTAGTTCTGCTTCATTATATGGCTTTGTCATTGTTGATGATTATTCTCGTTATACCTGGGTGCATATCATCACTTACAAAAATGAAGTGCAGGAAGTCTTCAGACGATTTTCCTCAAGAGCATCTACAAACTTTGGTGTGAAGATCAAGCATATCAGGAGTGATAATGGAACTGAGTTCAAGAACACTGGTCTCGATGAATATCTTGATATACTTGGTATTACTCACGAGTTATATGCTCCCTGTACTCCTTAGCAGAATGGTGTCGTGGAGCGCAATAACATAACTCTTGTTGAGATGGCTCGCACTATGCTTGATGAATACAAGACACCACAACTCTTTTGGCTAGAAGCTATTGATACTGCATGCCACATCATCAACAGAGTATATCTGCACAAATTCTTCAAAAAGACCTCATATGAACTCCTCACTGACAAGAAACCTAATGTAAGTTATTTCAAAGTCTTCGGTGCTAAATGCTGGATTAGAGATCCTCACCATCACTCTAAATTTGTACCGAAAGCACATGAGGGTTTTATGCTCGGTTACAGAAAGGACTCGCACACCTAAAGAGTCTTCAACACCAATCATCACAAGATTGTTGAAACTGTACATGTGCGGTTCGATGAAACTAATGGCTCGCAAAGAGAGCACCTACCTCCTGTGCTAGATGAAGTGTCACCTGAGGAATCCATCAATCTCAAGGCTACTGAGGATGTCATCCCTACCGAAGAATCTGCTGAAGAAGTCATTCCAGATCGTGCATACAATCACGCTGGTGCTACTGAAGAAAATGGCCCTGAAGAAATTGCTGGGCCTAAGCAAATTCGTCAACCGACTCATCCTCGCGTTGCAAACGAAGTGCAGATTGAGAAAACCGTCAACGACATCAACGCACCAGGTCCTCTCACGCGCTCAAAAGCTTCACACTTGTCTAACTTTTGTGGGCATTTTGCGTTTGTCTCTATCACAGAGCCCACTAAAGTTGATGAAGCATTCATGGAATCTGAGTGGATTCAAGCCATGCACGATGAATTGCATCAATTCGAGCTCAACAATGTCTGGGAGCTTGTCAAGCGACCAGACCCACGCAAGCACAACATCATCGGTACCAAATGGATCTACCGCAACAAACAAGATGAAAATGGCCTTGTGGTTAGGAATAAGGCTCGTCTTGTAGCTCAAGGCTACACACGGGTTGAAGGAATTGATTTCGATGAAACTTTTGCACCCATTGCTAGACTTGAAGCTATTCGCATATTGCTTGGTTATGCTAACCATCATAATATCATCTTACATCAAATGGATGTGAAAAGTGCATTCCTCAATGGTAAGCTTGAGGAAGAAGTATATGTTGCTCAACCACTAGGTTTTGATGATCCAGAATTTCCAGATCACGTCTACAGACTCAACAAGGCCCTCTATGGCCTCAAGCAAGCACCTCAGGCATGGTATGATACATTGAAGGAATTCCTCATGAAGAAAGGCTTCAAACCCGGTTCACTTGACCCAACTCTTTTCACCAAAGCATATGATGATGAATTATTCATGTGTCAAATTTATGTTGATGATATTATCTTTGGCTGTACTAACCAACATTATAGTGATGAATTTTCCTATATGACAAGTGAGGAATGTCAAATGTCTATGATGGGAGAATTGAAATTCTTTTTAGGTCTTCAAATTCGTCAACAACACAATGGCATATTCATATCGTAGGAGAAATACCTCAAGGATGTATTGTGGAAATTCGGCATGCAAGATTGCAAAGGCGTCAAAATCGCTATGCCCACAAATGGCCATCTATGCACCGATGAAAATGGTAAAGACTTCAATCAAAAGGTATACCGCTCCATGATTGGCTCTTTATTGTACCTATGTGCATCTAGGCCGGATATTATGCTTAGTGTTTACATGTGTGCCCGATTTCAAGCTACACAGAAGGAACCACACCATAAGGTTGTGAAGCATATTCTTCGATGTCTAGATCACACTCCAACACTTGGATTATGGTATCCCAAGGGCTCTTCTTTTGATCTCATTAGATGTTCTGACTCTGACTATGTTGGTGATCGGGTGGACCGCAAGTCAACATCAGGCACATGTCATTTCCTTGGACGATCCTTGGTATGTTGGTCCTCGAAGAAGCAGAACTTTGTATCACTCTCTACTGCTGAAGCTGAGTACATTGCTATTGGATCTTGTTGTGCTCAATTGCTATGGATGAAGCAAACCCTCAAGGACTATGGCATCAATGTGAAGAATGTGCCACTCTAGAGCGACAATGAGAGTGCTATCAAGATTGCTCACAACCCAGTTCAGCACTCGAAGACAAAGCACATCCAGATTCATCATCATTTTCTTCGTGACCATGTGTTGAAGGGCGACATCTCCATCGACCATGCAAATACTAAAGATCACTTGGCCGATATCTTCACAAAGCCCTTGGATGAGAAGATATTTAGCAAGTTAGGGTGTGAGCTAAATATCTTAGAATCTTCAAATATTCTTTGAAAGGACACACATCCTAACACTTATGCAAATTTGACGACTTAGATGTGCAACACACGAAGTAACATTTTTCTTCAATCAATGAAGACTAACCCTCTAAGTGTGAGGAAATTAATGAAGAATTTGATTCTCAGAAGCCTACGACAATTGTATGCAGCGTCTGGAATCATCATTCTTATACGGTGGGTTACACCACCAACCAAAGTTGGAAATCTTCAATTTGGGTTTTTATTCATTTTTTGAAATTTCTCAGTTGTTCAATTTCTTCAACTTTGCATTGTATTCACTCTTTCCATCGTTGTTCTTCATTGACTATATATATACTTGAGTTTTATGTCCTCAACAGCATTCATTTATTGCTAATTCTTCAAGTTGCCTTTTCTGCTAAGTGAATGTGATCGGACTCATTCCCCCTCTATGCTAAACTCAACTCAGTCTATTCACAAATTCTTCATGTGCGTTATATTTGAAACCCGCTCAAAATCTTCACTGTGTCCTTGTCAGCTGAAGAATTTGCGAACGAAACATTAAAATTTTCCTATCTGAAATTTTGGCTTTTGCCGCTCAAACCGTTCCACATCCCACGATAGGTTTTATCTATTCACCCATGATCTCACACCATCTCCACCACTCTGTACGTAGGTGACACATGTAACTAGGATGAGAAGGGTCAGGGGAACGTTCGTCCACTTTCCTTGGGCGAGCGGTTTTTCACCTCGGCTATAAATACCCCTCACCCTCCTCAGACTGCATTTACCTCGCTCGAACTCACTCCCCTCGCTCGAGCTCTCAAGCCCTAGCGTCACTGCTACTTTCATCATCGTCGGTGAGGAAGAGCTTCACTGCCTCGACCTCGTCGTCGTCGTACTCGCGTCGGCCGCAGATATCTTCACTCCGCTGCCGCCGTAGTTGTCTTCCTCTGCAAAGTTAGGGCGTGGAAGATCTGAACTGACAAACTTCCAATCTAACACTCCTAGTTTGTCGTGTTCTTCATCAAGGGTAATTAAAAGTTACTTTTACTGCCCTTGCTGATTCTGATGATTTCCATAAAATCTTCAAAAGGTGTTTATTCTTCAACTTCTCCACTTTAAACACCTCACACAATCATCTGTTCTTGATCTGTTTCTATAAGCGACATTTTTCTTCAAGATTCCTCAATTGTGAGAATTTTCAAATCCATACAACTCTGGAAGAATGCTTAGTGAAATTCCTCAAGACATATCTGGTCAAATTCATCAAACTTGTTCCATTTTGCAAAAACTTCTAAGAACGCATATGACCTCTCCAAATTCTTCGCACCTATACTTTGTTCACAGGTACACATGTCCACTGCTGAATCACTAGGTTCTCATCAACTTAACTCATTTGCAGTGTTCCTCGAAGAAAAACTGCATACCTCTTCAGAGAACTCAATTGTTCAAAATCCTTAGGTGAAGAAAATGGCAGATAGCAAGAAACCTCAGAAGGGAGGGAAGAAACTGGAAGTGAACACTGCCTTTGAAATCCCTGATGACATCTTTGGAGGGTATTGCAATCTTGATGAGTAAATTCATGGAAAAGAAATGAAGAATGAGCGCAAGGTGCGCATTCATAGGATTGAACAAAGATGGGCATGGGAATGGAGGGAATACAGATATGTTACTCCAAAGTACATGAAGAAATTCGCTCTTCACCCTCCTTGCCCAAGACCTCCATTGGCACCTGGCCAAATTGCTGATCCCACTAGCCTCAAGCGCGGCAAATGAAATTGACCAAACAGGCCAAGGAAGAAGTGAGGAAATTCAACAAAGACTCAGCTACTGCCGCTGCTGAGGCCTCTGCTAGCAAGAAGGCTATTCCTAAGAAGCCAGCTCGCAAACCACCTTACTCAGTAATGCCCTCATGGCCAAGCTCATCTATGCCCTCACGTCATATTACTCAAGCTGCTCCAGTTCCTCAAATTGCAAAACCCTCAGCTCCTCCAGCAAAGTCCTCGGCACCTATGCATCTCGCCTCTTGCCAAAGGACCACAGGCATATCAATTGCTTTAGGAGCATCTGCAAGTTCTTCAGCTCCTCCTCAGTCCTCAACATGCCCCACTTTGCTGAAGACCAAGGCTACTGATGGACGAGGCACAAGACCAAGTCCTCATAAGAAGCAAGTTACCTTCCATGTACCTCAGATGAAGACGAAGCTGATGATGAGGAATTAGCAGAAATCATCAGAGATCGACAGCAAAGGGCCGCTAGAGCCAAGGGCAGTGATGTGCCACTCTTGCTGGATCCAAAGAAGATCTTGGACTTCATTGATCTCTGGCACAAGGACCCAAACACTCCCTTGCCAGAATTAAATCTCTCACCTGGCCAAAGTCATATGTTGACGGCTTTCATTTCTGAAGAAAAATGGAAATTTGAGAAAGCCAGGTCCGTGAAGAAAGCTCAGTACAAGAAAGAGTGCTTTCTGAAGCAAAATGTTCTAAAGCTATCACCTGATGAACTTGTTGCTCTGCAATCACAAATCAAGAAACTCAGTGATGAATTTGACGCATACAATGCAGAATGACTGGGAGCCAAGGTCAGATTCGTCAGAATGGCGAAGGGATTTACATCCAATGTTGTGCTCAAACGCACATTGAAATTCCTCAGGCTGAAGCATCTGCATAGCCTACTGAAGAACATGCCAGCACCGCTGATGAAAATCAGGCTACTGATGAAACTAAAAGTACCAGGGCTGATGAAATTGCCAGGGCAACCACTAGTGTTGCGCCTGAAGATCAAGTCAGGTCGGCTGAAGCATCTGCTGCTGCGCCTGAAGTTACTGAACAAGCCAGGGCGACTACATCAGTTGCGCATGAAGAAAATGCACCTGTTTCCTCTGCTCCTCCAACACCAACGCCAAGTACTATCCTTCCTTCTGCATTAGAAGCAAAGAAAACCAAGGGTACAGAGCGAGCAGCAGTGAAGAAAAGGAAAGCATCTGCTTCCTCAGCATCTTCTGCAGCAAAGAAGGCGAAGAGTTTGACAAGCTCTTATGACAATCCAATTGATGTTGTTCTAGTTTCAAGCATGTCATCAAAGGAAACCATTCCTTTTGGTGGAGATTATGTGATCCCAAGTGGATCAGATGAAGAAGTTCCTTCTGCTGCTTCTTCAGAGCAGTTGGACGAAGAAATTGAAGTGGATGATATCCCTTCAACCCCTCTTGTCTCATCGTCGATGCCTTAATTCACGGCTGAAGAGGCAGTCGTTGAAGAATAGGATGAAGAAGAATAAGATGTGGACATTGGGAGCACCACTCTAGTGTTGAATGATGACTATTGGGAAAGTCATCACCCCAATTCTCCCATGTTCACCCACTGCAACAGATTCCTTAGTCCCCAGTCCAGACAGAAGAAATTCACATGGGCTCTGTTGAACCTCAAGCTTCACTTATGACCATCCCAGAAGAAATTCTAGCCACTAGTGCTGATGTTAATGCTGCTGAAAAGATGGAGACCCAGGCTGCTACTGAAGCAGAAACTGAAATTCCTCAGCCTGTGACTCCTGAGACTGTGATTCCTGAGGCTGTGAAGACATTGACAGATACACCTCAGCCCAAGCCGAAGAATCCCTTCTCAAAGGAACAAAAGTTCAAATCTGATGACTTCTTCCATGAACACTTGTTCTTCACAAAATACAACCCATATGACTCTGATCGTCTTTGAAGGAAGCGTTTTTGGACATCAAGTCAGATGAACTTTTATTCTTCTCTGCTATTTGATAAGGACAAGATCTTCGATCATGAGCATATTCCTCATGTGGATATGGAATCGCTGCCTTGCTTCACCCCAGTCCTCGGTGTTCTTCATGATGCTGGGCTACTCAACTTCTGCACCGACATATGTGATTGGAATGAAGAGCTAATTCTTCAGTTCTACGCGACGCTACACGTCACCGGCAATGCTGAAGATGTAAATTCTTGGGTGTTGGACTGGATGACAGAGAACACACACTTCAAAGCACCGGCCTCTGAATTGCTTCATGCCATGCCTGTCAGTCCTCCCCTTGAAGGTGCACGTCTCATCTATCATGAACCTGATCTCTCTGATCACTTCATGCAAGTGTTGATGAAGCCGCTGAAGCCTGGCCAAGCCCCATGAACCAAATTCCTCGTGAAGGAATTGCTTTATGTGCCTCAGACCATATACAGAATTTTGACCAAGACCCTGAGTCCAATGCAATTGATTCAATATCATGCATGGTATTCCAATCAACTACCATGATTTCTTCATGAGGACTATGGCAAATGTTGCTCTTTATTCGTTTGAATTGAAGCCTTACGCTCCCTGGATCATGAAATTCATCAGATCAAGGTCTTCAATCAACTACAAGGCGGATACACTTAACCATGGCAGCTACTTGCACCCCATTGAAGTCCTCAAGTGGAGTATTTCCTCAGCTGATGAAAAGGACAAGGCCACTATTATTGATGAAGGCATTCGTCCATTGGATGGGCAGTTCTGCAAAGCTGCATCCTACTCCACCAATGATGAATCTGCCACTCATGACTCTGCCGCCAATGCTTCAAAGCAAAATCCTCAAGGCACAGCTCCAAGGGTGATGACCGATCGTGAGCTTCTCCTCAGTCTTCATCAGAAGGTTGATCGCAACCACAAATGGATCAAGTGTCAGTTTGATTCAATTCTTCATAACATGAATGCTACACACAATTCAGTGAAGAAGAACCATTACTGCCTCCATGAAGTATTTGATCACACCTGGGCTGTTCTGTCTCATCTCTACGATGAAGAAGATCTTAATCAGATGGGCTTCAAGCAGGACTTTGACTAGTCTCAGCCACCGTCGAAGAAATTCAAGAAAGTTAAAGTTCCTTCTTTGGTGGCTAGCTCTTTTTCTTCATCGTGCGAGACTGATGAAAATGAAGATTTGGATGACACTGCGGCAGGCCCTACTTTAACAACTGACCCCAACAACCCTGGTGCTCCTCCATCGACTTCGTGATGATATTCTTCAGGGGCGTTAGTCCTCATTTTTCGTCCCTTTTGGTCATTCGATGACAGAGGGGGAGAAATTTGAGTTAGTCTTCAAGCGGGACTATATATGGGCGTTTTTTGAAAGTTACAACTCTCGTTCTTCTGAAGTTTTATTGGATCGAGTTGTAAACTTAAACCCGATGGTGGTCTGATACTTTTGTTTTTGTTCTTCTACATGTTATTTCCTCATATATGTCAATGGATGCATGCTGAATTACATCAGTCACCATATTTCATCATGCATTTCAAAATCTTCATATCATATGATTAATGCGTGTATGAATTACAAGATATAGGGGGAGATCTCCATGATATTACTCTACAATGTGCATCTGCTATCAAAAGCAAATTCCTCAAATATGCCCATCTTCAGGAGGAGTTCTTCTATATCTTGCAATCAAATTCCTCAATGTCTAGCACTTTCAATTAATATATTTATCCCCGTTGAAAACTTAACCTATTTGTCATCAATCACCAAAAGGGGGAGATTGTAAGTGCATCTAGTGCCCCTTAGTGATTTTGGTGTATTGAAGACTTATAGGTTAAGGGACTAATATGTTTGTGGGTGCTCACAGGCTCTATAAGTCGATGAGGAGTTTGATATTTACAATGAATGTCGACCCCTAAAAATGTATGTCTTTAGCTGAAGACTTTGGTTCTACTGAAGATTTTGAAAGTGAAGAAATCACTGTGACCTTGAAGACTTGGATATTTATGTGAGGATTATGAAGTGTGAAGACTTTTGTTTTCGTAGTTTCATTTTCTCTTTCTCGAGTCATAGGAAACACCATACTGTTAAAGGGGGTCGAGGTAATACTAAGGAAACTGATTTCCAAGTGATGCTCATCTCAAAATCCTACACCTACCCAATCCTTTCGAGTGAAGCCATTGGAAATCTCATATCAGTTCAATCAATTTCTTTAGTGACAGAGACAAAGATCTTCTGGTCTCGAAGGAATTTGTTCTGACTGAGGAGTTAGGAATTCGCCAGTGCGGATTGCCTACACAGTGAGGAACATGATAGCCCTGAGGAATTTGATACCTCAAATCGGACCGTTGTTGTGCTACGCGCCAGCTATCCAAAATGTCTACCACCTAACAGTCATATCACTGAAGGGCATTTATGTCTTATCATGTTGGCTGCTCCCTAGGCTATAAATAGCTGCCCCCTACAACCACTAGCTGGTTGGCTGCTCCGAGAGAAACTGACACTTGTCATTGAGAGCATACCATCCTCCGAGGACTTTGAGCGAAAATCATCAAGTGAGGAAAACCCAAAACCCAAACCCAAACACCTACAAACCCAAAGTGATTGAGCATCACTGAAGATATTGTTCCTGTGTGGAACCGACGCTTGTTACCTTTGAGGACTATGTATCCTCTAGACGGTTAGGCGTCATGGTGTGAGCATCCAAGAGGAATTGTGGATCACCGAGTGACCAAGTCTTTGAAGGTTTGGAAGTCACCTGTGAAGACTTACCACGAGTGTTGGGCGAGGCCTGTGTGACTTTAGCTCAAGGAGAATCCGGGACTGTGTGTCCTCGAGTTTAAATACTCAGCCGCTCCAACCAGACGTACAACTGCCACAGCTGTTGGAACTGGTCTACCAAATCATTGTCTTCACCAAGCCAACTGGTTCTATTTCCTCAACCCTTTCATTTCCTCGTTCATGTGTTGATGAACCTGATCATTAGTGTTTGAAGACTTTGACTGAAGACTTTCTCCATTTCCTCAATCCTATTTCTTCAGTCACATAGTCTTCAGCCTGCTTATCCTCCTATCGCGCTTTCTGTACTCTGTGTTTGTTTTCATTTCATCAGGATGACTATGCTACTGCTCTGTTATGCTTATACCTGAGTACTTATTCCGCTGCTAGTGTGTCGTTACTTAGGAATTTCTTCCCCTAGAAATTCCTCAGTGACGAATTTGTAAAAATTGCCTATTCACCCCCCCCCCTCTAGTCGATATAACACACTTTCACATAACCCCAAAACGATAGTGGTAAATCGGTAAGAGACATCATAGATCGCACCATATCTAATAAAGTACGGTTACGATGTTCGAACACACCATTATGCTATGGTGTTCCAGGTGGCGTGAGTTGTGAAACTATTCCACATTGTTTTAAATGAAGGCCAAACTCGTAGCTCAAATATTCACCTACACACGATTAGATCGTAGAAACTTTATTTTCTTGTTACAATGATTCTCCACTTCACTCTGAAATTCTTTGAACTTTTCAAATGTTTCACACTTGTGTTTCATTAAGTAGATATACCGATATCTGCTCAAATCATCTGTCAAGGTCAGAAAATGACGGTACCCGCCACGAGCCTCAACACTCATCGGACCACATACATCAGTATGTATTATTTCCAATAAGTCATTGGCTCGTTCCATTGTTTCCGAGAATGGAGTTTTAGTCATCTTGCCCATGAGGCATGGTTCGCAAGTATCAAGTGATTCCAAAAGTCCATCTGCATGGAGTTTCTTCATGTGCTTTACACCAGTATGACCTAAATGGCAGTGCCACAAATACGTTGCACTATCATTATCAACTTTGCATCTTTTGGCATCAATATTAGAATATGTGTATCACCACGGTCGAGATTCAACAAAAATAGACCAGTCTTCAAGGGTGCATGACCATAAAAGATATTACACATATAAATAGAACAACCATTATTCTCTGATTTAAATTAATAACCGTCTCGCACTAAACAAGATCCAGAGATAATGTTCATGCTCAATGCTGGCACCAAATAACAATTGCTTAGGTCTAATACTAATCATGAAGGTAGATGTGAGGTAGCGTGGCAACGACGATCACATCGACCTTGGAACCATTCCCGACGCGCATCATCACCTTGTCCCTAGCCAATCTTTGTTTAATCTGTAGTCCCTGCTTCGAGTTAAAAATATGAGCAACCAAACCAGTATCAAATACCTAGGCACTACTACAAGACTTAGTAAGGTACACATCAATAACATGTATATCAAATATACCTTTGTTCACTTTGCCATCCTTCTTATCCGCCAAATACTTGGGGCATTTCCGCTTCTAGTGACCAGTTCCTTTCTAGTAGAAGCACTCATTTTCAAGCTTGGGTCCAGCTTTGGGTTTATTCTCAGGAGTGGCAACTTGCTTGCCATTCTTCTTGAAGTTCCCCTTCTTTCCCTTGCCCTTTTTATTGAAACTAGTGGTCTTGTTAACCATCAACACTTGATGATCCTTCTTGATTTGTACCTCCAAAGCTTTGAGCATTGCGAAGAGCTCGGGAATAGTCTTTTCCATCCCTAGCATATTATAGTTCATCACGAAGCCTTTGTAGCTTGGTGGTAGTGATTTAAGAACTCTGTCAATGACACAATCATCTGGGAGATTAACTCCCAGCTGAGTCAAGTGGTTATGATATCCAGACATTCTGAGTATGTGTTCACTGACAGAATTGTTCTCCTCCATCTTGCAGCTATAGAACTTGTTGAAGACTTCATATCTCTCAACTCAGGCATTTGCTTGAAATATTAATTTCAACTCCTAGAACATCTAATATGGTCCATGAAGTTCAAAACGTCTTTGAAGTCCCAATTCTAAGTCGTAAAGCATGACACACTGAACTATCGAGTAGTCATCACATCAAGCTTGCCAGACGTTGACATAACTCTTCTGTGGAGCAATGAGGATAATCCTGAAGTTAAGGACCCAATTCGTGTAGTTTCTACCATCATCTTTCAACTAAGGTTTCTCTAGGAACGCATTAAATTTCAAGGGAACGGTAGCACGGGCCATTGATCTACAACATAGATATGCAAAAACTATCAGGACTACGTTCATGATAAATTAAGTTCAATTAATCATATTATTTAAGAACTCCCACTTAGATAGACATCCCTCAAGTCATCTAAATTATACCTGATCCAAATCAACTAAACCATATCTGATCATCACGTGAGATGGAGTAGTCATCAATGGTGAAAATCTCTATGTTGATCATATCTACTATATGATTCGCGTTCGACCTTTCGGTCTCCAGTGTTCTGAAGCCATGTATGTACATGCTAGGCTCGTCAAGTTTTACCCGTGTATTCCGCATGTGCAAAACTGACTTGCACCCATTGTATGTGAACGTAGAGCCTATCACACTCGATCATCACGTGGTGTCTCAGCACGAAGAACTTTCACAATGGTGCATACTCGGGGAGAACACTTACACCTTGAAATTCAGTTAAGTGATCATCTTACAATGCTACCGCCGTACTAAGCAAAATAAGATGCATAAAGATAAACATCACATGCAACCAAAATATGTGACATGATATGGCCATCATCATCTTGTGCTTTTGATCTCCATCTCCAAAGCAACATCATGATCTCCATCATCACCGGCTCGACACCTTGATCTCCATCGTAGCGTCATGGTCGTCTCGCCAACTATTGCTTCTACAACTATCGCTACCGCTTAGTGATAAAGTAAAGCAATTACATGGCGTTTGCATTTCATACAATAAAGCGACAACCATAAGGCTCCTGCCAGTTGTCGATAACTTTTACAAAACATGATCATCTCATACAAAAATGTATATCACATCATGTCTTGACCATATCACATCACATCATGCCCTGCAAAAACAAGTTAGACGTCCTCTACTTTGTTGTTGCAAGTTTTACGTTGCTGCTATAGGCTTCTAGCAAGAACCGTTCTGACCTACAGCACAAAAGCACAACGGTGATTTATCAAGTTTGCTATTTTAACCTTTAACAAGGACCGGCCATAGTCAAATTCGATTCAACTAAAGTTGGAGAAACAAACACCCGTCAGCCACCTTTATGCAAAATGAGTTGCATGTCTGTTGGTGAAACCGGTCTCATGAACGTGGTCATGTAAGGTTGGTCCGGGCCACTTCATCCAACAATACCGCTGAATCAAAATAAGACATTGGTGGTAAGCACTATGACGATCACCACCCACAAATCTTTGTGTTCTGCTCATGCATATCATCTACGCATAGACCTGGCTCTGATGCCACTATTGGGAAACGTAGCATGCAATTTCAAAAAAAATCCTATGCTCATGCCAGATTTATCTAGGAGATATATAGCAACGGAGGGGGAGAGTGTGTCCACGTACCCTCATAGACCGAAAGAAGAAGTGTTTATTAACGTGATTGATGTAGTCAAACTTCTTCTTGTTCCAACCGATCAAGCACCAAACGTACGACACCTCCAAGTTCTACACACGTTCAGCTCGATGACGTCCCTCGAACTCTTGATCCAACAAAGTGTCAAGGGAGAGTTGCGTCAGCATGACAGCATGGACGGTGTTGGTGAGGTGATCCGCGCAGGGCTTCGCCTAAGCACTACGTGAATATGATCGGAGGCGTAAACTGTGGAGGGGGGGCGCCGCACATGGCTAGGAATCATGATGTGTGTTCTAGCGGTGCCCCCCACATATATACAGGTGGGAGAGGGAGATAGGCAGCAAGGGGCACCCCAAGTAGGAGTAATCCTACTTGGGCGCCTCCCACATTTCGGCCTCCCCCTTCCATAAGTGTCGGAGGGGGAAGGAAGGAGGAGGGGAGGGAAGGAAGGGGGAAGCTGAATCCCTCCCCTTCCTTCTCTCTTCCCCCCTCC
>NC_041385.1:494665915-494673201 GCF_002162155.2 Triticum dicoccoides
CCCCCAACTCGGCCTACATGGGGGCGCATCAACCCCTTAGGGGCTGGTCTGTCCCCCTCTTGGCCCATTAGGCCCATGTAGTTTTCCGGGGGTTGCCCGGAACCCCTTCCGGTGACCCGATATGTACTCGGTACCCCCGGAACACTTCTGGTGTCCGAATACTATCATCCTATATATGAATCTTTACCTCTCGACCATTTAGAGACTCCTCGTAATGTTCATGATCTCATCTGGGACTCCGAACAACATTCGGTCACCAAATCGCATTACTCATATAATACAAATCATCATGGAACATTAAGCATGCGGACCCTACGGGTTCGAGAATTATGTAGACATGACCGAGACACCTGTCTGGTCAACAGCCAATAGCGGAACCTGGATGCTCATATTGGCTCCCACATATTCTACAAAGATCTTTATCGGTCGAACCGTTATGATAACATACGTTATTCCCTTTGTCATCGGTATGCTACTTGCCCGAGATTCGATCCTCGGTATCTTCATACCTAGTTCAATCTTGTTACTGGCAAGTCTCTTTACTCGTTTCACAATGCATCATCTCGCAACTAACTCATTAGTCACATTGCTTGCAAGGCTTATTATGATGTGCATTACTGAGAGGGCCCAGGGATACCTCTCCAATACTCGGAGTGACAAATCCTAATCTCGATCTATGCCAACCCAACAAATACCTTTGGAGATACCTGTAGAGCATCTTTGTAATCACCCAGTTACATTGTGATGTTTGACAGCACACAAGGCATTCCTCCGGTATCGGGGAGTTGCATAATCTCATGGTCGGAGGAATATGTATTTGACATGAAGAAAGCAGTAGCAATAAAACTGAACAATCATAATGCTAAGCTAACGGATAGGTCTTGTCCATCACATCATTCTCCTAATGATGTGATCCCATTTATCAAATGACAACACATGTCTATGGCTAGGAAACTTAACCATCTTTGATTAACAAGCTAGTCAAGTATAGGCATACTAGGGACACGGTGTTTTGTCTATGTATCCACACATGTATCAAGTTTCTGGTTAATACAATTCTAGCATGAATAATAAACATTTATCATGAATAAGGAAATATAAAATAACAACTTTATTATTGCCTCTAGAGCATATTTCCTTCGGCTCCAAATCTCACAAGGATAAGAACCAAACAAGAACCAAGAAAGATGATGCAAGGATGCAATGGTTTGAGCTCTCTATGAACGATATGATCAAGCTACTAACTTGAAAGCCCCCCTTGATAGTACGACAATCAATCCTATAACCTGGTCTCTCAACTACCACCATGAGACCGGTAAAATAGAAAACCTATCAAGAACAAACCTTTGGCTTGCACATAGTCCACTTGAGGTAGATGATGACGATCTTGACTCCCTCAAGTTGGACCACCTTCCTTGATCGCGTTGGCTCGATGAAGACTACTTGATTGCTCCACCATACACCACTATGGGTGAGCCACTCTTCGGCACATCTTCACAATTCCATTGTCACTAGAATGGAAGGCAAGATTCAAGCATGATCTCTTCATGATGCTTCACTTGAACTTGCACACCACAAACTTGATGACGATCATTGATGTCTACTATGAAAATTTATTCTTGTAGACTCGTGTTGGGCCTCCAAGCGTAAAGTTTTGTAGGACAATAGCAATTTTCCCTCAAGTGGATGACCTAAGGTTTATCACTCCGTGGGAGGCGTAGGATGAAGATAGTCTCTCTCAAGCAACCCCGCAATCAAATACAAGAAATCTCTTGTGTCCCCAACAAACCCAATACAATGGAAAATTGTATAGGTGCACTAGTTCGGTGAAGAGATGGTGATAAAAGTGTAGTATGGATAGTAGATATGAGTTTTTATAGTGCGAACAATAAAAAACAGCAAGGTAGTAAATAGTAAAATGGAGCACAAACGGTATTGCAATGATGGAAAATGAGGCCTAGGGTGCATACTTTCACTAGTGCAATCTCTCAACAATGCTATAAAGAATCATTCCCGAGTTCCTATTAGTGGAGAACAAAAGATAGAAATTATTTGTAAGGCACGAAACCACCTCAAAGCTATTCTTTCCGATCAATCTATCCTAGAGTTTGTACTAAAATAACACAAAGCTATTCTTTCCAATCAATATAACCAAGAGTTTGTACTAAAATAACACCATATGACACACATCAACCAACTCTAATGTCACCTAGATACTCCAATGTCACCACAAGTATCCGTGAGTAATTCCTAAGATATGCGTCAAACAACTTCATGATCATAATATTCAATCCACACAAAGAACTACAAGGAGACCCCAAAGTTTCTATCAGAGAAACGATAATAAAAACGTGCATCAACCCCTATGCATAGATTACCCCAATGCACCTCGGGAATCCGCAAGTTGAGTGCCATAACATACATCAACTGAATCAATATGATACCCCATTGTCACCTCAAGTATTCATACTGCAATACATACATCATGTGTTCTCAGATCTGAACATTCAATCCGACAAGACAAAACTTCAAAGGGTAAAGATTCAATTCATCACAACAAGAGTAGAGAGGGGAGAAACATCATATGATCCATCTATGTTAACAAAGCCCATGATATATCAAGATCGTGACATCTCAAGATCATGAGAGAGAGAGATTAAACACATAGCTACTGGTACAAAGCCTCAGCCCCAAGGGTGGACTACTCCCTCCTCATAGTGGTGGCCGTCGGGATGATGAAGATGGCCACCGGTGATGATCTCCCCCTCCGGCAGGGTGCCGGAACGGGCTCCCAATTGGTTTTCAGTGTCTACAGAGGCTTGGGGCGGCGGAACTTCCGATCTAGGTTCTCCCCGAGGGTTTTTGGAATATTTGAGAATTTATAGGGCGAAGAGGGGGTGCGGGAGGCCACCAAGGTGGGCACAACCCACAGGGGCGAGCCTGGGGGCCCAGGCACGCCCTGGTGGTTGTGCCCCCCTCAGGGCACCCCCAAGGTGCTGCTCTGGCCCATTGGATGTCTTCTGGTCCAAAAAATCCACAAAAAGTTTCGCAGTGTTTGGACTCCGTTTGATATTGATTTCCTGCGATGTAAAAAACAAGCAAAAAACATCAACTGGCACTGGGCACTGGGTCAATAGGTTAGTCCCAAAGATGATATAAAGTTGCTTTAAAATGATTGTAAAACATCCAAGAATGATAATATAACAACATGAATACTTCATAAATTATAGATACGTTGGAGACATATTAGCATCCCCAAGCTTAATTCCTACTCGTCCTCGAGTAGGTAAATGATGAAAGAAATAATTAATGAAGTGTGAATGCTAGCAAAGTGCATAAGTTTGATCAATGATAATTTCAATCACTTTTCCTAGCATCAACAATAATTCTTTCTTATAAAACCTCTCATGTTTAAAGTAGCAACCAATCCACATGTAAAGGTTCAAACAAATGAATTCTCTTGAAACTCAACAACCTATATTCTTAGTCACCAAAGAATTGCAATTTAACTTATTCAACAGAGTCTAAGTAAGATCTACACATACTCAATCATCATATAGTCTTCTATGATTGCTAACACTCACCGCATACACATGAGCAAAACATTTCAACCGGACACATAAAAAGATAGGGGCTTATAATTTTGCCTCCCAACATATTCACCTCAAGGGTGATGTCAACAATAATAACTCATGCTACCCATATCCAACTGGATATATGTGCCTAGATCTTTCCTCACCACATGATGCTTGTCAAAAGAGAAAAATAAAAAAGAATAGAGCGAAAAACTTTGACTCTTGCATGAAAGTAAATACATAAAAGTAAAAGATAGGCCCTTCGCACAGGGAAGCAGAGGTTGCCATGCGCTTTTTGGTTGTATGCTCAATCCCTTAGTGCAAGAGAACGTCATGTTATATTGCCCCTTATGATGGCAACTTTATTATGCAGTCTGTCGCTTTTATTCTTCGCCATCACAAGTTCATACAATGCTCAATTTTCTCTTAAACTAAATGATTTAACACTTTTAGAAGCAATTTTATTGCCTTATTTCACCGATGACAACTTGCTTGAAGGATCTTACTCAACCCATAGGTAGGTATGGTGGACTCTCAAAACAAGATTTGGGTTTAAGGGTTTTTGGATGCACAAGTAGTATCTCTAGTTGGTGCGGAATTTTTGGCTAGCAAAGATAGGGGGCAAGCACCACATGTTGAAGGATCTATGACAATATAACTTCTATGTGAATATGAACAAATATAAATCATTACATTGTCCTCCTTGCCCAACGTCAACAATTTTGGCATATAATATTTTGATGGGAGCTCACAATCACAAAAGATTTCCAATATAGTGTATTTGCATGTGAAAGTTCTCTTCCTTCTACTAATTATTCATGAGTTGCTTGTATGACCAATATTGTGATTGTCAAGCTTAAAAAGATTTCACTTTCTAAACCGAATGTGAAGTTACCACTAGGCATGATATGAACTTATTATTTCAACTTCATGATATTCAGTTCATTCAACAATTTACTCATAGGATATAAATGAAGCACAAGAGTAAATGACAAACTAATCCAAAAACGATATAAGAGAAGATCAAGCGAGTAGTTATGCAAATGGGTAGCTATTTGAGGAATCTCTTTTATTTAAAACTTTCAGATATAAGTATTTTTATTAAAACGGAAAGCAAAACAAAACAAAATGGCATTCCAAGAATAGCACAACTCATGTGAAGAAGCAAAAACTTAGGCTCAACCGATACTAACCAATAATTGTTGAAGAAGAAAGGTGGGATGCCTAGAGGGGCACCCCAAGCATAGATGCTTGAGACTTCTTGGAATATTAGCTTGGGATGCCTTGGTCATCCCCAAGCTTGAGCTTTTGTGTCTCCTTAATTCCTCTTATATCACGGTTTCCCTAAATCTCAAAAACTCCATTCATACAAAACTCAAAAAGAACTCATGAGATAAGTTAGTATAAATCAATGCAAAACCTTATCATTCTCTACTATAGCAAATCACTAAAATTATTATTTGACACTGCATACTAAATGCCTTTGCATATTTAATACTCCTATCCTCAAATAGAATCATTAAACAAGACAACATATGCAAGCAATGCAACTGTAACAGCAATCTGCCAAAACAGTATAGTCAATAAAGAATGCAAGATTCATCATACTTCCCTAACTCCAACAATTCTTAAAAATTAGCACACTGTAAAAAAATATTATAGCTTACTATGCAAAAAGTTTCAACATTTTATCATATTTTGAATTTTCTTGAGAATTTTTGCAACAACGATAAACTTTCTGTTTTGAAATGGCAACATGTAGACTTGCAAAATAAGCATGGTAAAGGCTATCCTTGACATTTTTATTGAAAAGAAAGATGCAAAACATTATTTTAAATAATAGCAAGCAAATCCTAGCAAAATAATATGATGCTCTAAGCAAAACTCATATCATGTGACGAATGAAAATATAGCCTCAAGTAAGGTTACCGATAATGTTGGAGACGAAAGAGGGGATGCCTTCCGGGGCATCCCCAAGCTTAGTTGCTTGGATCTTCCTTGAATATTACCTTGGGAGTACCTTGGGCATCCCCAATCTTAGGTCCTTGTCACTCCTTATTCTCCTCATATCGATATCTCACCCAAAACTTGAAAACTTCAATCACCCAAAACTTAACAGAACTTCGTGAGATAGGTTAGTATGATAAAGAGAAAACCATTCACTTTGGTAATGTCAAAGACAAGATTCATAATTTTTATCACACAATGCCTACTGTAGCCTATGATTTCCACAATTTATATTGAGCAATATAAGCCATAGAAACTAGGAAACAAGCAAACTATGCACTGAAAACAGAATCTGTCAAAAACAGAACAGTCTGAAGTAATGTGTACTTCAACCACACTTATGTAACTACAAAAATTCTGAACAATTAGGAAAACCTAGATAATTTGTATATGTATCACCTGTCAAAAATTTAGATCAAAAGTACATTCCAGTGAATTTTAAAAATTCCTGGACTGAGCGCAAAAGTTTTTGTTTTTGCACAGACTCAAGTCAACTATCATCCACACTATCCCAAAGACTTTACTTGGCACTTTATTGAAACAAAAGCAATAAAACATGATTACTACAGTAGCATAATCATGTGAACACACAAAAACAGCAGGCAAAAGTTTTGGGTTGTCTCCCAACTAAAGGAAATATGCCCTAGATGCAATAATAAAGTTGTTATTTCATATTTCCTTATATCATGATAACGTCTATTATTCATGCTATAATTCTATTAACCAGAAACCTGACACATGTGTGGATACATAGACAAAACATTGTGTCCCTAGTATGCCTCTACTTGACTAGCTCGTTGATCAAAGATGGTTAAGTTTCCTAGCCATAGACATGTGTTGTCATTTGATGAACAGGATCACATCACTAGGAGAATGATGTGATGGACAACACCAATCCGTTAGCTTAGCATAATGATCATTCGGTTTTATTGCTACTGCTTTCTTCATGTCAAATACATATTCCCCCGACTATGAGATTATGCAACTCCCGGATACCGGAGGAATGCCCTGCGTGCTATCAAACATCACAACATAATTGGGTGATTATAAAGATGCTCTATAGGTATCTCCGAAGGTGTTTTTTTGGGTTGGCATAGATCAAGGTTAGGATTTGTCACTCTGAGTATCGGAGAGGTATCTTTGGGCCCTCTCGGTAATGTACATCATAAGAAGCCTTGCAAGAAATGTGACTAATGAGTTAGTTGCGGGATGATGCATTACAGAATGAGTAAAGAGACTTGCCGGTAACGAGATTGAACTAGGTATGAAGATACCGACGATCGAATCTCAGGCAAGTAACATACCGATGACAAACGGAATAAGTTATGTTATCATAGCGGTTCGACCAATAAAGATCTTCATAGAATATGTGGGAGCCAATATGAGCATCCAGGTTCCGCTATTGGTTATTGACCAGAGAGGTGTCTCGGTCATGTCTACATAGTTCTCGAACCCGTAGGGTCCGCATGCTTAACATTCGATGACGATTTGTATCATATGAGTTATGTGATTTGGTGACCGAATGTTGTTCAGAGTCCCAAATGAGATCACGGACATGACGAGGAGTCTCGAAATGGTTGAGAGGTAAAGATTGATATATTGGATGATAGTATTCGGACACCAGAAGTGTTCCGGAATGTACCGGGTACATATCGGAGTAACAGGGGGGTTACCAGAACCCTTAGGTGGGAGCACACCAGCCCA
>NC_041385.1:494673792-494691854 GCF_002162155.2 Triticum dicoccoides
AGGAGGCCTAATAGGATTAGGAGTAGGGGGTGGCGCCCCCTCTTTCCTTCTCCCCCTCTCTTCCCTTCTTCCCCCTTCCGGTAAAAGGAAAGGGGGGTGAATCCTACTAGGAGCCCAAGTAGGACTCCTCCTACTTGGGGCACGCCTAGGGCTGCCTCCCTCCCCCTCCCTCCTTTATATACATGGGGAGTGGGCGCCTAGAACACAGATCAACTATTCCTCATCATGTGCGGTGCCCCCCTCCACAGTTTACGCCTCCGGTCATATTCTCGCAGTGCTTAGGCGAAGCCCTGCGCGGATCACTTCACCATCACCGTCACCATGCCATCGTGCTAATGTAACTCATCTACTTCTTTGACACTCTGTAGGATCAAAATATCAAGGGACGTCATCGCGCTGAACATGTGCATAACTCGGAGGTGTCATGCGTTCGGTACTTGATCGGTCAGAATGAGAAGAAGTTCGTCTACATCAACCGCGTTGGCAAACGCTTTTGATTTCAGTCTACGAGGGTACGTGGACACACTCTACCCCTATCGTTGCTATGAATCTCCTAGATAGATATTCGTGAGCGTAGGAATGTTTTTGAAATTGCATGCTACGTTTCCCAACAGTGGCATCTGAGCCAGGTCTATGCGTAGATGATATGCACGAGTAGAACAAAAAGAGTTGTGGGCGGTGATCGTCATACTGCTTACCACCAATGTCTTATTTTGATTCGGCGGTATTGTTGGATGAAGCGGCCCGGACCAACCTTACATGACCACGTTCATGATACCAGTTCCACCGACAAACATGCAACGAGTTTTGCATAAAGGTGGCTGGCGGGTGTCTGTTTCTCCAACTTTAGTTCAATCGAATTTGACTGCAGCCGGTCATTGTTGAAGGTTAAAATAGCAAACTTGATAAATCACCATTGTGGTTTTGTGCCGTAGGTAAGAACGGTTCTTGCTAGAAACTCGTAGCAGCCACGTAAAACTTACAACAACAAAGTAGAGGACGTCTAACTTGTTTTTGCAGGGCATGTTGTGATGTGATATGGTCAAGACATGATGTGATATACGTTGTTGTATAAGATGATCATGTTTTGTAAAAGTCATCGGCAAGTGGTAGGAGCCTTATGGTTGTCGCTTTATTGTATGAAATACAAATGCCATGTAATTGCTTTGCTTTATCGCTAAGCGGTAGAAATAGGTGTAGAAGCAATAGTTAGCGAGACGACCATGACGCTATGATGGAGATCAAGGTGTCGAGCCGGTGATGATGGAGATCATGACGTTGCATTGGAGATGGAGATCAAAAGCACAAGATGATGATGGCCATATCATGTCACATATTTTGATTGCATGTGATGTTTATCTTTATGCATCTTATTTTGCTTAGTATGGTGGTAGCATTATAAGATGATCCGTTAACAAAATTTCAAGGTATAAGTGTTCTCCTCGAGTATGCACCGTTGTGAAAGTTCTTCGTGTTGAGACACCATGTGATGATCAAGTGTGATATGCTCTAAGGCTCTAAGTTCACATACAACGGGTGCAAGCCAGTTTTGCACATGTGGAATACTCGGGTTAAACTTGACGAGCCTAGCATGTACATACATGGCCTCGGAACACTGGAGACCGAAAGGTCGAACATGAATCATATAGTAGATATGATCAACATAGAGATGTTCACCATTGATGACTACTCCATCTGACATGATGATCGGACATGGTTTAGTTGATTTGGATCATGTTACACTTAGATGACTTGAGGAATGTCAGCTTAAGTGGGAGTTCTGAAGTAATTTGATTAATTGAACTTTAATTTATCATGAACTTAGTCCTAATAGTATTTGCATATCTATGTTGTAGATCAATAGCTCGTGTTGTAGCTCCCCTATGTTTTTTGATATGTTCCTAGAGAAAACTAAGTTGAAAGATGATAGTAGCAATGATGCTGATTGAGTTCGTGATCTGAGGATGATCCTCATTGCTACACAGAAGAATTATGTCCTTGATGCACCGCTAGGTGACAGACCTATTGCAGGAGCAGATGGAGACGTTATGAACGTTTGCCAAGCTCGATATGATGACTACTTGATAGTTTAGCGCACCATGCTTTATGGCTTAGAATCGGGGCTTCAAAGATGTTTTGAACGCCACAGAGTATATGAGATGTTCCAAGAGCTGAAATTGGTATTTTAGACTCATGCCCATGTCGAGAGGTATGAGACCTCTCACAAGTACTTTGCCTACAAGATGGAGGAGAATAGCTCAGCTAGTGAGCATGTGCTCAGGATGTTGATACGTCTCCAACGTATCTATAATTTTTTATTGTTCCATGCTATTATATCACCTGTTTTGGATGTTTATGGGCTTTACTCCATACTTTTATATCATTTTGGGACTAACCTACTAACCGAAGGCCCAGCCCGAATTGCTGTTTTTTTTGCCTATTTTAGTGTTTCGAAGAAAAGGAATATCAAATGGAGTCCAAACGGAATGAAACCTTCGGAACGATCTTTTTGGAACAAATGCCAACCTGGAGACTTGGAGTGGACGTCAAGAAACAAACGAGGCGGCCACGAGGGTACCCGACACGCCCCCCACCCTCGTGGGCCCCTTGTTGCTCCACCGACGTACTTCCTTCGCCTACATATACTCCCGTACCCTGAAAACATCAGAAGCGACCACGAAAACCTAATTCCACCACCGTAACCTTCTATATCCGCGAGATCCCATCTTGGAGCCATCGCCAGCGCTCCGCCGGAGAGGGAATCAACCATGGAGGGCCTCTACATTATCTCCAAGGCCTCTTCGATGAGTTGTGAGTAGTTTACCACAGACCTTCGGGTCCATAGTTATTAGCTAGATGGCTTCTTCTCTCTATTTGAATCTCAATACAAAGTTCTCCTTGATCCTCTTGGAGATCTATTCGATGTAACTCTTTTTGCGGTGTGTTTGTCGAGATCTAATGAATTGTGGGTTTATGATCAAGTTTATCTATGAGAAATATTTGAATCTCCTATGAATTATTTTATGTGTGATTAAGTTATGTTTGCAAGTCTCTTCGAATTATCAGTTTGGTTTGGCCTACTAGATTGATCTTTCTTGCAATAGGAGAAGTGGTTAGCTTTGGGTTCAATCTTGCGGTGTCCTTTCCCAGTGACAGTAGGGGCAGCAAGGCACGTATTGTATTGTTGCCATCGAGGATAAAAATATGGGGTTTATATCATATTTCATGAGTTTATCCCTCTACATGATGTCATCTTTCTTAATGCGTTACTCTGTTCTTCGTGAACTTAATACTCTAGATGCAGGCAGGAGTCGGTCGATGTGTGGAGTAATAGTAGTAGATGCAGAATCTTTTCGATCTACTTGTCACGGACATGATGCCTATATACATGATCATTCCTAGATAATCTCATAACTATGCGCTTTTCTATCAATTGCTTGACAGTAATTTGTTCACCCACCGTAATACTTATTCTATCTTGAGAGAAGCCACTAGTGAAACCTATGACCCCTAGGTCTATCTTTTATCATATAAGTTTGCCATCTACCTTTATTTGCATCTTTTACTTTCCAATCTATATCATAAAAATACCAAAAATATTTATCTTATCATATTATCTCTATCAGATCTCACTTTCGCAAGTGGCCGTGAAGGGATTGACAACCCCTTTATCACGTTGGTTACGAGGTTCTTGTTTGCTTGTGTAGGTGCGTGGGACTTTTGAGGAGCCTTCTATTGGATTGATACCTTGGTTCTCAAAAACTGAGGGAAATACTTACACTACTGTGCCGCATCATCCTTTCCTCTTCAAGGAAAACCAATGCAAGCTCAAGACGTAGCAGATGTTTGGACACTACAATCGCTTGAATCAAGTGGGAGTTAATCTTCCAGATAAGATAGTGATTGACAAAGTTCTCTAGTCACTATCACCAAGCTACTAGAACTTCATGATGAACTATAATGTGCAAGGGATAACGAAAAAGATTCTCTAGCTCTTCACACTACTAAAGTTGGCGAAGGTAGAAATCAAGAATGAGCATCAAGTGTTGATGGTTAACAAGACCACTAGTTTCAAGAAAAAGGGGAAAGGGAAATAAAGGGAACTTCAAGAAGAATGCCAAGCAAGTTATCACTCCCGTGAACAAGCCCAAAGCTGGACCTAAGCCTGAAACTGAGTGCTTCTACTACAAAGGGAATGGTCACTGGAAGCGGAACTACCCCAAGTATTTGGCGGATAAGAAGGATGGCAAAGTGAACAAAGGTATATTTGATATACGTGTTATTGATGTGTACCTTACTAGTGCTTGTAGTAGCTCCTGGGTATTTGATATTTGTTCGGTTGCTAAGATTAATAACTCGAAACAAGAGTTGCGGAATAAATGGAGACTAGTTGAGGATGAAGTGACATGTGTGTTGGAAGTGGTTCCAAGATTGATATGATCATCATCGCACACTCCCTATACTTTCGGCATTAGTGTTGAACCTAAATAAATGTTATTTGGTGTTTGCGTTGAGCATAAACAAGATAGGATCGTGTTTATTGCAATACGGCTATTCATTTAAGATAGAGAATAATTGTTATTCTATTTACATGAATAAAACCTTCTATGGTCATACACCCAATGTTAATGGTTTATTGAATCTCGATCGTAGTGATACACATATTCATAATGTTAATGCCAAAAGATGCAAAGTTGATAATGATAGTGCAACTTACTTGTGGCACTGTCATTTAGGTCATATTGGTGTAAAGCGCATGAAGAAACTCCATGCAGATAGACTTTTGGAATCACTTGATTATGAATCATTTGATACTTGAGAACCATGCCTCATGGGCAAGATGACTAAAACTACGTTCTTCGGAACAATGGTACGAGCCAATGACTTATTGAAAATAATACATACCGATGTATGCGGTTCGATGAGTGGTGAGGCTCGTGGCGGGTATCGTTATTTTCTGACCTTCACAAATTATTTGAGCATATATATGGGTATATCTACTTAATGAAACACAAGTTTGAAACATTTGAGAAGTTCAAAGAATTTCAGAGTGAAGTGGAGAATCATTGTAACAAGAAAATAAAGTTTCTACGATCTGAACGTGGAGGTGAATATTTGAGTTACGAGTTTGGCCTTCATTTAAAACAATGTGGAATAGTTTCACAACTCACGCCACCTGGAACACCACAGCATAATGGTGTGTCCGAACGTCATAACCGTACTTTATTAGATATGGTGCGATCTATGATGTCTCTTACTGATTTACCACTATCATTTTGGGGTTATGCATTAGAGACGGCTGCATTCACCTTAAATAGGGCACCATCAAAATCCGTTGAGACAACACCATATGAACTGTGGTTTGGCAATAAATCTAAGTTGTCATTTATTAAAGTTAGGGGATGCGATGCTTATGTCAAAAGGCTTCAGCCTGATAAGCTTGAATCCAAATCAGAGAAGTGCATCTTCATAGGATACCCTAAGGAAACAATTGGGTACAACTTCTACCACAGATCCAAAGGCAAGATCTTTGTTGTCGAGAATGGAACCTTTCTAGAGAAGGAGTTTCTCTCGAAAGAAGTGAGTGGGAGGAAAGTAGAACTTGATGAAGTAATTGTACCTTCTCTAGAATTGGAATGTAGCACATCAGTGAAATCCATTCCCGTGATGCCTACACCAACTAGAGAGGAAGCTAATGATGATGATCATGAAACTTCGGATCAAGTTACTACTAGACCTCGTAGGTCGAACAGTGCATGTTCCGCACTAGAGTGGTACGGTAATGTTGTTCTGGAAGTCATGTTACTAGACCATGATGAACCTATGAACTATGAAGAAGCGATGATGAGCCCAGATTCTGATAAATGGCTTGAGGCCATGAAATCTGAGATAGGATCCATGTATGAGAACAAAGTGTGGACTTTGGTTGACTTGCTCGATGATCGGCGAGCCATAGAAAATAAATGGATCTTCAAGAGGAAGACATACGGTGATAGTAGTGTTACTATCTACAAAGCTCGAATTGTTGCAAAAGGTTTTCGACAAGTTCAAGGTGTTGACTATGATGAGATTTTCTCACTCATATAGATGCTTAAGTCTGTCCGAATCATGTTTGCAATTGCCGCATTTATGAAATCTGGTAAATGGACATAAAAAATACATTACTTAATGGATTTATTAAAAAAAGTTGTATATGATGCAACCAGAAGGTTTTGTCAATCCTAAAGGTGCTAACAAAATGTGCAGGCTCCAGCGATCCATCTATGGACTGGTGCAAGCATCTCAGAGTTGGAATATACGCTTTGATGAGTTGATCAAAGCATGTACTTTTATACAGACCTGCGGTGAAGTCTGTATTTACAAGAAAGTGAGTGGGAGCACTACAGCCTTTCTGATAAGTATATGTGAATGCCATATTGTTGATCGGAAATGATGTAGAATTTTATGGAAAGCATAAAGGAGAGTTTGAAAGGATTTTTTCAAAGAAAGACCTCGGTGAAGCTGCTTACATATTGGGCATCAAGATCTATAGAGATAGATCAAGACGCTTGATAAGATTTTTTTCAATGAGTACATACATTGACAAAATTTTGAAGTAGTTCAAAATGGAACAGTCAAAGAAGGAGTTCTTGCCTGTGTTGCAAGGTGTAAAGTTGAGTAAGACTCAAAACCTGACCACAACAGAAAATAGAAAGAGCATGAAAGTCATTCCCTATGCCTCGGCCATAGGTTCTATAAAGTATGTTATGTTGTGTACCAGACCTATTGTGTATCTTATCATGAGTTTGGCAAGGGGGTACGATAGTGATCCAGGAGTGGATCACTGGACAGCGGTCAAAGTTATCCTTAGTTACCTAAGAGGACTAAGGAAATATTTCTCGGTTATGGAGGTGATAAAGAGTTTGTCGTAAAGAGTTACATTGATGCAAGCTTTTACACCAATCCGTATGACTCTGAGTCTCAATCTGGATACATATTAAAAGTGGGAGCAATTAGCTAGAGTAGCTCCATGCAGAGCATTGTAGACATAGAAAATTGCAAAATACATACGGCTCTGAAAGTGGCAGACCCGTTGACTAAACTTCTCTCATAAGCAAAACATGATCACACCTTAGTACTCTTTGGGTGTTAATCACATAGCAATGTAAACCCTTTGGGTGTTGGTCACATACCTATGTGAACTATTGGTGTTAAATCACATGGCGACATGAACTAGATTATTGACTCTACTGCAAGTGGGAGACTAAAGGAAATATGCCCTAGAGACAATAATAAAGTTGTTATTTCATATTTCCTTATATCATGATAAATGTCTATTATTCATGCTAGAATTGTATTAACCGGAAACTTGATACATGTGTGGATACATAGACAAAACACCATGTCCCTAGTATGCCTCTACTTGACTAGCTCGTTGATCAAAGATGGTTAAGTTTCCTAGCCATAGACATGTGTTGTCATTTGATGAACATGATCACATCATTAGGAGAATGATGTGATGGAAAAGACCCATCTGTTAGCTTAGCATAATGATCGTTCATTTTTATTGCTACTGCTTTCTTCATGTCAAGTACATATTCCTCTGACTATGAGATTATGCAACTCCCGGATACCAGAGGAATGCCTTATGTGCTATCAAACGTCACAACATAACTGGGTGATTATAAATATGCTCTACAGGTATCTCCAAAGGTGTTTGTTGGGTTGGCATAGATCGAGATTAGGATTTGTCACTCCGAGTATCAGAGAGGTATCTCTGGGCCCTCTCAGTAATGCACATGATAAGAAGCCTTGCAAGAAATGTGACTAATGAGTTAGTTGCGGGATGATGCATTACGGAACGAGTAAAGAGACTTTTCGGTACGAGATTAAACTAGGTATGAAGATACCGATGATCGAATCTCGGGCAAGTAACATACCGATGACAAAGGGAATCACGTATGTTCTCATAACGGTTCGACGGATAAAGATCTTCGTAGAATATGTGGGAGCCAATATGAGCATCCAGGTTCCGCTATTGGTTATTGACCGGAGAGGTGTCTCGGTCATGTCTACATAGTTCTCGAACCCGTAGGGTCCGCACGCTTAACATTCGATGATGATTTGTATTATATGAGTTATGTGATTTGGTGACCGAATGTTGTTCGGAGTCCTTGATGAGATCACGGACATGATGAGGAGTCTCGAAATGGCTGAGAGGTAAAGATTGATATATTGGATGATAGTATTCGGACACCGGAAGTGTTCCGGAATGTATCGGGTACATATCGAAGTACCGGGGGGTTACCGGAACCCCCGGGGGAAGATATGGGCCATATGGGCCTTAGGAGGGAGCACACCAGCCCACAGAGGGGTGGTTACCCCCCCCCCCCAAAGGAAGGAGGCCGAATAGGATTAGGAGGAGGGGGTGGCGCCCCCCTCTTTCCTTCTCCCCCCTCTCTTCCCTTCTTCCCCCTTCCGATAAAAGGAAAGGGGGGAACCCTACTAGGAGCCCAAGTAGGACTCCTCCTACTTGGGGCGCGCCTAGGGCTGCCTCCCTCCCCCTCCCTCCTTTATATACGTGGGGAGGGGGTGCCTAGAACACAGATCAACTATTCCTAGCCGGGTGCGGCGCGCCCCTCCACAGTTTACGCCCCGGTCATATTCACACAGTGCTTAGGCAAAGCCATAGGCGAATCACTTCACCATCACCTTCACCATGCCATCGTGCTGACGGAACTCATCTACTTCCTTGACACTCTGCTAGATCAAGAGCTCGAGGGACGTCATCACACTAAATGTGTGTAGAACTCGGAGGTGTCGTACGTTTGGTACTTGATCGGTCGGAACAAGAAGAAGTTCGACTACATCAACCGCGTTGGCAAACGCTTCCGCTTTTGGTCTACGAGAGTACATGGACACACTCTCCCCCTCTCGTTGCTATGCATCTCCTAGATAGATCTTGCGTGAGCATAGGAATTTTTTTGAAATTGCATGCTACGTTTCGCAACACCAACAAGCGCTTTTCTTTAATGCCTTTTTAGCTAGCCATGATGAGTTCAATGATGCTCACATAAAAGATAAGAATTGAAACACAACAAGAGCATCATGAATCACATGGCAATTAAATTTAAGTCTAACCCACTTCCTATGCATAGGGATTGTGTTAGCAAACAACTTATGGGAACAAGAATCAACTAGCATAGGTAGGAAAAACAAGCAAAACTTTAAGATTTTCAACACATAGAGAGGACTTGCTATTATTGCAATTCCTATAAGCATATGTTCCTCCTTCATAATAATTTTCAGTGTCATAATGAGTGAATTCAACAATATAACTATCACATAAAGCATTCTTTTCATGATCCATAAGCATAGAAAATTTCTTACTCTCCACATAAGCAAATTTATTCTCATGAATAGTAGTGGGAGCAAACTCAACAAAATAACTATCATGAGATTGAAAATTAAAATCATGATGACAAGTTTCATGGTTATCATTATTCAATATAGCATACATTTCATCACCATAATCATCATACATAGCAACTTTTTTATCATAGTCAATTGAAACCTCTTCCAAAGTAGTGGATCCATTATAAAATTAATTCATGACCTCTCCAAATCCACTTTCATCATTATAATCATCATAAATAGGAGGCGTGCAATCATTATAACAAAATTGCACATCAAATCTTGGGGGACTAAAAATATCATCTTCATCAAACATAGCATCCCCAAGCTTGTGGCTTTGCATATCACTAGCATCATGGATATTCAAAAAATTCATACTAAAAAAATTGCAATCATGCTCATCATTTATGTCAAACATTCTATTGAATTCTTCTTCTATCAATTGAGCACAATTTTGCTTTCCATCATTTGCACAAAATACATTATAAAGATGAACAATATGATGCAACCTCAATTCTAATTTTTTTGTTTTCTTTTATAAACCAAATTAGTAATAAAACAAGAAACTAAAAGATCCAATTACAAGATCTAAAGATATACCTTCAAGCACTCACCTCCCCGGCAATGGTGCCAGAAAAGAGATTTATGTCTACTATGCAACTTCAATCTTGTAGACTCGTGTTGGGCCTCCAAGCGCAGAGTTTTGTAGGACAGTAGCAATTTTCCCTCAAGTGGATGACCTAAGGTTTATCAATCTGTGGGAGGCGTAGGATGAAGATAGTCTCTCTCAAGCAACCCTGCAATCAAATACAAGAAATCGCTTGTGTCCCCAACATACCCAATACATTGAAAATTGTATAGGTGCACTAGTTCGGCGAAGAGATGGTGATAAAAGTGTAGTATGGATAGTAGATATGAGTTTTTGTAGTGCGAACAATAAAAAACAGCAAGGTAGTAAATAGTAAAATGGAGCACAAACGGTATTGCAATGATGGAAAATGAGGCCTAGGGTACATACTTTCACTAGTGCAATTTCTCAACAATGCTAACATAGTTGGATCATATGATTATCCCTCAAAGTGCAATAAAGAATCACTCCCGAGTTCCTATTAGCGAAGAACAAAAGATAGAAATTGTTTGTAGGGTACGAAACCACCTCAAAGCTATTCTTTCCGATCAATATATCCTAGAGTTTGTACTAAAATAACACAAAGCTATTCTTTTCGATCAATCTAACCAAGAGTTCGTACTAAAATAACACCATATGACACACATCAACCAACTCTAATGTCACCTAGATACTCCAATGTCACCACAAGTATCTGTGAGTTAATTCTACGATATGCGTCAAACAACTTCATGATCATAATATTCAATCCACACAAAGAACTAAAAGGAGACCCCAAAGTTTCTATCAGAGAAAAGATAATAAAAACGTGCATCAACCCCTATGCATAGATTACCCCAAAGTCACCTCAGGAATCCGCAAGTTGAGTGCCATAACATACATCAAGTGAATCAATATGATACCCCATTGTCACCTCAAGTATTCATATCGCAAGACATACATCATGTGTTCTCAGATCTGAACATTCAATCTGACAAGAAAAAACTTCAAAGTGTAAAGATTCAATTCATCACAACAAGAGTAGAGAGGGGAGAAACATCATATGATCCATCTATGTTAACAAAGCCCATGATATATCAAGATCATGACATCTCAAGATCACGAGAGAGAGGTTAAACACATAGCTACTAGTACAAACCCTCGTCCCCGAGGGCGGACTACTCCCTACTCATCGTGGTGGCCACCGGGATGATGAAGATGGCCACCGGGATGATGAAGATGGCCACCGGTGATGATCTCCCCCTCCGGCAGGGAGCCGGAACGGTCTCCCAATTGGTTTTTGGTGGCTATAGAGGCTTGCGGTAATGTAATCTAGGTTCTCCCCGAGGGTTTTTGGAATATTTGAGAATTTATAGGGCAAAGAGGGGATGCGGGAGGCCACCAAGGTGGGTACAACCCACCGATGCACGCCTGGGGGCCCAGGTGCACCCTCGTGGGTTGTGCCCCCCTCGGGGGCACCCCCCCCCCCCAGGTGCTTCTCTAGCCCATTGAACGTCTTCTGGTCCATAAAAAATCCACAAAAAGTTTCAAAGTGTTTGGACTCCGTTTGATATTGATTTCATGCGATGTAAAAACAAGCAAAAAACAACAACTGGCACTGGGCACTGGGTCAATAGGTTAGTCCCAAAAACTAATATAAAGTTGCTATAAAATGATTGTAAAACATCCAAGAATGATAATATAACAACATGAATACTTCATAAATTATAAATACGTTGGAGACGTATCAATCACCACTTGATGTCATCCTCCATGGGATGTATGAGGTCTTCCTCTTGACACAAACCCATTTAAACATACCTAACCCCACATAGAATTCTCACTAGACCATGGGTTAGTACACAAAGCGTAATGGATAGTACTTACCATACCATGGGATCACTTGATCCCTTTCGGTACATCTTCTACGCTTCGCGTGTTGATCAACTTGATTCACACTTTTCTTACTCTTGATCAACCTTGTAACATGTCTTCTACATGACCAATCTTTGGATAATTCCTTGAATAGCACTTTGGTCATCTCATAAACTCCTTGAAACCAACACATGGACTTCAAGAAATGCCTATGGACAAATCCTACGAATATAACTCAAGGCAACCATTAGTCCATAGATATTTTCATCAATTACCAAAACCAAACATGGGGCACTACATGTTCTTTCAACGACTAAAGAGATAAAATGTTTAAAAAAAACTTGTCACCACCAGAGAAGATGGGGGTGACCATTGCAAAGGGGTACCCCTCAATCAGGGATTTCAAGCATAGGTCCATGGTTATCGAGCAAAGACACAACCTCCCGCTTCAGCACACCTCGTATTGTGTTTTCCATTGGCTTTAAGTAAGTTTTACAACCTCTTCTATCCATTTTTTTCTTTTTATCTAGTTTTTTTCGTCTGGTTTTTTTCTAGGTTTTCAATTTACTTTTAACCTCCTTTTCCTTTTCCCTTTAAATTCATGAACTTTTTTATAATTGATGTATACTTTAAAAAGTATGAATATTTATATACACTGATATTTTTGAAATTCATAAACATTGTTTCTAAACCCACGAGAAAATGATTCCTGGATATGTTCTAAATTTCTCAACATTTTTAGAAATACAGAAAAAATCACAATTTCTTGTGAATCATGACTATTTTCAAAATTCACAAAAACTTTTTAATTTTGTGACATATTAAAAATCATAAACATTTTCTAAAACCATTAATTCCTTTTATCCATAAAAAGTGATGTACTTTTAGTTCAAATTCAAACTAAAACTTGACACTTCTTATGGATCCGAAGGTCTAAAATTTATCAATTTTGTAAACATATTTTGAATTCATGAATATTTTTTAATTGAGGGAAAGTTTGACAATTTCATGAATATTTTTTGAATTTCATGATCATATTTTAATTTAAACATTTGTTGAATTCATTATCATTTTTCAAATTTGCCAATAGTTTTTTAATTTCTTGAGCATTTTTTTATTTCGCAGCCATTTTTTCAATTTTGCCAAAATATATTAAAATCACAACAATTTTTTGAATTTGAAGACATTTTTTTGTATTCAAGAACTTTCGGCGTTCTGGGAACCAAAGTACCCAGACTTGCCTGCCTGTGGCTCATGACGTGGCTCCGTCGACTGCCTGGTGCGGCCCATCTTCAGCATCGACAAGACAAGACCCTTGCGAGGGGCCAAGCCTCGCGAGGCAGACGACACCAAGACCTCCGGAGGGAGCGGCCTCCTCAGGTGGCCTCCCAAAGAGCGGAGATTCCTATGCAAGTGATCACCTCATGAGGTTGAGGTGATGCAAGCCATGACGACCAAGGCCAGGCGGGCGCCAGCGGGCACAGAGCGACAGGTTTCCTCTTTGGTGCTAAGGAGGCCAGCGCAGGCGCGGGGTCCCAAGGAATCAGCTAAAGGTTTCCATTCCCGTGTAACAAGACCAAGACCGCTAGGATGGCAACACGAATGTCATCGCCGAGCCCACCACTGCGTCATGACTAGAAGTTTGCAGGCGAAGACCACCTTTCGTCGGGATAGGATGTACTACTTGTCCCCCTTCAAAATTGGCCACTATGGGATCCCTTCCCGCCTAAGTTTTGGGGGAAGAGGACCGAGGCCACTATAAATATAGCTTAGCCACCACCATAAAGGAGAGAGCTCTCTGAAGCTACCACAAGCACAAGAACAAGCCTCCTGAGGTAGTTCTTCCACTGTACTAGTTCATCCTCACCCCCTCGCGAGGCCAATCCACCACAAAGCAGTAGTAGGGTCTTACACCACAAGGTGGCCCAAACATGGGTAAACCGCTGCGCCCATTTCCTTTCCTGTTCATCGAGATAGGTCATGAGAGTGGCGCATTGGCTGGCAGGAGAGGTTGAGTTCTTCGCACATGCCCCAGAGTTCGACCCTTCCTTGGGTCCGCGGAGCTTTGAATTCGACATTGGTGCATCAGGTAGGGGCGCGTCTAAGTCCTCCTTCCGTCGGTTGTTTCGCCACCACTCTGTTGTCCCCATGGTGGAAGTCCCCTGAGCTAGCACTGAGTGTTGGGCCGCTCACACCACCCAGGCAACACTCCCCGGCCATGAGGTTCATCATCACCCCTTGCTCCCCGTGGCTGGAGCGGGTACTGGCGACAACCGCCACCGGCACCGTGGGCCGCTCCCACCCCCTCCCGCTTGACGTTGCGACTGAGCCACCGCGCGGTCCTTTGTCTATGTTGTCGCGTCGTCCTTGCACACTCACCGAGAGCAGGCGAATATGTGAGCCGCGCTCGTCGTGGCGCGTGAGTTGTTGCGATGCAGATTAGCTGAAGGTGGCCGGGATGCCTTGCTCTCCCGCGTCGCTGAGATGCTCGATGCTGCTTGTGAGGGCGTGACATCTTTCAGTATCATGCCAACCCCGCGGGCACCTCAGGGGGCTCGTGCCTACCCCAGTCGCGTATGCTTATCCCTCCGGGAGGAGCCCGGGGGGCCCCATGGAGGCAACCCGGCGTATGGCGCTGCCCGCCCGGCCCAAGGGGCGCACCTCGAGGGAACGGACAGGGCAGGTGGCCTCCACCTCGACAACAATGAGGAGTCACTCTTGAGTCAGCAAGACAGGACGTCGGAGGTGGTGGGAAATAGAGCACGGGGCCTGGGGGTTGGTCTCAGGACAATGGCCCCTAGGGCCTTCGTACCTCTGATGATGGGTGCGGCACACGAGCAAGGAAGAATCCCGTACACGCTTCCCCCGCTGGCCCGGACATCAGGATCGCCAAGGTCACGAGAAGCAGGGGGCCCTTACGACTCAGTGGCTTGCCAGCGCCTTCGGCGTCAACGATCGCCAGTTATAACCAACCTTTTTCGAGCACGATTACGCTAACCTTGGATTGTAGGTGAACCACGCCACGACCACATACCTCAGGACGTTGGCCCTGCCTTAGGCAGGTGGAATGCACTAGGGGCTGTGCGGGGGGGGGAGCCTGGCGCTGGAGCTTCTTCCGCACCCCTCGGCGCGGGACGCCACCACGACGGCGGCTCATGCTGTCCAGAGGTAGGTCCTTTGCCGGGAAAGGCGCCGACGAGCCCTTCCCTTGGTAGAGGGCCGGCGATCGCCTGACCACCGCCAATGTACCCCCTTGCCCCTTGGTCTCGTCCTTGGTTTCGGGACGCCCCAACGGTGGTAACGGGATGTGTTGGGCAGGGTCACCACCAAGATCAAGGAGTGTCGTGAAGATCTCCGCTCGTCACACTCTCACGTAATAATGAGTTGGGGCTGTACACGCCCCGGAGTCTCGTGAGTGCCGCCCCTGGGCCTCACGGGGGCTCCCACCCACGTCCAAGTGGAAGCACCATGATCCGCACTGGCAGTCGACATTGTCCCCCAATGACTATGCCCACGCCTAGTGGAAGCATTGAGCTCCGCGCTGGTGAGAAGACTAGCATAGGCATCAGACGCGGCTGTTCCCCTTGCCCTTTTTTGTAACCCAATTTACTGTCTTTGAAATGAATTTTGAGTTTCGCGTGCTTATTAAAAGGAAAAAAGGGGGGAATTTTCTGACTTTTGCTGTTCTTTGCTCTTCGATTTATGTTTGCAAAGCATGGCTCCTACCTGCTACCACCTCCGCAAGCTCCCAGCGAGTGCGGCTGGGTGTGGTGTGCGCACCTAGGCCAGCCTAAGCAGTGTCAAGGCCCCCGAAGGGGCCAATGATGTCACTGCCACGTGCCCGCCTACGTACACACCTTGCCAAAGCTTTGGCGTTTGGCTCCTCGCACGGTGCCCTCGAGTAGGTCAGGAGGCCTTAAGCCCTCACGAGCCCCGGAGAGCTCACTCCAAGAGGAAAGTGTCTCTGCGATACAAGAACCCGCCCAAGGCCGCGAGCATGAAAGGTAAGTCACGCCAACTACTCTAGTCAAGAGCCCTCCGGCTCACGACGACACGTTCTAAAATTAACCCAGAGGACATATCATCGTTCCATACGTTACAGGGGAGCCCCCCCCCCTCAAAAGAGAAAAAAAATGCTTTCACACCCCACGGGGCCATATCCAAAATCTTCGCAGGAAGGATAGGGAAGTACAAGCCTAGCAAGATGCGATGTCGCCCGCGTCGCCGTCATCGTCATCATCATCAGCTCAGCTCCACCCTCTTCGGTCGCGAGTGCAACCACATCATCGGAAAAGGCGAATTCCTTGATCAAGTCATCCACATGGTCGTCCACCCAGCTCGCCAGGTCGCCCTGGGTTAGCCCGGGCATGGGGGCTATCGCGGCGTTGAAGTCAAAGTTTGGATCCAGGCTAAGGAGGTAGCTGAAGACGCGTGAGAACGCGTGCCCAAGGATATCCCGACTCTTCTATCCGACAAGCTAGCGTGCCCTCGTGGCCCTGCCTTCAAGGCAGTTCACGATTTGGGTCAAGAAGCGGAGGTAGCCGACATCGTCGTCTTCATACGGACGGGCGATGTTCCCCTCGCAGATGGTGTCCAAGGCACGGTTGGCCCTGACCCTGAGGTCTTCAAGCATTGAGGAATGCTCACGTTGCAGCGTGCGGCGGCAGCTCGCATCGTCCGAGGCCCTTTCCACAAGGGATGTGACGCCTGCGACCTGCTGTTGAAGCGAGGACAGCTCGGCCACGGCGACGACCAGGGCTTCTTTGGCGACCTTCCCATGCCGCTCCGCCACGGCCAGCTTCACCTTGAGAGCATCATCCTTGTCCTGCAACTCGGCTTGCCGCTGTTTGAAGCGAGTCTCCTGGAGCCCCAGCTTTCGGCAGTATTCCTCAACGAGGGACTTCCGGGCCTCCGCCACCTTCTAGTCGGCCTCCAGCCCAATTCTTGCCTCCCGAGAGGCAAGGGCTTCCTCAGCCACATCTACTTGGTGCTCCATCACCTCCAATCGCTCGCGCTCCAAGCTCTGCTCCAACGCCTCGAGCGCCAACACCTTCTCGTGAGTCTGAACCCCGGCCGTGTCTGCGAGGGTTCCGCCTAGTGGCGCCATGAGGGAGGCTCTACGCGCTTGGGCCTGCCGCTCAAGGAAGGCATTCAAGGCTTGAAGCTCCCTCTCGCGCTCCTCGGCCGCCTCGCAACACCGGTCCGCGGCCCGGGCCTCCTCTAGAGCATGGTGCAGGCCTCCCGAGAAGCTGCAAGGGACCCCTCGCCTTCGCGCGGGCGTGCTCATGTTGCAAGTGCCCAAGGTTGAGGAAACCTTCAGTTGATGCCACTCGCGTGCCAAGCGGAGATTTTCCACCTCAAGACATGAGGCGGCATCAGCGAGCTCTACCCCGAGCCGGCCCAGCGTGTTTGCCGCTTCCTGGAAAAGGCTGTGGCGGACGACACTGCATCCATGCGTGAGCTCCAGTGCTTGGTCGGGCCTCTCCTCCATGTCCTGCTCTGCCAAAGGGGCGCGGGACGACTCACCCGTCTCCGGCAAGGACTCGGTGGCCAGAGCCCCTCCGGCCGCTTCCCGGACCTCGGGCGTGGTGCAGCATGGTGCGGCTCCGCCACTGGAAGATGTAGCCACCACATGGGGCGCCCAACCATCGGCTGACCCTCAGCCCTGGCTCCGCTCCACAGAGGCTGCTCCTGTGGAAGGACGCCGGGAGAATAGGCTTGCGATCCCCCATCGACGGTCTCAACTCATGGGCCAGCACCACCTCCCGTGCAGCTGTCTGCTTCAGGGGGCTTAGGGTCACGGCCAGGCCTGAAGCCTCCGGAGGTCGTGCCCCGAGCAGGCTCACCATTGAGGTAGAAGGGAGCCTAATGGGCAAACGTCGGAGAGGAACGCGTCACATAAGAATCCAGAAGGGAGAGGTACTTACTCATCCACGGCTACCCATTTCCTCTATTTCAGGTCCCGTGGGGCGATGCCACAGCAACTCCCGAACCTTTTCCTCTTGCGGGGTGCCCCGACGACTGGAGGGGGTACGCTGAAGGAGAGCACGTTGCCCCTGGTGGCGGGGATGGTGATCGCGGCCACGGACAGAGCTCCCCCGTGCTGTCCTTAGGGCCGCGGGCGGCCGCCTCAGGAGCATATGGTAGCACCTTCCCTCCAAGGGCCACCTCAGGAGCAGTCGGCGCC
>NC_041385.1:494692069-494694798 GCF_002162155.2 Triticum dicoccoides
CACCGAATCGACGAACACTTGAGCTACCAAGACGGGGTTCTCACGAGGCCCCCTGTGGCCCACAGGGAGCATCCCGCACTCGTCAAAGCACGGCATCTGCTCGACAAAGGCCTCTCCATTCGAGCAGTTGTCCAAGAGGCACCCCTCTGCAGGGAGTGCAACAGGTGCTGGGTCACCCGTTAGGAGCTCAAACACGGTACGCAACATCTTGGAGGGGAGCAAAGGCACCTGAAGCCTCATGGGATCGTTGGGGCTGGTGAAGGCCCACATTGGGCTAGAATGGCGCTGGAGCGGAGCGATGCGCCGCCGAACGAATCCCTCACCACCATCAACGCCTCACCCCTGCCCCCTTCAGCTTGGCCAACCTGGACAAGACATGCGCAAGCCGCCAGTCAGCGAGCTCCGCGTGCCCCCAGCCAGAGCTTGGCACCGCCGGTGCCCGCGGAAGGATGAGCAGGGGGCTGAGCATGGTGGCATCCACATACACCCACTGCTTCCGGAATCCTCTTGCATCTGTGCGGAGCGTGAAGTCGATACCGGAGCCAGCTGTCGCCGCCCCCACCTGGAACGACATGCACCCCAAGCGTTGTCTACCATGGACCAGGTGGAGCAAGAAGAAATGGCGGATCAAGGCTACGGACGGGGTAATGCCCACGAGAGACTCACACAGGAAGGTGAAGGTGGAGAGGAGGACGAGGGATCCGGGATTCGGATGCAGTGCTTGGATCTGGTAATGTGAAAGCACAACATTGAAGAAATCAAAGAAAGGGGGAACCAGGCCGGCCAGGAGGGCATGGAGATGGAGGGGGATTTTGGTGGCCTCCATATCAATCAAGGCCCGAGAGGCAGGCCAGACCGTCGTCGCCTTCCACTCGTTGGAATCGGCTGCGAGGGCCTGGCGGACCTTGTCCATCCCCTCCTGGTTGACCACCGTCGACTGGCCTAGCGCAGGCTCTAACCCCGATGAGGGCTCTTGGGACATGCGAGCTTTCCCTTTCTTATTTGACCTTGGAGCCATGGCAGCGGAGGTAGATTGGCGCTGGTACAGAGTCTGGAGAAGGAAGCACAAGCTCACAGGAAAGAGGGGGAACAAAGGGCGAGCATGGCGAGCAATGATGGTTGGGCTGCACTGCAGTAGGCGAACGCCGAATCAGACGGTTGTCGAGGCAGCATGGGGAAGTGGAGACGCCCACATCCCAGCCACGCGTCGACTTGGTCTGCACGCGATTGGGGCCTGTGGCACTTTGCCCTTGCCCTTTGGCTTCGTCTCGAAGCCAAGTGCGAGTGCACCTTAGGCTCGGGGGCTACTGTCGACGTTTTGAGAACCAGGGTACCCAGACTTGCCTACCTGCGGCCCACGGCGTGGCTCCATCAACGGCCTGGTATGGCCCATCTTCAGCATCGACAAGACAAGACCTCGCGAGATGGACGACACCAAGACCTTCGGAGGGAGCGGCCTCCTCAAACGGCCTCCTGAGGAGCGGAGGTTCCTATACAAGCGCTCACCTCATGAGGTTGAGGTGACGCAAGCCATGACGACCAAGGCCAGTCGGGCACCAGCGGACGCAAAGCGGTAGGTTTCCTCTTTGGTGCTAAGGAGGCTAGCACAGGCGCGAGGTCCCGAGGAATCAGCTAAAGGTTTTCATTCTCGTGCAACAAGACCAAGACCACCAGGACGCCAGGGCGGATGTCATCGCCGAGCCCACCACTGCGTCACGACCAGAACTTTTGCAGGCGAAGACCGCCTTTTGTCAGGATAAGATGTACTACTTGTCTCTCTTCAAAATTGGCCACTGTGAGATCCTTTCCCACCTAAGTTTTGGGGGAAGAGGTCCGAGGCCACTATAAATATAGCTTAGCCACCACCATAAAGGAGAGAGCTCTCTGAAGCTACCACAAGCACAAGAACGAGCCTCCTGAGGTAGTTCTTCCACTGTACTAGTTTATCCTCAGCCCCTCGCGAGGCCAATCCACCACAAAGCAGGAGTAGGGTCTTACACCGCAAGGTGACCCGAACCTGGGTAAAGTGTCGCGTCCATTTCTTTTCCCGTTCATCGAACTAGGCCGTGAGAATGGCGCGTTGGCTGGCAGGAGAGATTGAGTTCTTCGCACATGCCCCAGAGTTCAAACCTTCCATGGGTCTGCGCAGCCCTGAATCCAACAAAAATATTTTTTGATTTTCGTGAAAATTTATTTAAAATAATAAACATTGTATGCATTAGTAACTTCTTTTGAATTGTTTTCCAAAATTTCCATATTATTTGAATTTCATAAACATTTTTCCACATCCGTGAACATGATTTTGAATTTGACAATATTTTTGCAACATTGTATGTTTGTTTCGTCTTGCGTTGGGGGTGAGTTAATTGCACAGAAGTATCACAATTGGGGCATCATATGCAGATTGGTACCACGATTGCTAATTTTTGTGTGTCAATACCAACATTGCTCCAGGCCGTTGCAAATAGGTCTATACAACGTATAAACGCGTATTGTCAGTGTATCTGACCGTTAGGGCCCATCTGTCAGGTGCCGACATGGTATATTTTTTGCAGAAAACCCACTTGCTTTATACGTAATCACATAAAAACCCATAATTTTTGTGGGAAAAATGTTCCGGTGAGAGACTTTTTTTCGTTCGGACTTGTTTGAAAGTTTTCCTCAAACTGGACAAATAAATAAAATAAACGAAAAACCGTGCCAGCAGGTTTCAAACCTGCGACAACCAG
>NC_041385.1:494695119-494758313 GCF_002162155.2 Triticum dicoccoides
ACGAACACTTGAGCTACCAAGACGGGGTTCTCACGAGGCCCCCTGTGGCCCACAAGGAGCATCCCCCACTCGTCAAAGCACGACATCTGCTCGACAAAGGCCTCTCCATTCGAGCAGTTGTACAAGAGGCACCCCTCTTCAGGGAGCGCAGCAGGTGCTGGGTCACCCGTTAGTAGCTCAAACACGGTACGCAACATCTTGGAGGGGAGCAAAGGCACCTGAAGCCTCATGGGGTCGTTGGGGCCGGTGAAGGCCCACGTTGGGCTAGAATGGCGCTGGAGCGGAGCGATGCACCGCCGGACGAATCCCTCACCACCGTCGACGCCTTCACCCCTGCCCCCTTCAGCTTGGCCAACCTGGACAAGACATGCGCAAGCCGCCAGTCAGCGAGCTCCGCGTGCCCCCAGCCAGAGCTTGGCACCGCTGGTGCCCGCGGAAGGATGGGCAGGGGGCTGAGCATGGTGGCATCCACATACACCCACTGCTTCCGGAATCCTCTTGCATCTGTGCGGAGCGTGAAGTCGATACCGGAGCCAGCTGTCGCCGCCACCACCTGGAACGACATGCACCCCAAGTGTTGTCTGCCATGGAACAGGTGGAGCGAGAAGAAATGGCGGATCAAGGCTACGGACGGGGTAATGCCCACGAGAGACTCACACAGGAAGGCGAAGGTGGAGAGGAGGACGAGGGATCCGGGATCCGGATGCAGTGCTTGGATCTGGTAATGTGAAAGCACAGCATTGAAGAAATCAGAGAAAGGGGGAACCAGGCCGGCCAGGAGGGCATGGAGATGGAGGGGGATTTTGATGGCCTCCATATCAATCAAGGCCCGAGAGGCAGGCCAGACCGTCGTTGCCTTCCACTCGTTGGAATCGGCTGCGAGGGCCTGGCGGACCTTGTCCATCCCCTCCTGGTTGACCACCGTCGACTGGCCTAGCGCAGGCTCCATCCCCGATGAGGGCTCTTCGGACATGCGAGCTTTCCCTTTCTTATTTGACCTTGGAGCCATGGCAGCGGAGGTAGATTGGCGCTGGTACGGAGCCTGGAGAAGGAAGCACAAGCTCACAGGAAAGAGGAGGAACAAAGGGCGAGCGCGGCGGGCAATGATGGCTGGGCTGCGCTGCAGCAGGCGAACACCGAATCAGACGGTTGCCGAGGCAGCATGGGGAAGTGGAGACGCCCATATCCCAGCCACGCGTCGACTTGGTCTGCACGCGATTGGGGCCTGTGGCACTTTGCCCTTGCCCTTTGGCTTTGTCACGAAGCCAAGTGCGAGTGTGCCTTAGGCTCGGGGGCTACTGTCGGCGTTCTGAGAACCAGGGTACCCAGACTTGCCTACCTGCGGCCCACGGCGTGGCTCCATCAACGGCCTGGTACGACCCATCTTCAGCATCGACAAGACAAGACCTCGCGAGATGGACGACACCAAGACCTCCGGAGGGAGCGGCCTCCTGAGGAGCGGAAGTTCCTATACAAACGCTCACCTCATGAGGTTGAGGTGACGCAAGCCATGACGACCAAGGCCAGGCGGGCGACGCACGACTGGGCCGGCCCGTCAACGCGAAAACAATTTATGCTTGTTGTATCGTGCGCAACCTAAAAAACCCGGAAAAACAAATACGCTATGCTGGGACTCGATCCCGCGACCTACCAACCACCACAGACCGAACAGCGACGGCCAAGCCACTCCACCACAAAGGTGCCATTGCCTATTTAAGCGCGAAACTCTATAACAACAGCCAACAGGGTTGAGATTTTAGCAAAAAACATTTTGGAAAAAATCTTGAAAATTTCGAACAATTTCGAAATGTTCCTGTAAATTTTCTGAAACATAAACATTTTATGAATGACATTCTGAACATATTTTGATAAAGAGAACATTTTCTTAAAACGTGAACAAAGTAAAGATTTGAAAATGAGAAAAAATTGAACTTAATGAAACTTTTTTAAAACACGACATTTTTTGAAATTGTGAACAAAATTTAATAAACAAGAACATTTTTTGAAATTCCTGAAAGAGTTTTTGAAACATGAACATTTTTTGAAATTGTGAATTTTTTTAAAACGGGAACATTTTATGAAATTCCAAAACATTTTTTCAAATATTTGAAACTGGGAACATTTTTTTGGATTTACTGAACATTTTTCAAAACACGAACATTTTTTCAAATTGTGAACAAAATTTAAAGCAAGAACATTTTTTGATATTCCTCAAAGACTTTTCAAACACTAACATTTTTTGAAATTCTGAACAAAATTTGAAAATAGGAACATTTTATGAAATTCCTGAACATTTTCTCAAAACCTAAACGAAAAAAAGATTTGAAAATGAGAACACATTTTTTAATTTACTGAACATTTTTATAACACGAATATTTTTTGAAATTTTCAATAAAATTTAAAACAAGAACGTTTTTTGAAATTCCTCAAAGATTTTTTTAAACTTGAACCTTTTTGGAAATTGTGAACAAAATTTGAAAACAGGGACATTTTATGAAATTGAGAGTAAATCTTGAAAGCAAGAACATGTTATAAAATTCCAAATAAATATTTGAAATTCTCAAACAAAAGAAACATGAAAAATGAAAAAACGAAAGAGCAAAGAAAAAAAGAAAACAGAAAAAGGAAAGAAAATATCTGAACAAAAAAAGAAAAAGAAAAAGAAATAGAAAAAGAAAAGAAACAAAAATGTAAAAAAGGGGAAATAGAAAAACCGGTTCAGGAACCTCCTAGAAGGTTCCCAATACCATAAAAACCGGCTGGGAACCACCTAGAAGGTTCCAAAAACCGGATTCGCACAATCGTTTGAACGGGCCGGCCCATCCCAACGCTTGTCGATCTGCCCCTGTGCGTCACGTCGACTGTTTGCCGCAACGAGCGGCAAATAGGAATTTCGTTAGATTCCAGGCTGGATTTTCTCTATACGAACAAGCGTTTGCTGGGCCGGTGGTTGGGCCAACCGGGGCCTGTAATTGTTTCTCGTTTCGTGTTTTACTGACGCGCGTGCTGGGGCTCGTTCGCCCAGGTTTCTTTTCTATTCATTTATCTTATTATGCTTTATTTTTGTTTCTGGTTTTGGTTTATTTTTAGTTTTTTCTTCCTTTCTTCTTTTATTCACTGGGACTGGGTTTGTTTTTCTTCTGTTTTTAACATACTTACTAAACATTTTTTTAGATAGGCTTCAATACATGATGTTTTCAAATACATGATGAACATGTTTTCGAATATGCATGAACATTATCTTAATGTACGCTGAGCACTTTTTCTGCGTATAGTGATCATTTTTTAATGCTCGATGAACTTTACTTTGCAAACAGTGAACATTTTCAATATATTGAACTTTTGGGTTGAAGATTTTGCAATTTAGGTTGAACATTTTTTCATACATACGACGAACATTTTTGTAATTTAGGTTGAACGTTTTCTTAATGTGTATTTGACAATGTGTACTTGAGAAAATGTTCAGCATGTATTAAAAACTTATTGCATAAAATCATTCTGACATTTCGAGAAACACGTCGATTTTTTTAATAAAAGTTGCACAGTTTTAGTGCATTTCTAAAATTTACTGTGATTACAATTTATTTTTAATACATGTTGTCAAGTTTTTAATAATAGTCTCTTTACAAAAACATAATCAGTAAATGAGTAAGTTAAAAAAATGTGTGTTGGGCATATTTTTTTAATAGTTAAATATTTGAATAATACGTAATATAAAGGACGACCCGCCGCCGGCCCAGCGCTGGGCCCGGTCGCCGGCCCAGCGTGTCCTGGTGGCTTGAAATCTAACACAAGCTTCGCTGTGGCCTGGTGGCTTGCGCGTGTGTCCTTCGTATCGTAGGTCGCAGGTTCGATACCTGGAGCGTAACACTTTTTTCGCAAAAATAATGGTTATTTATGTGATTACACTTTCAATACGCGTTTATACGTAGTTTAGACCTATTTGCAATGGTCTGAAGCAATGTTGATACTGACACGTAAAAATTAGCAATCATGGTACCAATCTGTATGTGATGCCCCAATTGTGATACTTCTGTGCAATTAACTGTTGAGGAGTAGTTGCGTGTTTGTTTGCCCCTCAATAAAAAAATGCATATTTGCGTTCAGTTCGACACGTTACACATCAACAGGACGTCTCCTTGCTTTCATTTCCCCCTGTTTTTTCATTCATTTGTTTTATGTTTTATTTATTTATTTCAAAAATATTGTAAATACATATATTCCAAAATATAAAACTAACTAAATAAACTAAAAAACATCTATTTGAAAAAATTAAGGCAATGTCAATAGTTTGTTAAATGAATTTGCAAAAAATGTTGACAGCATTATGTTTTGTGACGTTTAAAAAATAATCAGGCGATTAAAATAAATCTATATTACATTTTCAAAGCATGTTTATACAATATAAAAAATGTTTTTTTAATTTAAAAAACGTTTAGTGATATTAAAAAAAAGTATGTTACGTTTAAATAAATGTTCACATGTTCAAATCTATGTTCATGAATTCTTGTAAGAATGTTTATACAATAAAATAAAATGTTACCATATATTAGAAAAACATTATCATATATATGGAAATAAATTCTTTAAAATGTTTAAAAACACTGTTTATAAGTATACACTGTGTATGAAATGTAGAGATAAAAAATTATTTGATAAAATGTTAATCATTTATGTGAAAAATATTAAACATGTAAAAGAAAACATTCGTGATGTATACAAAAAATTTAGACATGTATTGCTAAAAGCAAAGAAAGGAAAAAAATTGTATAGTTTAAAGAATCTTTATTGTTATTAAAAATGTTCAACATATATTCAAAAAAGGTTTAACATGTGTTGAAAACAATGTTCAAAACATGTATTGTAAAAAATGTACATCATGTATTTAAAAAATAGTCAACATGATAAACCGGTGATAAAATGGCAAAAAACCACGAAAGGAAAAACGTACATTGTGTAGAAGTAAACATCTGTAGAAAAAAGCATAAAAACTCAAAGAAAACCAGTGAAAATGGCAAAAAAAAAACAAAAAAACTGATGAAGAGACATAGAAAAACCCAAAATTCATGAAAACCAGTGAAGAAATGAAGAAAACGTGAAAAATCGATGATAAAACTAAAAAACGGAGGAAAAAAGAAAACAAAAAACCTGAAAATAACAGTGTGAAACAGTGAAAAAAACGTGGTACAATACTGGACAGAACCACGACCTTTGGCGCCAGAGGCGGGACGCTGTCAGGCCTTTACAACCATGAGAGCTATATCTCACATTAAGCGAGACAAAAGAAAGCTCCGCTAGAGCCTCTGCAGTAACGAGCCAGCCCTTTTAGCGCAAATTGAAATAAAAGGGAAGAATTGGAGGAGAAAAAAAGAGGTCCCCAAGGATCAAACCTCGGTGGTTACTGTGGTGGCTCCTGCTTCTAGCCACTGAGCCAGCATCGGGTTCGGGTTAGGATAGCATGCGCAAACAACTTGAGGGTTTTTCTGTTTTCTTTTTTCTTTTTTTATTTCTTCTCCGGATTTCTTTTTTCTCTTCGTTGTAGTTCCATTTTTCAGTTTTTTTAATTTGATTTCTATTTGTTTCTTTCATGTTTTTATCTGTTTTTGTCTTTCTCCTTTTTTCGGATTTTTGTTTTCTTTCTTGGTTTTCAATGTTTTCTTTTTTCTTTTTTATTGTTTTTTGTATTATTATTTTTCGTTTCTTTTTTATTATCATTTATTTTTTTATTTTTCTTTCTTTCTATTGATTTTCATTCTACACTTTGCATATATATCATGAACAGTTTCCTAATACATATTTAACATTTTTTTAATGCAAGACTAACTTTTTTGAATACATGGTTAAAATGATTTCTATACACATACAACATTTTTGAAAAAATCTTGATTAACATTTTTCAAATACAAGTTTAACATTTTTAATTACCTGGTTAACATTTTTCTATACATATTTAACATTTTTTAAATGTTTAACATTTTTATATACTTGGCCAACATTTTTAAATACTTTTTTAACATTTTTAAAAGCTTGGTTAACATTTTTATGTACATCATAAAAAAATCTTCAATTTTAACACATGGTCAATATTTTTCTATACACATTTATCATTTTTAAAATGCTTGATTAATGTTTTCAAATACTTATTCAACATTTTTTTTCAAATGTCTGATTAACATTTTTATATACATGGTAAGAAAATTCAACATTTTTTTTTTACACACTGAATATTTTCCTGATGCTTGATTAACATTTTCGAAAGACTTCTTCAATATTCTTTTAAATGCTTTATTAACATTTTTTATACACATGATCTACAAATTTCATGATTTTTTTTACATGGTCAACAATTTTCCTATACACATTTAACATATTTCAAATGCTTTATTAAAAAAAATCGAATACTTATTCAAATGTTTTTCAAATTATTGATTAATATTTTTCAAATACGTGATCGGTTTTTAAAATATATTTTTCATATATGTGATTATTTTCTTTTCTTGACTAGCAAAAAGGCCCGTGCGTTGCAAGGGGAGAAAAAATAATACCGCACGCTCTTAATTTACAAAAAATGTTTTATAATCTGAGAATTTGTAGAGTTAAAAAGGTTGTTAAAAAGACACATGCTTTTTTAATCATAAAATAGGATTTCTTTTTGTCTTGAAATGAACTTTTTTTATGGTCTTCTGTTGACGCAGGTACTTTCGCCCATATTTCATCACTATTTCTTGCTATACATGTCATAGGTATTGGTCCCTATTTCATCACTATTTATTTCTTATCAAACTTGTCTCTTATTTTATTTTTTGTCATGCATGCCTCCTTTTTAATTTTTTTCATGCATGTCCTCTTTTTCTTATTCTTATATATACGAGAATAGCGCAACATCTCATCTTTATCGGATCTCCTCTGCATTTTCTCTTTTATTTATTTTATAGCGGACATCACATCTTTATCGGGTCCGTTTATTTCTTGGCATGCATGTCCTTATTTATTGGTTGTCTCTAACAAATTTATCTTCAATCTGATTTCCAATCCTAATTTTGCTGAGGTGTGCATCCCCAATCTGAATCAGTACCGGGATGAAAAAACCCCGGATACTGCATTAACATTGCAGCCTAGATAGTATTTTTTAAAATTGTTAATTGGTAAAATAACATCATATTTAAATTCTACATAATTTTCTAATCAAATTCCATATATAATATGTTAAATTTAGAGTTACGGTTTAAAAGATATGAGTATTTTAAAAAACATTTGATATGCACTGCGGGTTTAATGTTAGAAACATCAGGGGGTTTTCTACAAAATAGTATGACAAACTAATAATGCCATTTCTTTTATTAGTAGGTATAGATACACATTTAACATTTTTCTAATACTTGGTCAAAACATGTAAATGTTTTCATAGAGGTTTTTGTAATGTATATGTATTATATTTTAAATTGTAAACGAAAGTAAAATATTAAAGTTGAAAAGAAAACAGAAAACGCAAAAAAAAAACAGGTGGTAGCCTACCGCGCGTTGGGCCGGCCCATCTGGGGCTTCGCGACGCGAGGCTTGGCCTCTGTCTAAGCGAGACAAATGGCGTGTTTGGTTGTAGTTTGCAACAGTAGTTGTATTGCATGTCCATCTCCAGCCAGCCTAGTTCTTGAAATGCAGCCTCATATGCAGTAGATGCAACCTGTTTGGTTGCCTGCATCGCATGCACGGGCACTTACCCCCTACTGTTTGGTTCCCGTTTTTCTGCTTAGGGTGTGAGCAGATGCAAACTTCAGCTGTTTGGTTGCAAACAGCGGTTGTGTTCTGCTTACCCCATTCAAATGTGGTGGCCTTACCACCACATGATCAGCACAACAGCAAGATCAAACAATGCAAGCAACCAAATGAAGTCAAACACAAGAAGCAAGGAAATGACAGCAAACTACTTAACTACATAGTATAAGTCTAGATTAACAGCAGGGGCATCCTCCTTCCCTGCTCCATGCCAGGGTGCTGCTCCTGGCCAAAATATGAACAACTTCCCAACACAAGTCTCGCCACACACCATAAAAGTTCAACACTAACACCTTACTTAACTTAACTACATAGCATGTTCGATGTCACCATGGCGGTTGTGCCTGCTGCAACGAAATGTGCACATGACCGAGGAGTCATGGTTGTAGATCTGAACCTTCAGTCCGAGTCCTGAGATGCGCACAAAGACGAGGTCGCCGGGGACGATCCGGTGGCAGCGGCAGAAGTAGTTCCAGCCCTGGCCAAGCACCATGTGCCCCTCGAAGTTATGGACCTGCACCCAGAACACGCACCGCTTGTTCGCCGACTGCCTGACCACGCGCGGAAGCAGCTTGATGACTAGCCAGGTGTTCATCACCTCCACAAACTTGTGAGGGACGACGAGCATGGTGAAGTCTTCGTTGTCCTTGATCTGCTGATAGAAGCGCAGCAGCTCCCGAGCCCTCCTCGTGGCCCTGCCTCGGAGATTGTCGGGGATATACCCCGCGGTATGAACCGGCCGGACTTGGGGACTCACTATTGACCCGCCCTGACTTGGCGACTCACTAAGTGACCCGCCCGAATCTCTCCATTCACTCATGACCCGGCCGGACCAGGTGACTCATTGGTGACCCGGTAGGTGGATCAGAGGAGCGACAAGACCCGCAGGCCTAGAAGGCCGACTCACGTTATGGTAGGCCGGCTTGAAGAGGAAAGGCGTAAGGAATATTCCCTTACAAATGAAGCAAGACTAGGACTCCACTTGTAATAGAGTAATCATAATCTTACTAGGACTAATCATGTAAGCTGCCCCTTCAACTTATATAAGGAGGGGCAGGGCATCCCAAGAGGACATGGTAGACAAGTTAGGGTTAGACAGACAAGTCTATAGCTCTTGAGATAGAGCACCCTTGTAATCGTGATCATCATAATCAATATCAATGAAGCAGGATGTAGCTTTTTACCTCCATCATGAGGGGCCGAACCTGGGTAAAACCTCGCGCCTCTCGTCCCACTCAACCCCTCTCAAGCTATTACATGGATGTGTTGGCCTCACGACTAAGTCCTCACACTAAGGACATCTGCCGTGACAAATCCACGACAGTTGGTGCCCATCGTGGGGCTTACGCACGGTGGTGTTGAGTTCTTGGAGGAATTTTTTCTATGGTTCGAGAAGATCGTAATTGGTCAGATGACAAAGAACGGACACAAAAGAATTCACATCAACTATGAGTTCATCTGTCAAGATTGGAGAAGTATTCAACGGCGACGTATATGAGTTTGAGTTCAAGGGAATTTATGGTTCGACGTTTTTTTCGCCGATGCAACGCGATCCGTCGAATCCGGATGGAAGATCGATTTTTTGGGCTACGGTCGCGTATCACCGAGGTCGACAGGAATTGCGCTGCAACCGCCGTACGCCGTGTCAGATCACTCTGTGTCAACCCGAGCGTGTATGGAAAAGGGTCAAACCCCGAGTACTACTCCGCTGTTCGTATAAGGGTCGCGCTAACTGCCACACGTGTGGCAGGAAGGAAGACACACCACACATCTCTAATGTAAACAGATTGCCACGTCATCGCATGCATGCATGCAGGAATCTTTTTGGATTTTCAGTTTTTAAAATGTTTTGTCTCTTAAACGAAAAATCCGATTGAAAATCCGTTTTCACCATTAAATCCCTCACGATGAGATCTTCGAAACTAGATCCCATGTTTATATGTTTTAATGAAAAAAAATTAGATTAAAATTTGCCATGTCTATTGCATATGAATTGCCATGATGTTTACACTGAAGTTACCATGATATGTTTCAGCTATTTTCTTCTACATTTAAAAGTAAATTTTGACATTTATAAAACGGGGAATTAAGAAACTAGACTTGCCATGAACCATAAACTAAAATTGCCATGATACATGCACGTAAAATTGCCATGGTTCATACAAAAAATAATTTTCATGGTCAAAGTACTGGAGTTGCCATCATCAAAATACTAAAATTACCATGATCTACAAACTAAAATCACCACATGGCAACTTTAGTTTAAGCCCTATGGCAACTACAGTGTAAGCATCGTGGCAACTTCTGGCAAAAAAAAAATTCATCGAAACATATCAGCATGGGGTTTAGTTTTGAAGATCTCGTCGAGACGGATTTAATGGTGAAAACGGATTTTTAGTTCGCTTTTTTATTTAGGAGATACAACATTTTTAAGCCCAAAACCAAAAAAACTTCTACTGATGTCATCTATTCATACGTGACAAAATGAGTGGTGATGGAAGCGTGTGAGCGATGTGCAAACGCCCACACATGTGGACGTTAACATTTCCGTCGTATAAAGGGTCCACCAAGTACTTGAGTACTATCCACGTGCAAACTCAGATTTTGAGAAGGAGTAATCTGTACAACAAGGTCCAGATTCGTTTTTAATAATTCCTTTGATTAAGCCAGCCACGAGTACTAGTACGTGAATCTACTAGTAGTATTTTTCCAGTTTTTCAAGGGGAAGAAGACCACGACCCGGATTCTGCTCCATTGTCGAGTCGCCTGCGATCGGGCCTTGCCTCCGCAGCTCGTCTCTGCCGTTGCGGCTTTGAGCACCGATCCGCCGAGACCGAGTCACCTCGCACCGCCTCTAGCTTGTCTTCGCCGCGCCTACAAACCGTTGCTGTTTTGCGCTAAATCGCCCCGGCCTCGGTCCGGTCCGGCCTCCACCGCTCGAGGCCTCTCCTCGCCGCCCGTTCGCTGGCAGGCCCCCGTGGCCAAATGCCTCGAGTTGAGCCGCCGGCTGTAGTCGTTGCCTCCGCCTCGTGAAATCCAAGGCCGTGCTTCGTTGCGGAGCCGCCGGCTGCCTCTGTTCCACACCGCTTCAACAACCGCCGCCCAGAGCCGTCCCTGCATCGCCTTCAAGCCGCTGACACGACCGTGTCGAGCTGCCCCGGCTGAGTGGCCTCGCCTCCGCTGCCGCGGGCCTGCCGTTGCTGCCGCTGCAAGTCGCCACCTCCGTCGTGGTCGGCCACAAGCCTTTGCCACCACGCCATCGAGCCGCTCCGGGTCAAACCGCTTCCGCCATGGCCGCGGCATGTTTCGTTCTACCTCAGGCTGGCCTGTTTGAGTTGCCATTTCGAATCGCCGGCCTGCTCGCCCGCCGGCCACGCTTGAGCCACTGCTCCTCTGCCGTTGCCGGCCTTGTGAAGCCGCCGGCCGTTTTCACCGATGCACCGCTGCTCCTCTGTCAAGCCGCATTTCCGTTACCTTCATTAAAAGATTGTGATCGGAGTTTGGTTCAGTTCGAGATCTTTTGAAGGAGACAAAGTTTTCTGTTAGCAGAGCACCTGTATTTTCATCATTGGTCACCCGCGATCTCCTGAAGAGTGTGCAATGGAGAAGCCATGTTGTGTCCGTGATGCCAAGGAACACTGTTCGTTTTTTCTCTGTCAGTTTATTTGTTCGCTAGTGTTTAGCCAAGACACCAAAATTTCCTGGAGAAGATCAATCGGTCCTACCATCACTGGTAAAGCCAAGTTCGCGTACATACATGCGCTGGCTAGACGTGCAATGTTCATCAATTAAGCTACTTGATTGATGACTTTAGAAACTAGCTAGCTTTACAAATACAATTTTGAAACAATGGAAAACAATTCTGAAAAGGCTTCACTGCAAGTCGCCATCACCTCCGCATGAGAGCTGCCCGCGCTAGGCTTTGCCTTGCCCTGCCTCCAAGTGCCTCGCTGACCCGCCCCTGCAGCAAGCCGCCCTGCTGCTTCCCGTGGTAAAGATGGATTAGAAAATCAACCAGCATATGGCAGAGTCCTCGAGGGGGATAAAAGCACAAATGTCTTCAGCGTGCATATAAGGATCCAAAGGAATCCAACAGCCGTATTGCAAAATTATCCACAGACGCCACTTACGGACCATTTGTCGTTCGAACAAATCAGGGGATATCCATTTAAGCCTATTTTTAGCACATATTGTTTTTGTCAAAAAACAATTACTTGGTTCGCGATGTTTTCTATGCAGGATAATTATTGACTGCAAGAGCGATGGTCGTGTCATGGATGTATAGCCCGCGCTACCAATATTATGCGCCAACATCTGACCGTGCCATGATACTCGACGAATATATGTGCAAACTGCAGCTTCTACGACCTGATTTACATCGTTGAATCGCCCGTCCGCGCGGCTTACCGCGCCTGCGTGACTCACCCGTCTGTGCTGGCTTACAATGCCACGGCCGGTTCATCTATCTGCTCCCGCGGCCGATTCGACCGTGATTGATTTCAGCTTCACCGTGGTGATCATCAACTCCACGATGGATAATTACTGGCCTAACGTATCAGGTGAAATTCATCCAATATACTTTTATATTACATATTGCTTTCTTTAAAAGAGCAATTACTCTGGCTTGCAAGTTCTCAAATGCAGGACAAGTTGTCTACTGCAAAATGGACTATTATATCACTGAGCTGTTGAATGACTCATACCGGTTTATATCATGGTCAAATATGGAGAATCTCAAGACAACTCCTCGAGCCATTTTAAGACCCGGGGGCTTCAATGACATGACTCGACGGAATTGGCCGGTTTAAAGCAAATTCAAGAACTTCAGGTCAGTGGAGGGAAGATAACACAGTCTCGGAGGCTACTGTTAAATTGATGAAAATTTAAAAGCCGTCAGAAAATTTCTGGCTCAAAATGAGGAATGCCGGTTTAAAATCTGGTTCAAGAGAAATATGTCTTTCACAAAGCTTTGAAGCTTGATGTCTACTACGCAACCTTCTTCTTGTAGACGTTGTTGGGTCTCCAAGTGCAGAGGTTTGTAGGACAGTAGCAAATTTCCCTCAAGTGGATGACCTAAGGTTTATCAATCCATGGGAGGCGTAGGATGAAGATGGTCTCTGTCAAACAACCCTGCAACCAAATAACAAAGAGTCTCTTGTGTCCCCAACACACCCAATACAATGGTAAATTATATAGGTGCACTAGTTCGGCGAAGAGATGGTGATACAAGTGCAATATGGATGATAGATAAAGGTTTTTGTAATCTGAAAATATAAAAACAACAAGGTAACAAGTGGTAAAAGTGAGCGTAAGCGGTATTGCAATGCTAGGAAACAAGGCCTAGGGTTCATACATTCACTAGTGCAAGTTCTCTCAACAATAATAACATAATTAGATCATATAACAATCCCTCAACGTGCAACAAAGAGTCACTCTAAAGTCACTAATAGCGGAGAACAAACGAAGAGATTATTGTAGGGTATGAAACCACCTCAAAGTTATCCTTTCTGATCCATCTGTTCAAGAGTCCGTAGTAAAATAACACGAAGCTATTCTTTTCGTTCGATCTTTCCTAGAGTTTGTACTAGAATAACACCTTAAGACACAAATCAACCAAAACCCTAATGTCACGTCAAGTATCCGTGGGTATGATTATACGATATGCATCACACAATCTCAGATTCATCTATTCAACCAACACAAATAACTTTGAAGAGTGCCCCAAAGTTTCTACCGGAGAGTCAAGACGAGAACGTGTGCCAACCCCTATGCATAAGTTCACAAGGTCATTAAACCCGCAAGTTGATCACCAAAACATACATCAAGTAGATCACATGAATAACCCATTATCACCACAGATAAGCACATGCAAGACATACATCAAGTGTTCTCAAATCCTTAAAGACACAATCCGATAAGATAACTTCAAAGGGAAAACTCAATCCATTACAAGAGAGTAGAGGGGGAGAAACACCATAAGATCCAACTATAATAGCAAAGCTTGCGATACATCAAGATCGTGCCAAATCAAGAACACAAGAGAGAGAGAGAGAGAGAGAGAGAGAGAGAGAGATCAAACACATAGCTACTTGTACATACCCTCAGACCCGAGGGTGAACTACTCCCTCCTTGTCATGGAGAGCACCGGGATGATGAAGATGGCCACCGGTGATGGATTCCCCCTCCGGTAGGGTGCCGGAACGGGCTCTCGAGAGGTTTTTGGTGGCTATAGAGGCTTGCGGCGGCGGAACTTCCAATCTAGGTTTCTTTCTGGAGGTTTCTGTATTTATAGGAATTTTTGGCGTCGGTTTCACGTCAGGGGGGTCTCCGGGCTGTCCACGAGGCAGGGGCGCGCCCAGGGGGGTGGGCGCGCCCTCCACCCTCGTGGGAAGCCCGGGACTCTTCTGGCCCAACTCTTTCACTAAAGGGGCTTCTTTTGGTCCATAAAAAATCATCAAAAATTGGCACGTTAATTGGACTCCGTTTGGTATTTTTTTTCTGTAAAACTCAAAAACAAGGAGAAAACAGAAACTGGCACTGGGCTCTAGGTTAATAGGTTAGTCCCAAAAATCATATAAAATAGCATATAGATGCATATAAAACATCCTAGATGGATAATATAATGGCATGGAACAATAAAAAATTATAGATACGTTGGAGACATATCAAGCATCGCCAAGCTTAATTCTTGCTCGTCCTCGAGTAGGTAAATGATAAAAACAGAATTTTTGATGTGGAATGCTACCTAACATAACTCTCAATGTAATTCTCTTTATTGTGGCATGAATGTTCAGATCCAAAAGATTCAAGACAAAAGTTTAATATTGACATAAGAGTAATAATACTTCAAGCATACTAACAAAGTAATCATGTCTTATGAAAATAACATAGCCAAAGAAAGCTTATCCCTACAAAATCATATAGTTAGGCCATGCTTCATTTTCGTCGCACAAAATACTCCCATCATGCACACCCCAGCTTCAGCCAAGCAATTGGTTCATACTTTTTAACGTGCTTCAGCTTTTTTTCAACCCTCACGCAATACATGAGTGTAAGCCATGGATATAGCACTATGGGTGGAATAGAGTATAATGATAGGGATTGTGTGAGAAGACAAAAAGGAAGAAAGTCTCACATTGCCGCGGCTAATCAACGGGCTATGGAGATGCCCATCAATTGATGTCAATGCAAGGAGTAGGGATTGCCATGCAACGGATGCACTAGAGCTATAAATGTGTGAAAGCTCAACAAAAGAAACTAAGTGGGTGCACATCCAACTTGCTTGCTCACGAAGACCTAGGGCATTTTGAGGAAACCCATCATTGGAATATACAAGCCAAGTTCTATAATGAAAAATCCGCACTAGTATATGAAAGTGACAACATAGGAGACTCCCTATCATGAAGATCATGGTGCTACTTTGAAGCACAAGTGTGGAAAAAGGATACTAACATTGTACCTTCTCTCTTTTTCTCTCATTATTTTTATTTTTATTTTGGTGGGCTTCTTTGGTCTCTTTTTTTATTTGGGCTTCTTTGGCCTCTTTTATTTTCATAAAGTCCGGAGTCTCATCCCGACTTGTGGGGGAATCATAGTCTCCCTCATCCTTTCCTCACTTGGGACAATGCTCTAATAATGAAGATCATCACACTTTTATTTATTTACAACTCAACAATTACAACTCAATACTTAGAACAAAATATGACTCTATATGAATGCCTCTGGCGGTGTACTGGGATATGCAATGCATCAAGAGCGACATGTATGAAAGAATTATAAAGGTGAATTTGCCACAAATACAATGTCAACTACATGATCATGCAAAAGCAATATGACAATGATGGAACATGTCATGATAAACAGAACGGTGGAAAGTTGCATGGCAATATAACTCGGAATGGTTATGGAAATGCCATAATAGGTAGGTATGGTGGCTATTTTGAGGAAGATATAAGGATGTTTATGTGTGATAGAGCATATCTTATCACGGGGTTTGGATGCACCGGCGAAGTTGGCACCAACTCTCAAGGTGAGAAAGGACAATGCACGGTACCGTAGAGGCTAGCAAATTATGGAAGGGTAAGAGTGGGTATAATCCATGGACTCAAATTAGTCATAAAGAACTCATATACTTATTGCAAAATTTTCTTAGCCCTCGAAGCAAAGTACTACTACGCATTCTCCTAGGGGAAGGGTTGGTAGGAGTTAACCATCGAGCGATCCTGACCTCCACTCATAAGGAAGGCAATCAAAGAGCACCCCATGCTATAAATTTGTCAAACAAAGTTCACCATACGTGCATGCTACGAGACTTGCCAACTTTAACACAAGTATTTCTCAATTTCATAATTACCCAACTAGCATGACTCTAACATTACCACCTTTATATCTCAAAACAATTATCAAGTATCAATTTTATCATAGTATTTAATGCACTTTATATGATAGTTTTTATTATACCCAACTTGGATGCCCATCATATTAGGACCAATTTTATAACCAAAGCAAATTACCATGTTGTTATAAAAGACTCTCAAAATAATATAAGTGAAGCATGAGGTATCAATAATTTCTACAAAATAAAACCACCACCGCTCTAAAAAGTATAAATGAAGCACTAGAGCAAAAGACAAACTACCCCAAAAGATATAAGTGAAGATCAATGAGTAGTTGAATAATTATGCAACTATGTGAAGACTCTCTAACATTTAAGAATTCCAGATCTTGATATTTTATTCAAACAACAAGCAAAACAAAACAAAATGACATTTCAAGGATAGCACATATCATGTGAAGAAGCAAAAATTTAGGTTCAACCAATACTAACCGATAATTGTTGAAGAAAAAAGGTGGGATGCCTATCGGAGCATCACCAAGCTTGGATGCTTGAGACTTCTTGAAATACTCCCTCCGTCCGGAAATACTTGTTGGAGAAATGCATAAAAATGGATGTATCTAGAACTAAAATACGTCTAGATACATCCATTCCTCCGACAAGTATTTCCGGACGGAGGGAGTATTATCTTGGGGTGCCTTGGGCATCCCCAATCTTGAGATTTTGTGTCTTCTTAATTCCTTTTATATCTCGGGTTCCTAAATCTCGAAAGCTTCATCCACACCAAACTCAACACGAACTCGTGAGATAAGTTAGTATAAACCAATGCAAAAACCTTATCATTTTCTACTGTAACAAATCACTAAAATTATTATTCCATATTGTATACTAAATGTCTCTGCATATTTAATACTCCTATCCTCAAATAGAATCATTAAACAAGCAAACATATGTAAACAATGCAAACATAACAACAATCTGCCAAAACAGTATAGTCTGTAAAGAATGCAAGATTCATCATACTTCCCTAACTACAAAAATTATGATAAAAATATTACACTGAAGAAGATTTATCAGAGCTCAGTATGCAATTTTTTTTAATATTATATCATTCTCTGACTTTTCTAGGGAATTTTTGCAACAATGGTAAACTTTCTGTTTTGAAACAGCAACATGTATACTTGCAAAATAAGCATGGTAAAGGCTATCCTTGACATTTTTATTGAAAATGTAGATGCAAAAGATTATTATAAATAACAGCAAGAAAATACTAGCAAAATAAAATGACGCTCCAAGAAAAACACATATCATGTGGTGAATAAAAATATAGCTCCAAGTAAACTTACCGATGAACGAAGACGAATGAGGGGATGCCATCCGGGGCATACCCAAGCTTAGGCTCTTGGTTGTCCTTGAATATTACCTTGGGGTGCGTTGGGCATCCCCAAGCTTAGGCTCTTGCCACTCCTTATTCCGTAGTCCATCGAAACTTCACCCAAAACTTGAAAACTTCACAACACAAAACTCAACAGAAAACTCGTAAGCTTCATTAGTATAAGAAAATAAAACCACCACTTAGGTACTGTTGTGAACTCATTATAAATTCACATTTGTGTAATATCTGTTGTATTCCAACTTCTCTATGGTTCATAGCCTCCTATACTACTCATAGATTCATCAAAATAAGCAAACAACACATAGAAAACAGAATCTGACAAAAACAGAACAGTCTGTAGTAATCTGTATCATTCGAATACTTCTGTAACTCCAAAAATTCTGAAATAAATTGGTGGACCTGAGGAATTTGTCTATTAATCATATGCAAAAAGAATAAACCTAAAATCACTCTCCAGTAAAACATTTCAACTAATCTCGTGAGCGCTAAAGTTTCTGTTTTTTTACAGCAAGATCATAAAGACTTCACCCAAGTCTTCCCAAAGGTTCTACTTGGCACAAACACTAATTAAAACATAAAACCACATCTAACCAGAGGATAGATGAATTATTTATTACTAAACAGGAACAAAAAGCAAAGAACAAAAGTAAAATTGGGTTGCCTCCCAACAAGCGCTAACGTTTAACGCCCCTAGCTAGGCATGATGATTTCGATGATGCTCACATAAAAGATAAGAATCGAAACATAAAAAGAGCATCATGAAGAATATGACTAGCATATTTAAGTCTAACCCACTTCCTATGCATAGGGATTTTGTGAGCAAACAACTTATGAGAACAATAATCAACTAGCATACGAAGGCAAAACAAGCATAACTTCAAAACTTTAAGCACATAGAGAGAAAACTTGTTATTATTGCAATTCCTACAAGCATATACTCCTCCCTCATAATAATTTTCAGTAGCATCATGAATGAATTCAACAATATAACCAGCACATAAAGCATTATTTTCATGATCTACAAGCATAGAATTTTTATTACTCTCCACATAAGCAAAATTCTTCTTATTCGGAATAGTGGGAGTATCATAAGAGACTTGAATACTATAAATTTTTTCCACATTAAAAGAGTAATGTTCAGAAAAATGGTAATCATAATCATGACAAGTTTTATAAATATAATCATTACTACTTTTTATAGCATAAGTGTCATCACAATAATCATCATAAATAGGAGGCATGCTATCATCATAATAAATTTGCTCATCAAAACTTGGGAGGCTAAAAATATCATCTTCATTAAACATAGCATCCCCAAGCTTGGGACAAACAATTTCAGCAAATATATTCTCAAATATGTCATTCTCATCAAACATAGCATCCCCAAGCTTGGGCCTTTTCATATCATAAGCATAATCACTCTCATCATTAATAGTATGGATAGCACCAATAGTATAGCAATTATCATCATCACAATGAGTAATAGGAGCAACATCACTTGGGAGGGATACCTTTCTACCTTTGCTCCCACGTCTTTTCTTTTTCTTCTTCACATCATGTGTGGGTTTAAGCCTCTTTTTTAAGCTCCTTATTAATGAGATTGGTTGAATAGAAAGCTCCTCCTCGTTACCTGATTCATCATAAGAAATAATAGGAGGGTATTGGGAAGTCTCTTCCCTCTCATTAGTATTCTCTTCATCTTCTATTTGTTTTCTTTTCTTTATGTAATTGTCAATATAAGGATTTTCAATGCAATTCACCGCACAATACATAAAAATTTCTTCTAGATCAAAGTCAAGAACTTTATCAAGGACAAATTCGGGCATCTCCTTAGTTATACGTTTCATTTCTTCATAACCCATAAGAAAACTAAGTTCATTATGATGTGCAAGGGAAATCAACTCATCACAATTTTTGGACATGATTCGATCATGAAACAATTTGCATTGGGTATTTAAATGATCACATTCATTGCAAAGTTCACAAGGATGGCAAAGAAATTTTAAATTTTCAGCACAAACATCTAGCCTTTCTTGCAATCATTTAGTTTCTAAATACTTATGCCTCTTGCAAAATCTATCTTCTCTATTTGGTGTGTACTTGCAAACTCTATGCACTCCACAAAAGTTGACATGCTTATAAGAGACATTTTCATCATGACTAGTGAAATCATCATTAGTACTATGGATATTCAAAGAATTCATACTAACAACATTGCAATCATGCTCATCATTCGAAGATTTAGTGCCAAACATTTTATAGACTTCTTCTTCTAGCACTTGAGCACAATTTTCCTTACCATCATTCTTACGAAAGCTATTAAAAAGATGAAGCGTATGAGGCAAACTCAATTCCATTTTTTTGTAGTTTTCTTTTATAGACTAAACTAGTGATAAAACAAGAAACAAAAAGATTCGATTGCAAGATCTAAGGATATACCTTCAAGCACTCACCTCCCAGGCAACGGCGCCAGAAAAGAGCTTGATGTCTACTACACAACCTTCTTCTTGTAGACATTGTTGGGCCTCCAAGTGCAGAGGTTTGTAGGACAGTAGCAATTTTCCCTCAGGTGGATGACCTAAGGTTTATCAATCCGTGGGAGGCGTAGGATGAAGATGGTCTCTCTCAAACAACCCTGCAACCAAATAACAAAGAGTCTCTTATGTCCCCAACACACCCAATACAATGGTAAATTGTATAGGTACACTAGATCGGCGAAGAGATGGCGATACAAGTGCAATATGGATGATAGATAAAGGTTTTTGTAATCTGAAAATATAAAAACAGCAAGATAACAAGTGGCAAAAGTGAGCGTAAACGGTATTGCAATGCTAGGAAACAAGGCCTAGGGTTCATAGTTTCACTAGTGCAAGTTCTCTCAACAATAATAACATAATTAGATCATATAACAATCCCTCAACATGCAATAAAGAGTCACTCCAAAGTCACTAATAGGGGAGAACAAACGAAGAGATTATTGTAGGGTAAAAAATCACCTCAAAGTTATCCTTTCTGATCGAACTATTCAAGAGTCCGTAGTAAAATAACACGAAGCTATTCTTTTCGTTCGATCTATCCTAGAGTTCGTACTAGAATAACACCTTAAGACACAAATCAACCAAAACCCTAATGTCACCTAGATACTCCAATGTCACCTCAAGTATCCGTGGGTATGATTATACGATATGCATCACACGATCTCAGATTCATCTATTCAACCAACACAAAGAACTTCAAAGAGTGACCCAAAGTTTCTACCAGAGAGTCAAGACGAAAACGTGTGCCAACCCCTATGCATAAGTTCACAAGGTCACTGAACCTGCAAGTTGATCACCAAAACATACATCAAGTAGATCACATGAATATCCCATTGTCACCACAGATAAGCACATGCAAGACATACATCAAGTGTTCTCAAATCCTTAAAGACTCAATCCGATAAGATAACTTCAAAGGGAAAACTCAATCCATTACAAGAGAGTAGAGGGGGAGAAACATAATAAGATCCAACTATAATAGCAAAGCTCGCGATACATTAAGATCGTGCCAAATCAAGAACACGAGCGAGAGAGATCAAACACATAGCTACTGGTACATACCCTCAGCCCCGAGGGTGAACTACTCCCTCCTCGTCATGGAGAGCGTCGGGATGATGAAGATGGCCACCGGTGATGGATTCCCCCTCCAGCAGGGTGCCGGAATGGGCTCTCGAGAGGTTTTTGGTGGCTACAGAGGCTTGCGGCAGCGGAACTCCCGATCTAGGTTTCTTTCTGGAGGTCTCTGTCTTTATAGGAATTTTTGGCGTCGGTTTCACGTCAGGGGGGTCTCCGGGCTGTCCACGAGGCAGGGGGGCATGCCCACGGGGGTGGGCGTGCCCTCCACCCTTGTGGGCAGTCCGGGACTCTACTGGCCCAACTCTTTCACTCCAGGGGCTTTTTTTGGTCCATAAAAAATCATCAAAAATTGGCACGTCAATTGGACTCCGTTTGATATTCCTTTTCTGTAAAACTCAAAAGCAAGGAGAAAACAGAAACTCGCACTGGGCTCTAGGTTAATAGGTTAGTCCCAAAAATCATATAATATAGCATATAAATGCATATAAAACATCCTAGATAGATAATATAATAGCATGGAACAATTAAAAATTATAGATACGTTGGAGACGTATCAAAGCTCTCAATATCCGCTTTAAAATTCCGGTTCAAAAAGGAATCCATCTCTCGCAAGTTCGAGTTCTCAGAAAAATTAAAGGTTGCCAAAGAGAACTTGCTGCCATGATGCGCGTTTCAAACATGGGTATCCTTCCTTATGGCTTATTTTATTATGGTCACTTGGGGGCTTCCTGATTGTATTCGAATCATAGCTGTGAATATCCCTCTTGATCGGCGCAATGCCAAAACTTATGGTCACCTGGGGGCTTCCTGATCGTATTCGAATCATAGCTGTGAATATCCCTCTTGATCGACACAATGCCAAAACTTATGGTCACTTGGGGGCTTCCTGATCGTATTTGAATCATAGCTGTGAATATCCCTCTTGATCGGCGCAATGCCAAAACTTATGACCACTTGGGGGCTTCGTGCTTGTATTTGAAGCATAGCTATGAAATAACCCTTTTGGTCCGGCTTCTTTCTTGTATTCGAAGCATAGCTATGAAATAACCCTTTTGGTCCGGCTTCCTGCTCGTATTCGAAGCATAGCCTCGTTTTCTCGTTTTGCTTGGTTTTTTGAACATTTTTTCGGTTCATCTTGATACCATCTTGACATATGGTTTACAGTGATTCAGGCCATGTAGCCTCAATTCTAACAGCTCATATTTGAAGCATACCCGTGGTTTCTGTTAACCCGGCCTGGCTTTAAGTCGCCAGTATATGATGATATTAAAATACTTGGAAGTATTGGCTTCTAAGTTTTGAGTTATCACCCTTGCTGCATATGGCGTGATAAGCCGGTGGTATAAATCAATTGAACATGGCATTCTGCTCTCAATCTTTGGTTTGTAACCCTTACTGCACATTCGCCAAGATATTTTGCCTTGAGCAATGAAAATGAGGATATTTCATGACTCCGGGTTGATACTGGCTCCGGATTATAATTATCAAGGCATCACCATGGTATTAATCTATAGGTATGTCTTTCAATAATGGTATGGATATTTTGGTTTTGGCAAACCGCCCTGGCTATGGACTTTTAAGTCGCCAGTATATTTTGGATTGCGCCATTGGAATCATGCGCTTATAAATCATTGGATTATTGCCCTTATTGGATATGGCGATGTAAGCCGGCAGTATGAGCCAATTCTACAGGTATGTTTTTCTGGTTATATAAATATGCGAGGTTTGATAACCCACCCTGGCTTTTGACGATAAGTCGCCAGTATGTTTAGGTTTGAATGGCCTTGATGCTAGTTTTTTCCATAATTGCGTAAGGCTATATTATGTTTGGGTTGTTACCCGCCCTGGCTTTTGATGTTAAGTCGCCAGAGCATATGTTGTTTAAACTCTGTGCAGGATTTGCAGAGCTATGACTTATATAAATGATTAAGTTCAAGCCCATCATCAAAATTGAAATTGGTGTTTCAAAAGGGTTATCAATTATTGATTTTCATAAAGGCTATAAGCCGTCGGGTTACAAAAATCCTCGAATTACAATGGATGTGTATTAAGTCGCCATCAGCCATGAGCCGCTGGGTATTTAAAACTTCGGATTTACTTGTCAACCGATAAGGTATTCAAATATTTGATAGCCAAACTTGGCTGGATTTTCATGATGATATTGAATGGTTGAGGTTTTCATACCGGATTATATTATTCAAATCTTGAATAGCGAACATGGCTAGATTTTTATTATGGTTATCAATAACTAGTATTATGATTGAGTTTTTCAAAGTCACTTCAGCGCAATGGCTATTATTTATTTATCAATGAATATGATTTATTCTGCAATGGAAAGAATAGTCTTGAGTCACTGCAGGCTTATGACCCGACACTTGGGGGCTACATATTCAAGTTGAGATTACATCAGATATGCAAGTCCCATGTCACTGCCAGCATGCACCATGGCACTTGGGGGCTAATGCAAAGTTATTTTTTGCTCGCCTTATTGAAGACCCGACTCATCATATTGTAATGGGCCGACCCTTGGGGGCTACAATTGCTCCTGTCAAAAATTCAAGGTACACAAGCCTTAATTCATTATATTGAAGGGTCCACTGCTTAGTTGGTAGAGTACAAAGCTCTTAACCTTATGGACGTGGGTTTGAGCCCCATGGTGGGGGTTACATCATATGATGTTATTTTCAATGAAGTATATATAAAGTCCCAGCTTAGTATTATCTTACTGAGCCGACCCTTGGGGGCTACGCGTTGTTGTTCAAGTCTACATGATCATATCTACAAAGTCCCTGCTCATTATTGCATAAGGACCCGACCCTTAGGGGCTACACTTGTTGAAAATTTTATGAGCATAAGGCAATTACAAGTCCCAGGTTGCTGCAAGCATGACAACCCGACACTTGGGGCTACATATGTCGAATATTCAGTTTTGACTAGTGACTGAGATGAGCAACTTGGATTTCTTCAAGGTTGCAACATTTATACTGAAGCAAGTCTTAAGCTATTACTACGCTCCCTTCTTAAGACTTGGGGGCTACAGGTGACATGAATATAATGGAGGAACATCTTCAAGTTCTCAGTTCTTTAAAACAAACTAGATCTACATCTTTAAGCCGGCTGGATATCAGTTGAATATTTCAAGACCGATATTTTTGTCAAGTCAAAGCATTGAAGGCCGACTCAAATGGATTATTTCTTATAATATCTCTTTACAAGAGCCAATGTCAGCAAATTGACTATGAAGCTGGCCTATTGACACGGATTTTTCAGAAGAAGTGCTCAGATTTTTTGCATTGGCAAAGTTTGAACATATCTGCTAAAGGAGATTTGCTATGAGATCATGGACACGTATCAAGGAGGAAATGACAAGGACTTAAGGATGATCAGGTACCAGCTTAGAATTTTTTTTAACCCAGAGCACAACCTGTTAAATTTGTTCTTGTGTTTATCTTGTAGGATCAGTTTAACATGGATAAATCCAAATTAAACTGGTGGCTAATGTCGGGGATATACCCTGCGGTATGAACCGGCCAGAAGTATGACCTGGCCGGACTTGGAGACTCAAGTGACCCGCCCTGACTTGGCGACTCACTAAGTGACCCGCCCGGGCATCTCCATTCACTCATGACCCGGCCGGACCAGGTGACTCATTGGTGACCCAGTAGGTGGGTCAGAGGAGTGACAAGACCCGGAGGCCTAGAAGGCCGGCTCACGTTATGGTAGGCCGACTTGAAGAAGAAAGGCGTAAGGAATATTCCCTTACAAAGGAAGCAAGACTAGGACTCCACTTATAATAAAGTAATCCTAATCCTACTAGGACTAATCATGTAAGCCGCCCCTTCAACTTATATAAGGAGGGTCAGGGCACCCAAGAGGGACAGGTTAGACAAGTTAGGGTTAGACAGACAAGTCTATAGCTCTTGAGATAGAGCACCCTTGTAATCATGATCATCATCATCAATATCAATGAAGCAGGATGTAGGATTTTACCTCCACCATGAGGGGCCGAACCTGGGTAAAACCTCACGTCTCTCGTCCCACTCAACACCTCTCAAGCTATTACATGGATGCATTGGCCTCACGACTAAGTCCTTACACTAAGGACATCTACCGTGACAAATCCATGACAGAGATCGTCCCCTTGAACAAGGCAGGCTCATGAAGGCGATCCTGCCAGGTAGGTCCACTGTCCTGGGCTACCTGTTCGTGAGGATGAAATCCTCGGTGCGCTTAGCTCCGGCCACCACCTGAGCTCCTCCACCCGCCACATCCCAGTCAGTCTTCATTATCTTGTCAGGCAACATGACAAGTATTAGTATCAAACAAAGCAAACAAGCAAGCAAATGCCACTGATCAGTGAACTTGCCCAACAGCAAGTGCCACTAATCAGTGGCACTTGCTCATATCAGTGGCACTTGCTGTTGGGCAAGTGCACTCAGTGGCACTGATCAGTGGCATTTGCCCAACAGCAAGTGCCACTGATCAGTGGCATTTTCTCATGGCCAAATGGCACTAATCAGTGGCACTTGCTGGCATTTGCTCATGGCCAAGTGCCACTGATCAGTGCACTTGCCCAACAGCAAGTGCCACTGATATGAGCAAATGCCGTTGATCAGTGGCACTTGCTGTTGGGCAAGTCCACTGATCAATACACTATCCTATGCATGGAAACATCTAAAAATAGCAAGTGCAAGTGTCAATAGCATCCATGTGCAACCATGCACATTTGGCATCATCCTAAAATGGTCCTACTACATGCACGTATTGCAATCAACACAAACCCTAGCATGAACACAACTAACTAGCATGATGACAGATCCTAGGACACACTAGCAGTAGCAGAAACAAAATATCCTAAGACATACACTGTAGGAACCAAGAACAGATCGGTCCGCTTGGGATCAAATCCAATCGGATCTACTCCAATCCTATCTAATCCGATCGAATCCACTAACTACTAGCACGTGCCTAAGAAAATAAACCCATAATCTACATCTACGAGCAAGCATTGAGGGGATTGACTCACCGAAGCTTGCGCAGCCGCAACGAACCGAGGCCGAGGTGAAAACCCCGACGAGAAGGAGAGAGGTAGCAGAGTAGAGGAGGAACCGACCCCGGCGACGGCCTGCGGCATCGGCCCCGTACTCATCGCCACGCCGGAGGTCGAGGAGGACGGCCCGCCGACACCAGAAAACCCTTCGACGGGGGTCAAGAAACCCCCCTGCCCAATGGGGTCTCAAGAAGCGGCGGCTCCGTGCATGGCGCCGGCGCCGAGCCCAGGACCACGAGTTCCGGAATCGGCGGCGGAGCAGGAACGACCGGCACCGCATTGACCGACACTCGTGGTGGCCAGCAACAGATGGGGGACGACGCTCGCAGCGCCGATGCCAGGTCCCGGTCCGAGTTCTGGAGCCCGGCCAGGAAGCGCTCCTGGATGCTGGCGATGCGCTGGTCGACGGGGGTCAGAGGGCGGCGCGATGGTGGGCGAGGCAGAGCCATCGAAGGAGAGGAGAGGGAGGGACGGTGAGGGAGAGAGGGAGCGGTGAGAACAATGCGCGAGGGGGCGTCCCGTCCGTCTCCCGCGTTGCCCGAGGCGTCCAACCCCCTCGCACGCGTGGCCGCGCCGAGCTTTAAGGTCCGTTCGGTCCACAAATCGCATGCAGCCCATGCACCAAACAGACTGCGCACATCCCATACGGGCCTGGTTGGGCTGCATGCGGGCAACCGTGGACACGGCCCGGTCCAGGTCTAAGCCCATTCAATCACACGCATACACACACACACTCACCGTCATGAGCACGGCGTAGTGGTCAAACCGTCGAACAAAGGGAAAGCCTCTTCCAGCTCCAAGCCGGCAGTCTCGACAAGGAGACGACGCCACCAACCTGCCCAACTCCCCCCTGTCCCTCTCCCTCTCCTCTCAGAGTCTGTAGGTACTAAGTGTCCTACTGCCCACCGCGCCGCTCGAGCAAGCATCACATGGCGGCGATCTCGCAGTTGCAGCGCATCGCGGGGCCGGGCCATGCCGGGGCGCCGCGGCCGGGAACTGTGAGGCGCGCCTCGGTCGCGGTCGCCGCGGGCAAGGCGCCGTTGCCGCGGCTGGAGGGCGCCAGCGAGGAGCTGAGGGCCGCGGCGGCGCAGAGCCTCGACTGGGCGCCGGCGCGCCGGCGCGTGCGCGGCGCCTTCGCGCCCGTGCTCCCCACGCTCGACCACTGCCTGTTCAAGGTCCCGCCTCTGCTCCCTGTCCCTTTGCTCGGGGCGGCTGTGCTTGATCCTCTCACTAGCTCACCATGCGCTTGCTTCAGTAAAGGTTCCGAATGGTCAAAAGTAGTCAAACATGTTTCAAGCCGCCGGGTAGTCGAGACTCGGGACTAGAACTCACACGCAGTACCATTTCTGATCTGAAATTACTCATGATTTCGGAGTGTGCGTGTTATTTTGTAGAGTTGTACTGCGTGTGTGCCACTCGTGTCTAGGTTAGCGCAGTCCTACGCCTTAATGCGATATGCACATGGGCAGCACTACACTTAAATGCACATTGTACTCTCTCCGTTCCAAAATAGATGACTCAACTTGTACAAAGTTGGGTCATCTATTTTGGAACGGAGGGAGTATGTAGTTGCTCTGTTGCTTGAGCCACGATCTTGTTCCAAAGGTGATAGGTTCTGTAGCGTATGTCATCCGAGGGTTGCAACATGTTTCGTCGGTATTGTTGATATGATCTCCGACTATTCAATCCCTATTATCTCCAATTGATATGCGATGTCTGTTGGTCTTTATTTTCTCACCTTTTGTCTCCTACTTCTCATCCTGTAGATGGCGCCCAAAGGAATCCAGATGGGGGAGGTAAGCACATGATGGGGATTCTGAATTGACCTTCCCTTGTATTCAGGCTGCTTGTATTTGGTTCAAGTAGTTCCCTGGCGGAAATGCAATATATCTGTTACACAAGTGTATCTGTGAGACGGTGACACAAACATCTTCTCCTGTTGTAAAGCTGGAAAGATGGCATCTATCAAAAGGTCGGTATCTTAAGCTAGTAATATCAGGTACACGCCCATGGAGTATTGAGGAAACCAAGGAACTGCAAGGAATGGCATGATTGTGTTACTTGCAGCTAGCCTATTACTTGCAGCTAGCCTAAAAAAGAAACTAACATTAGCAGGCACTTAGAATCTTGATGAACTGTTTTATAGCTTCTTTTCCTTTGTGTGACAAGTGGTAGTGCTTGTTTCTGTAGAATTTTGAGACCAATTCAAAGGGAGTTGAAATATTCTGGAAGAGTTGGCTGCCTAGGGAGGGCACTCCCACCAAGGCAGCGCTTTTCTTCTGCCATGGGTATGGAGATACCTGCACTTTCTTTTTTGAAGGTGATTACTCTTATGTTATGTTCCCTGTTGAGTTCTCTTTGCTTCACCTTTTTCTTATCTATATCTTACTAGCTTGGAAATAGCAGGGGTCGCTAAGAGAATAGCCGCTGCTGGATATGCAGTATATGCTATGGATTATCCTGGTTTTGGATTATCGTATGGTCTTCATGGCTACATCGCAAGCTTCGATGGGATGGTGGACCATGTCATTGAACAATATGCGAGAATCAGAGGTTTCTGATGGATATCTCTTGTAAATGAGGAATATATCTTCTGTGGAACAATATAATATTTTCATCATAATGCAATGATTTCTAATGTTTAGGAAGGAAAGACGTGCAAGGGCTCCCATACTTTCTCTTGGGGCAGTCAATGGGAGGTGCGGTTGCTCTGAAAGTACACTTAAAGCAACCAAAAGAATGGGATGGAGTGCTTCTTGTTGCGCCTATGTGCAAGGTAAATAAAGAACTCTTGATGAAATTCGTCAAATCTAGCATCTCATTACATTCTCTTGTTTGGAGATAAGCTGCATTATAAAACTCTAAATGTAACTCATCAAATCTAGCATCACATTACATTCTCTTGTTTGGAGCTAAGCCACTGTTTAGTGTTTACAACCTTTCTAATGGCAACTTATGCTTTTGTAACTGTATTAATCTAATTGTGTTGAGTTAACACTTGATGATACTTACTTAGTCAAGTAAATTTAAAGTTTACTTGAATATACAGTAGCAATCTGCAGACATCCATCTTTACTGCATGTTATAACAACCAGTTATGATCATGCATGAATAGAAAATCAAAATAAAGTGATATTTGTCAACAAAAAAGTGCTATGGAGGACCTCCTTTATACTATTGTTGCATCTATTTGAACTAATGACATTGGGTGCATTCACCATCTTTATTACAAGGCTCTGACTTCTATTTGGCAAGATTTCAGAAGATGTAACACCACCAGCACTAGTGTTGAAGGCATTGAGCATATTATCATGCCTTCTTCCCGAAGCAAAGTTATTTCCGCAAAAGGACATAGGAGATTTGGGCTTCAGGGATCCAGTGAAAAGAAAATTAGTAAGTACCTTGACCATGTCCTTTTATTTTCTTCAACTTGGTTTGTTTCAAGGCAATGTAATACCTAGTATGTAGCACATTATCCAAGTAGTGGCACCTGTCTTAGTTGAATATTCCACATTCGTTCGTTCTTTTGTGGCAAGGTACTTGGTTTTTCTACATTTGCCCCTCTAGTGCACATTTTTGTAGTAATCAGATAATTTATTGCAACAATGAGCACACCTCTTTAAAAAGGAATTGTACACCATGATTGAAATACTGAAATGCTATAGATCATGATCATCTCTGTTTTCACTTCTCAGTGTGAGTACAACGCGATATCATATAATGACCAGATGAGGTTGAGGACAGCAGTTGAACTTTTGAAGGCTACCAAGGACATCGAATCCCAATTGGAAAAAGTCAGTATCATTTGCACCTTTTTTCTCATGTACCTGATTTCCTTCTCAATGTTATTTGAGCATCACCTGAATCAAGAAGCAACCATTTTCATTTCTTCTTATTCTGGAAGTACCTAAAATGTAAAACACTTCGTACATGTTATTGCAGATTTGTTCTCCATTGTTGATTCTTCATGGAGCAGCAGACCAGGTAACAGACCCTCATGTGAGTCAATTTCTGTACGAGAAGGCCAACACGAAAGACAAGACCCTGAAGCTCTATGAAGGTGCCTACCACTCTATCCTAGAGGGAGAGCCTGACGACCGGATTTCAACCGCCATCAAGGACATCATTTCGTGGCTGGATTCACACTGTTGAATACCATTGTGCATTGTCTCGTTTTTTTTTTTGGCAAATGCGTGGTTTCGCTGATTGGCACCATTCTGATCCACTTAACATTGGATGAATCAAATAAGAGATAATACTCGGTGTCTGAGGCCTTCACTGCGTTACATCAGTTCTACCATCTAGCCGGGGATAATTTCCACATGCTAAACTCAGCTGCTGTAGTTCTTCTTCCTAAAAAAGATGGTGCTGCAGCGATCAACGACTACAGACCGATTAGCTTAGTGCATTCGATTGCGAAACTGATCTCCAAAGTGCTCTCGCTTCGCCTTGCAATGGTGATCCCGAGTTTGATCTCACCGGCGCAGACAGCCTTCCTCAGGACAAAATGCATACATGATAGCTACCTATATGTGCAAAACTGTGTTAAGGCACTTCATGCAAAGAGAACTCCGGCCCTGCTGCTAAAATTAGACATCTCCAAGGCTTTCGACAACGTCTCTTGGGATTACCTGCTTGAGCTCCTACAACAGTTAGGCTTTAGTGCACGATGGCGTGACTGGATTGCCCTACTGCTATCCACATCATCGTCAAATTTTCTGCTCAATGGCGTCCCGGGACCGAAGATTGTGCACCAAAAAGGGCTGCGGCAGGGCGAGCCTCTGTCACCGCCCCTTTTCATCCTAGCCATCGATCCGCTACACAGAGTTCTCAAAGCAGCAGTGGAGCACGATCTGATCGCCCCTCTTCCAGGTCGTGAAGTCAAGCTAGCAGTGGAGCACGATCTGATCGCCCCTCTTCCAGGTCGTGAAGTCAAGCTTAAAGTTAGCCTGTATGCGGATGATGCAGTAATCTTCGCAAACCCGAACCAACACGAAGTGCAAACTATCATGGAGATCCTAACTGAGTTCGGAAATGCCACTGGGTTGCATATCAACGCGGCAAAATCAACAACAACACCGATCCGATGTGAACACTTTGATCTCTCTGAGATCCTTGGGAGTTTTGGAGGTTCTGTTGCCCCTTTCCCAATCAGATACTTAGGGCTCCCGGTAGTAACGGCACGGATTAGATTAGTGCATCTGCAGTTCCTCATTGATCGAATTAGAGCTAGGTTAGCAGGTTGGAAAGGCCGCCTTCTCCCCCTAAGCAGCAGAAGAGTGCTGGTACGCAATGTGCTCAGCGCCATGCCCACCTTTGCCCTCTCAGTGCTGCGGGTTCCAACAAAACTGCTCAAAGAAATAGACAAGTGCAGTAGGCGTTTCCTATGGAAGCAGGAGGAGGAAGCAACAGGGGCCAGCTGCAAGGTAAATTGGCCAACAGTTTGTGCGCCAACTGACAAAGGAGGGCTGGGGATCCTGGACCTGCAAAGTTTTAGTCGAGCACTACGGCTACGATGGCTATGGATTGCCTGGAAAGACCCGGATAGGCCATGGGTTGGCACACCACCGCCATGTGACGACGTCGACAGAGCCCTGTTTGCTGCAGCAGCAACGGTCACCATTGGAGATGGTACAACAACATCTTTCTGGCAATCAACATGGCTTGGCCCGGAGATGCTTGGCCAAAGCTACCCAGCCCTGTTCAAGCACTCCAAGCGAAAAAAACAGGACAGTTTCAGAAGCTCTACAAAATGAAGCATGGATCAACGACCTTGAGCACGATGATACCCGCCAGATACTCCCTGAATTCCTGCAGCTGCACCGAAGGATCCGAGAGGCAAACATCCAGTTAGATGGAGCAGTGAGGGACCAAATTCGGTGGAACATGGAGGCAAAAGGAGAATACACAGCAAGTTCAGCCTACAAGATGCTTTTCAGGGTCGGCATAATTCAGTTTTTGAAGGCATCATCTGGAAAGCATGGGCTCCAGGGAAGGTAAAGATGTTCTGCTGGCTGCTGCTGCAAAATCGTGTCTGGTCAAATGACAGACTTCAGCGACGGGGCTGGCCAAATGGCTATTTCTACCAACTATGCCACAGAAATCTTGAAACAAGCAAGCACATCATCTGGGAGTGCCCCAAGGCTTGGAGTGTATGGCAACAAGTGGCGACATGGCGTGGCTGCTCCACTTTCACGCCAAAGAATGAGTGGAGCCAGAAACAACTAGTGGCAATAACCAGAGATATCATCACCGGGGCGGCACCAAGGGATCGAAAAGGAGTCAAAACCATGCTTCTTGCAGTATGCTGAGAGATCTGGCAGGAGAGAAACAGGTGCACGTTCCAAAACAAGGTGGCATCTTCACCGGACATTGTGAGAAATTTGCAAAGTGTTTTGGAACTTTGGAGACTTGCGGGAGCAAGCTGCATTGAGAGCCCCTTTGGGGATCCTCCGTGAGAGTTTAGATTATGAGTGGCATCTCTCTTTTTATTTTTCTCTACATTTTTCTCCTTGGTCAACGACCGTCACGCACCATGTTTTCTTCATCATGTTCTCCCTGCTATGAATCAATGAAATAGCCAGCAATTGCTGGACATTTTCAAGAAAAAACTTAATTAGGTGAGCATGGAATTCTCTGCAGCTTAGTTTCAGGAACATGCTGTACAGAGATTTTCTCCCCCATTTTCTGGAACTCCAGTTTCACGTTTTCATTAATTTGTTAGCAGTCGGCTATTTGATGCCGTTAGCAGGGGCTGTGTATTTGTTGTCTTTTTGTTCTTTTATGTTTTAGTTGTTAATTGTGAACACCGTTTTTCCTTTAGCATGTCCAGGGCATCGAGAGAACAAAAGTGAACTTGCGTCATGGATTCTGCTATTCCTACAGAAAGACAACGAAGATTGGTGTTCTTGAAGCAATACGGGCCAAGGGGACGTGGAGTTTTTGCTCCCGTGCTCAAGTGCGCACTCCTGAACAGTAAACATAAAAAAACAGTTAAGCAATTAAAAAAATCCATTTTTTCCACAAAACATTATTGACTGTTCTAGATATGCGCAAATTTTCGTGAAGAAGCGTAGCTCCGGGCGAAAAAATTGAAGCTCCAGAAAGACTATCATTGAAAGCATCTTGAAATGCTGATTTTTATTTTCAGGCCTCCCCACTAATGTGGTTTCATCATAAAAATTTGCACGCAGTAAGAAAACTAAGCAGTTTGTTGTTAAAATCATTCAAAAAAGGGGTTATTTTTTACTTTACTGTTCATAGAGGAGTATTTGAGCTCTGGATTAGAAGAGTACTTTTAATCTAGTGTTCGGTTTATTAGAGTATCTACAACCGTAAGTAGCAAAATCCGGTCTCCAAATGCCCATGCCCACTGACGCGTCTTGGGCGCATGCGCAGACATTGACCAGCCAACACAACAAAAATCGTTTTCACTGTCGGATACCCCATTAACAAATCCTCATATCCATATTATTACATGCATGTGAAGTCTAATAAAAATCAAAAGCGAAGCCCGTCCGACTCCGTCGTGTCCATGTCCAGCGGTTGCGCCCGTTCAAATGTTGGTCCAGCCACCAGCGAGGTAGAGTAGGACATGGGACATGCACCAGCTCACAGGAGTCGAGGCCCTATTGCCTCCCATGCCCTACTCTTCCTCGGCAGGTCGGTGTCGTGGGAATGAGTCTGACAGTAGAAGTAGGGGGTACGTAGGATAAGGGTCAGGCCCTAGCTATGGCGAGGTTGTACACACACGAGTTTACGAGTTCATGCCCCTCACAGAGAAGGTAACATCCCTATGTGTCGGTGCCTCGGGAGGCTTTGTGGATTGAAGTGTGGAAAAGTTACAGGGGGTGCGAACCCTTGTGCCTGAGGGGAGGGGTGGCTTATATAGAGTGTGCCAGCCCCTTGCCCTCCCCAGTTACACGAGGGTTCAATGTGAGTTAAGTCCCACACGTTACTGGTAATGCCCATAATTAATGATCTTAATGGCTACGGAGTGAATGCCTGACCGTTGTCATTCAGAGGTGACTCTAGTCTTCTGTCTTCTGAGTGGATTCTTGTATTCCAAGTGAAATAACATCGGTCGAGTGGAATTGAGGTATCCGAGTGGAATCACATGTCGAGTGCATTGCACTTCTTGAGGATTCCAGTTAGTATCTTCCTTTTAACTCTATAGGTTTTGGCTTCTTGTGTCCTGTCCTTGGGAAGGGCATATAGGTCAGGCCTAGGACCCTATCCTAGGTACGTGTCACCGTCATTAGCCCCCGAATGGATCGAGGGTCGAGTGAAGAAGGGTTGCTGCTATTTTTGGTCCGACTGAATGTCCCGGAGACACTTTCTCAGGAGCCCATGTCAGCAAGCTTGATATTTAATCCTTCGTCAGTCGCCTTGATCAATTCTGGGTTCTGGAATTTCCGAGTGAACTGTGCAGTATAGTTCTAAGCAGATTGGGTTTGGGTATCTTTGGTGCAATCGACTGATTTGTCGCGTCCAGATTTCGCGGGATTCAAATTTTGGAGAAGCGCGCGGGTCCGGGCTTGGCGTAGTAAGCGAGGCAGGTTGGGGCTGACTCCTCGATCCTCGCACCGCCTTTTTCGCCATGTATCGGGCGAGCGTGTGTTGCGGGATGCGATAAGATCGCGCGGGCCTGCACGTCAGCCACTCGACCACAGATCCATTTAAGGCGACGCTGCCGCTACCCTGAACAGTGCCAACCATTTTTCTCCCTTTCTCCTCTTCTTCTTCGCCTCGTCTCCCCCAAGCACCACGCCCTCCAGCCTCTTCCTCTCGAGCTCCGCATTAATGGTGAAGGACAAGACTGCGACTTTAGAGCGCGCAAAGAAGACGGCGAAAGGCAAGAAGGCGGTGAAGGGGTCGACCTCGCGGTCTGCTCTTCCACCCGGTTGGATCTAAGGGGATTGGATCCCCTCCACCGTCATGGGGGAGGATCTGGAGAATCTCACCTCCAATGGCCTGCTTGCGGAGGGCTCTTGGAGGTTGCCAGAGGGGGAGATCGAGCCCGTGCCTCGGGAGGGCGAGCGCGTTCTCCTTACAACACACATCGACCGAGGTTTCTCTCTGCCTCCGCACCCGTCCTTTCAAGGTTTTCTGAACTTCTTCGGTGCCCAGATCCATCATTTTCCTCCCAACACCATCTCCTGTCTTTCCGCCTATGTTTCGTTGTGCGAGAATTTCCTGGGGTGTCGAGCACACTGGGTTTATTCAAACATATCTTCACTTGCCGATCTCAGTTGGTAAAGAAAGAAAATCCGATTGACCAAAGGACACACGTGATCCAGATGTGCAGGGGGTTAGGAGTCCAGATGAGGGGTAGGAGTTCTTTTCCTGCCATGGTTTTTCTTGAATCTGTTAGAGTGTGGCAGTCGACCTGGTTCTATTGCAAAGACATCTCGACTCCTGGTCAGTCGACTGGTCTTCCTCCTTTTTCTCTGGAGAGGCTCCGTGCCCCTTGCTCGCTGACTGTAGAAGATCATGAGAAGGGTGAGGTGCCCATCTTGGTTGACACAGTTGTGGAGTTGATCCGGGACGGAGTGACCGACATGGATCTGCTGGGGACTTTTCTCAGTTGACGGATCCAGCCTTTGCAGGCCTGCGACCATCCCATGTGGATGTACTCAGGACCAAAAAGACACCACTCGGGTCCACCCGAAGGAGGTCGGAGAGGAGGCGGTGGCCTAGTGGCTTCGGAGCATCACTGGGAATAAAGACAACCCGCACGGGGCGAAGCGGATCTTGCCATTCCACTCTGAACATCTTCCTGGAGAGGTTCTATCTTGTCGAGTGTTTCTTCCTTTTTTGCTTTTCAATATGCACCTATAGTGGAATCTGACTGAACTGTGTAATTTGTGTCTTTCAGGCATTCACAAACATGTACTCGCCAGTGCCAAACGGAGAGCCACACCACGGGGAGAGCGAAGGCAGCGGCGACTTTGAGTACGCAGACAACAACAGTGATGATGTCAGTGATGACTCTGACGATGATGACGAAGTTGAGTCACCACAACGCTCTGAGAGTAGATCCAAGCAGACACAAGACCCTGCGGCTGACCATGGCAAGGCCGCGACGTCAAGTGCGAAGACCCAGAAGCGCGCCCGGACAACCACTCCTGAGCCGAGTGAGAAGGTTGCTAAGTAGGCAAAGGTTGCTCCTCCCAAACCCCGGAAGGCTCTTCCCAGAATCAAAGTTGTCGTGCATGTTGCTTCGGCGTAAGTGTTTCTTTTGTTTTCTTCATTGCTATTGTAGACTTTTGTTTGTTTCTAACCGAGTGAGATCTTGTACTTCCAGTGGTGCCACTTCTGGAGCGTCCCATATGGATGTTGATGATGAACAAGCTGACGCGGAAACTGCGGACATGGCCACTTCTCAGCAGGTATGACCTTTGCGAATATGCTCATGCATTGTTAACTATATTGGTGGTCAATTGGAATCTCATTGTCGAGTGACTGCAGCGCCTACGGATGTTATTCAGCTCCCAGATGACGACGAGGAGGAAATTTCGAAGACACACGAGGGAGAGGTAGGAGCTCAGCTAGCTCGTGGAACCCTGCCAGGAGACCGCCTTCCAGCCGGACATCACACCCATCGGCTGAACCTGTGGTCCAAGATCTTGGTGGTCTGTCGCGTACTGCAGTAACCTTTGTTGTCCCCTTGTCAACTGCTCAGCCTACAGCGTCGAGTGTTCCAACTTCCAATCGAACTGGTGCGTCATAGACTCCAGCACCGACTCAGTTCACTCTGCATCATGTCCCGGAGGATCAAACAGGAGTTGCTAAGGAAGCAATGATCCAAGCTGGCCTGATGATGGATCGACTGAAGGTGGTGTACGAGTCGAGCAAGGCTGCATACGACACTAGTTCTGCGCTGCAAGCAAATGTCCAAGTAAATATGATTGTAAGTTGATTTTCGATTGGTTTGTATTCGCCTTGGACCTTGCTCTGTTAGGATATGCTATCTGAAAACTGCTGCATTATTATTCATATATGTCCATAGATGAGCGTTTTGGAACCTTTAATATGCATCCATCATAGGTCTGTGCCTTGAATCTGTACACCCACTAGGTGTTTTGTCTTTGTTTGTTGTGTAGCTCTCCCACTTGAATTGGTCAGGCCGTGTCGAGTGGGTTGTTCGATCCAGTGGGGGCACGCTGAGTGCACCCACTGGGTGTAGTCCCCGAGAACCGTGTCGAATGGTTGATTCGGCGGGGGTCTTCAGAATGTGTTTGTTTTGCTGATTTTCACTCGGTGCGGACAGGCCACGTCGAGTGAATAACTGAACCAGTGGGGGCACGCTGAGTGCACCCGCTGGGTGTAGTCCCCGAGACCGCTGTCGACTGCAGGCAGTCGGTGGGGGTCTGAGAGCAACAAGAGAGATTTTTTTGACTTTTTCACTCGGTTCGGATGGACCGTACCAAATGGTCAATTGGTCCAGTGGGGGCACGCTGAGTGCATCCACTGGGTGTAGTCCCCGAGACCGTTGTCAACTACAGAGTTGGCAGGGGTCTAAGAACATTTCCTTTTCATAAGAATAGTCTGAATTTGACCCTCTCCACTCGGAAGTGTGTGTGTGTGTGGGGGGGGGGGGTCTTTGCATTTTGTTGACTTGATTCTCTTTTCCTTGATTCCAGAAATCTTGTGAACTTGGAATCCAGTATGTTGCCTTGGAGAAGGAGAAGATCCAACTCCAGCTCGAACTGGAGCATTCCAAGAAGAGCCTGAAGGACGCACAGGCTGAAGTGAAGACCATGGGAGGTAATATTTTGCTAACTATAAGCTTTGTGATTTCTTCCTCTTTGTCCTTTGAACCGAGACTCCACTCGAACAGATGTGCGTAGTGAAAATTGTCAACTCCAAGCATGACTGAAGAATGTTATTTCTTTAGACACCATGAAGCAGGAGATGGAGAAGAAAGACGCTGATCTTGTGGGAGCACAGAAGGTGGCGAGGGAGAAGACTGATGCATGTGAGAAGAAGCTTGCTTAAGTCGGCAAGTTGGAAAAGGGAAATGAAACTCTGAAAGCTGCTGTTGAGGAGGCGAAAACAGAAGCTGTCCAACTGAAAGAGGAGAAAGTCATCCTGACGGAGAAAGTAGACCAGCTCACTCGGAAGAGAGATGGCCTGGAGGCTTACTTGGGAGGTCTCACGAAGAAACTGTACATTATGCTCGAAGGTAACCTTTACCACTCGAGTGAATTCTATTGCTTTGTCGACTCACTCGATGCTGCTGCTTACTCATACTTTCCCTTTTTGCGTAGAATTCTGCAGGATATCGGGTTCCGGCAAAACCCTTAAGGTTCAAACTCTGGGGTGCGCATGAATCTTCTCCCTACCGAAATACGCCCACAACCTCGCCGCGATTCTAAGCTAAATCGATGAACAACACAAGAGACACGAGGTTTATACTGGTTCGGGCCACTGTTGTGGTGTAATACCCTAATCCAGTGTACGGTGTGGTGGATTACCTCTTGGGCTAATGATGAACAGTACAGAGGAAGAACAGCCTCGCGAGGAGAGGTGTTCTTGTGGTGGTGTGCCTGAGGAGGAATCAATCCGTCTCTCTTGGCTCTAGATGAGATTCTATTAGATTTCAGATGCCTTCGTACTGTGGTGGCTATCTCTATTTATAGAGGCCCTGGTCCTCTTCCCAAATATTGAGCGGGAAGGGAGCCAACAACGACCATTTTGAAAGGGGACAACTAGTACAAGCTATCCTGACTAAAGGTGGTCTGTGACTGCCAAAGGTGCTGGTGATGACACCGTGTTGGGCTCCACGGTGACCTCTGTCCTGCCGTCCTGCTGGTCTTGGTCTCGTTGCACCGATATGGAAACCTTTGCCTGATGTCTCGGTACTCCGCGCCTGCGCTTGCCCCCTTTGCACCAAAGAGGAAATGAGGACACTGCATAGGCTGGCGCCCGCCTAGCGCCCGCCTGGTCTTGGTCGTCATGGCTTGTGTCATGAGCACCTCGCGAGGTACCCCTTGCCTTGATCTCTCCGCCTCCTCACAAGCCTGCCTGGTGAGGCCACCCCTGAGGAGGCCTTGCATCGTCCGCCCCGTGAGGCTTGGCCCCTCGCGAGGGTCTTGAGCTTGGGTTGATGAAGACGAGACGTACTGGGCCACTCGCTGAGCCACGCTGTAGGCCGCAGGCAGGCAAGTCTGGGGACCCCCGTTCCCAGAACACCGACAGTAGCCCCCAGGCCCAAGGCGTGCTCGGACTTGTCTTAGCAGCGAAGCCAAAGGGCAAGTGCAGAGCGCCGCGGGTGAGGGAGTCCTGGATTAGGGGGTATCCGGACAGCTGGACTATGTACTTTGGCCGGACTATTGGACTATGAAGATACAAGATTGAAGACTTGAAAGTGCTAGTTATCGACTAGAGGGGGGGGGGTGAATAGGCGATTTTTATCAAAGTCTTCAAAACGTGGAAGTTTCGAAGACAAAAAATAAAAATAACCTAATTGATATGCAGCGGATAAACTACAGCAAGCAAGCCATAGTCAAGTATGCAATAGCGTTAACGTACGAAGACTAATAGCAGCTAGGTAGTAGGATCAGGATGGAAGATAGTATGAAGCCAATTAACAATAGTAGTCAAGCAATGAAGTCAACCAGATAAGATAGATAAGCAACGACTTCACGAAGACAAACTCAAGGTAAAGGAGGGAAGAGATAGAACCAGTTGCTTGTTGAAGACACAGGATTTGTTGGACCAGTTCCAATTGCTGTGACAACTGTACGTCTGGTTAGGGAGGCTGAGATTCAACTCAGAAGACCGTGTCTTCACCTTATTCCCCTTGAGCTAAGGTCACTTAGTCCTCGCCCAATCACTTTGGTAAGTCTTCAAGGTAGACTTCCAAACCTTCACAGACTCTGTTCACCCGGCAATCCACAATGACTCTTGGATGCTCAGAACGAGACGCCTAACCGGCTGGAGGATACACAGTCCTCAAGTGTAATAAGTCTTCAGGTCACACAGACAGAAAGACTTCAGTGATGCCTAACACTCTTTGGCTCTGGGTGTTTGGGCTTTGTCCTCGCAAGGATTTCTCTCTCTCAAATGCTTCGAGGTGGGTTGCTCTCAAACGACAAAAGCCGTATACTAACTCTGAGCAGCCACCAATTTATGGTGTAGGGGGTGGGCTATTTATAGCCACTAGGCAACCCGACCTGATTTGTCCGAAATGACCCTGGGTCACTAAGGAACTGACACGTGTTCCAACGGTTAGATTTCAAACACACACGGCAACTTTACTTGGGCTACAAGCAAAGCTGACTCATCCAACTCTAGATAAGATTTGCTCTCATTGTCTTTGCTCGAAGACATAGGATTTGGATTGAGCATCACTTCAGTCACTCTGACTTAGTTCACTTGGACCCCACTTAACAGTACGGTGGTTCCTATGACTCAACAAAGAAGAAAAGGAAACAACAAAATCACACAGTCTTCGTGCTTCATAGTCTTCACGCAATGTCTTCTCATGTCATAGTCTTCAATATGAATATCTTCTCATACCACCATTGTCGTCAATGTCTTCATACATTTTTAGGGGTCATCTCCGGTAGGTAAACCGAATCAATGAGGGACACTACCTGCGTTATCCTGCAATTCTCACAAAAGCATTAGTCCCTCAACCAACTTTGTCGTCAATACTCCAAAACCAACTAGGGGTGGCACTAGATGCACTTACAATCTCCCCCTTTTTGGTGATTGATGACAAACTGGTTGAAGTTTTCAACGGGGATAAAGTATGTGAAATTGTAAAGGATAGGAATTTGTCTTCATAAGTAGCAAGGGCTCCCCCTGAAGATGTGCATATAAATAATTTTGCTTTTGGAATGCAAATGCACATGGCAGGTTGTACTTGTGGAGGTCCACTTCAACTTATGAAGATAATTCATCATGCATGAAATGATATAGCATATAGGATGACATGCATAATGAAAAATGGACGTCTGCAGGATGATCTAAGTGCGGAAGTTATCATCGCACATGGAAATGCAAAATAGCAGACGACCATCAAGTTTAAGTGTTACAACTCAGAGAACCAAATGTTTCAAAACGCAAGAGTTGTAAGCACGAGGCAAAATATAACGCAACCGCCCATATGAACCCGCTTGAAGACTATCAACTCATACGCTTCTCCCCCTTTTGTCAGTAATGACCAAAAAGGTTTGAAGACATAGAGCATCTACTCGTCTTCTTGATGAGTAGGTGAAGCAGCAGGGTTGTTGTCGTTGGGTGGCGGTGCAGATGAACTTGGTGCAGTGTCGATGCGCGCAGTAGTAGTAGGAGGTGGTGAAGTAGCATCATCTTCATCATTGATCACTCTGGCATTTACCGTTGCCGCGGAGGAAGAATATTCAGAGTCTTCAAGAGATGGAGTTCTTCGTAAGACAACATTCCGTGGAGGAGTGGAGTCAAACTGAAATCTTTCATTGAAGCCATCGTCTTGAAGATCTGCTTCAGCACTAAGCAGGGTCAAACTCTTCCATGATCGCCGGCAAGTTTTGTGAGCAACAAAGGCATTCTTGGTGGCAAGGTTGCGAATGCGATTGACATCCACCAAGAGGCTTTGCATTTGTCTCTTGAGCCAAAAGTGATGTTTATCCTGTTTCTGATGAAGGGCCACAAGAAGTTCTCGATCATTGAGAATGCGAGAATGCTTCCGAGGCCTTTGGGCAATGGTGCTTTCAGTGGCTTCAGTAGGTGCTCGATGAGGCAGACGAGTATTTCCAGCCAATGGATAGATTCGTGTAGCTGCTTGAACACCTTCAATGGGTTGAGTGAAGCTTTGGTGCTCGGCATTCTGAAGACAAAGAGGCTTCTTGGCAGGGTCAGGATATATAGCTTCAACTGACATATCAACCTCAGGTAGAAAAATCACATGATTGCGAGCAGAAGGTTGATAGTTGACAGTAGAGTGTCGCTTTATGAGGCGCATGACCCATGGAGCATAAAACTTCAGACCAAAGAGATCAGAGCCGGAAGCAGCAAGTTGTCTGATGAAGAAATCTTGTGCATTGAAGCTGATGCCATTGAAAATGTAGAAGACCAAAGCCTTCATAGCTCCTTCAAGCTTTGCCGCTGATGAATGTCCTTTGATAGGCCATAGAGTCCGCCTGATGATGTGATATATGGTGCATGGCAGATACTCAAGGTCTTCAACAAAGAACTCTGTTGGATATTCAGCATCACGGGGCAAAGGCTTCATCATGCTCAGCATCTGACTCATATTGGGTTCAGGCCTATGAAAGATGCTTTCCAGGGCATTGCGATGATGTTGACAGCCAGGTTCATAGAGTTCTCCGGGAGTGGACAGGCCTGTAAGCTCGATGATATCCATAGCTTTGGCTTCATGATGAATGTTTCCGGTCATCCACTCGAGAACCCAAGTCTTCGTATCTCTGTTGTAGCCGCGAATGTGCAGTGTGGCATAGAATTGAAGCAATAGTTCTTCATTCCAGTGTTCTTTATCTGTGACAAAACTGAGCAGCCCAGCATCACGAAAGCAGTCAAGTGCTTCTTCTAAGCAGGGGAGTCCAGTAATGGCTTCAGTGTCGAGGCACATATGAGGGAAGATGCGCCCTTGATCATACAGAACACAAGAGTAATAGTTTCGCTGCGGATGGCTCCAGAACCGATCTAATGATATTCTTGGCTTCGTGTAGGGGTTCTTTGAGCTGTCAAAGAATGTGTTGTGGCTCTTGAAGCCATTTGCATTGAAAGACCCGACAGCGGTGGCAGTACGAGGAAACCTTGGCAGTCTTGGCTTGGGCTTCTGGACCTGAGGCCTATGCTCAATGTGATAGTCAAATTGAGGACCAGAGACATTAGGCGGAGGGACCAGAATGGGCCATCTTACTGTGATGAGCTCGCCATGGTTGTATGCTTGCTCAATTGTATAGGGCCTTGGGGGCGGAACAGGAGCAGTGGCAGCAACTGAGGCTTCAGGCTGCACAACAGGTGCTTCAGGAGCAGTTGCCTCATTAGCTTCAGGTGCAGTGGCCTCATTAGCTTCAGGCACACTGGTTGTTGCAAGCTCCACATTAGCTTCAGTCATGACGATGTCATCGGCTTCACTTGCGTTGGTTGTGGCAGCTTCAGGATTTTCAACCTCCACTTGAGGAGCTGGAGGGTCAGGCATTGACACGTTCACTTCATGAACTATTTCTTCAAGAATGGGGGGAGTAGAGACACGTTCTTCTTGACGTTCTTCATCGGCTGATGCAGCCGGATTGTCTTCAGCAGCAGGTGCTTCAGATGCAGAGACATTCACAGCAGGAGTGGCTTCTGAAAACACTTGACGTGCAATAGGTTGATGATGCACTTCTCCTTCTGGAATGCTCGGAAGAGGAGCTTGAGGCCTTGGTTCTTTGCGAAGCCTTTGAAGTACTGGCGACACTTTTGGAGATGGAGTGGGCAGGCCCTCATCCTCTTCATCTTGTACGGATGTTGTGACTTGTTGTTGTTGGGGAGTGTTGGGGGAGTCTTGTTCTTGTGGGCGATCAGCCCATGAATCATCCTGTGCAATTGGCGTCAGAGGATGACCAATGCTGATGAGTTCGCTGTTCGTACGAACAGGCGATGATACCACATTGTATTCGATCTGAGGAAGAACTTCATCATCTTCAACATTGTCATGATGACCAATGTCTTCAGCAGCGGTGGGTTCAACTGCTGGAATATCTTCAGCTTCAGGAACCTCTGTGGAAGCAGGCTCATGAACAGTCATGTGAAGTTCTTGGGATGCAGATGCAGGATGAATCACTGAGATGGGTTCAACAAAAAGGGGCTCTGTAGGAGCAGCCCAATTCTTCTTGGTCTTGCGCTTCTTCTTGGAGGGAGCGACATCAGAGGCTTCGGTATTCTTCCTCTTTCTGGCTTCTGCCTCTGCAGCCCTCGTCTTCTTTTGTTCTGAAGCGGTTGTGGTGACCTTTGGCTTCGAGCCAGTCATGCTACTTGGGAAGATAATACGTGGAGCTTCTTGGCTTGAAGGCGCAGGCTGATCAGCAGGAAGCTTCTTCTTTTTCTTTGCTGCCATCCTGGGGTCAATGCCAGGACGGCCAAGTGACTTGCGCTTCTCAGCCTCATTGTAGGAAAGCACACACTTATCAGCCAAATTCTTCATGCGCTCACGAGAGCCTTGAGCTTCTTGGCGCTTCTTCAGAAAAGCTTCTTTAAGCTCATGCAGCATGACCTTAAAGTTCCTGACGTCTTGAACACTCAGCTTGGCCATATGCTTCTTGAATTTAGCCTTTCCATAATCAATCTTGTGCTTGAGCTCAACGATTCGCTGAGCGAGAGCCAGCTCAGAAGCAATGGCGCCATTGAAAGAGACGCTAAGGCCAATTGGAAGTTGTAAGTCTTCAAAGCTGACATTTGGGGTGTCGAACCACTCATCAATGAAATTGTGGATGATGGCCACATCAAAGAGAGGCAAGTTGTTGAAGATTTCTGCTTCTTCCTTGCTCTTTATCAGCTGCTCAAGAGCATTATCAGCAAGATCTTCATCACTTGACAGATCAATGGGTTCTTCACGCAGAATGGTGGCAGGAGTCAAGGCTTGATCAGTATGCCTGACAAGTTGCTTTTTCTTCTCCGTCTTCTTGGAGATACGGGATTGATCTTCAGACTGCACACTGGCTTCAGGAGGTGCAGTGGCCAGTGGCTTCACACGAGAAGCTTTTGGAGGTGCGGCTGATGATGAAACCTTAACCTTCTTTGGATTCTTCGGCCTTGGAGTAGGAGCAGCGGCTTCATCAGAATCAACATCATTGTTGGAATGATCCACTCTGGCACCATGAACCAAGACGTAGGAGATGAGACCATCAAGGTTTGCAAAGGGGCCAATTCTATTCTCTTCAGCTTCACGTGTCCCATCCTCACGGGGAGCAGAGGGACCAGGGTTGAAGTCTAATCCCCATGACTTCTTGTTTTCCTTTGCTGAAGACATAGCAAACTGGAAGTTGCGCTTGAAGAGATTGTCGTCGCGACACCAGAGCAATGATGATGGGTCGGCTTCTTCAGGCTGTGGCCCATGGACCATGCAAGGATAGAATTCTTGCGCAATGGCTTCAACTTTGTTCTTGGGGGGAAGGCCTCGATAGAGAATATCACCCCAAGGGCTCTTGATAGCATTTTTCTCCGCGTACTCCTGGGTGACGAACTTGTACTTGTACCACTGTTCAGCCCAATAGCGTCAAATCCATTGGATTCGAGTCTTGCGCTGATTGTAATCTTCTTCAGGATCTGTTTTATACATTTCTGCCAGATCCTCAGGCAGATCCTTCGAAGTTCCCCCATGACGCTGTTTGCCACCCTTCCTTGCTGATTTTTCTGCAGCCATGAACTTCAAGCTGAATGGCTTCAATACGTTCAGAGGCTTCAGATATTTACGCTTGCTGGTCAAGCAGGAACTGGCTTCAGGAGAATTGATATGATGCTGTAAGTATTCTGCAAACGAATGCAGACTATGAGAACCAAGGGATTCTCCGACGGACATGTACCTGTGACAGCATTAGAGATGCGAGGGAAGGGGAAGAGGTCATATGCATTCTCAGAAGATTTTGAAGATAAATCAGTTTGAAGACATTGACCTCATGATGCGAAGACATTCACTTATATGTGGTGAGTTGGTTCCAGATTTGTATCAATCCGTGAATAAGTACAAGTGAGGAATCAAACTAGATAGGAAATCTGAGTGAATAGACTAGGCATTATGAGATGCATATAGAATAGATCTAACATTGAGTAAGCAGAAACCACTTTCGGTAAGTAGGATGAATCTATGAAGATCAAAAAGGTGGTAAAAATAGAGTTATAATTACCGCACGACGAACTGCTAGATGGGAAGAATGAGAGACCGAGCAGTTCAGCCCACCGTGCCCTAACTTGGCGACGGAGGACACCTACGGCGACGGTGGAGAGGACGATGTCCGCGGCCGGTGTGAGGACGGCGTCGGAGAAGTCGCGGTAGCTAAGCGCTTCATCGTTGGCGTCGTCGCGAGCTAGCGGTGGCGCTAGGGTTTTGACGGAGGTGGAGAGGTGGAATAAGGATTTCTTTACCGCAGGGGACAAGTATTTATAAGTAGGTGAGAGACACAACGCAATTACGCTGGTGCCCCTGGCGGTTCACATCTGAGGGGTACGTGGCAAGCATGCAACATACTTAGAATTGTCCCACGTTCCCACGCCCGCCAAGTATGTCGGATGTTCGTTCCGGCTTCTCCGGATATCGACAATTTTGATGATTCATTTAAATAGGACTTGATGTTTTGTCTCTGTGTCTTCTGCTGACAAGGATGCAGAGAAGACATTCGACAGTTTCAATAGAATGCATATGATTTGGACAGATAGAGTTTGAGATAGTAAGCATAGAGAGATTAGGGTCCGATCACATTCACTTAGTTCAAAGTATTCAACAGTGAGGACATAGCTATAAGTGAATGCTGTAGAGGACATAACACTAGTATATATATATATATGCAATCAAATCATTATAGCGCAGAAAAAACACAAAGATAAATTGAGACTGAAGACAAACCAAATGCGAAATCTTTGCAAAATAACGCCATGAGTGAAACACTTCAAACAGAGAAATTTGGTGGTGGCGTTACCCACCGTATAGGAAGTATTAGACCCAGACATGGCGCACAATTATCGTGGTGCTCCGAAGTCAAATTCCATGTTAATGTATTCACACTCAGAGTGTAAATCTTCATTGATTGAAGATATACATTACTTTGTGTGTTGCACATCTAAGTCATCAACATGCATAAGTGTTAGGATGTGTGCCTGATCACAGGACATTAGAGGATTCCAAGATATTTAGCTCACACTGTAACGTGCAAAACCTTTTCTCATCCAAGGGCTTTGTGAAGATATCTGCCAGTTGATCTTCAGTGTTGACGTGCATGATATCTATATCTTTCTTCATAACATGATCTCTGAGAAAGTGATGACGTATTTCAATGTGCTTTGTCTTCGAGTGCTGGACTGGATTGTTGGCAATCTTGATGGCACTTTCGTTGTCGCAGAAGAGAGGGACTTGCTTCAAATCGATGCCATAGTCCTTGATAGTTTGCTTCATCCACAGAAGCTGAGCACGACAAGATCTAGCAGCAATGTATTCAGATTCAGCAGTTGAGAGTGACACACAGTTCTGCTTCTTTGAAGACCAACAGACAAGTGATCGACCAAGAAAATGACATGTGCCTGATGTAGACTTGCGATCCACTTTGTCACCAGCATAATCAGCATCCGAGAATCCAACCAGATCAAACCTTGAGCCCTTTGGATACCATAATCCGAGTGTTGGGGTGTAAGCCAAATATCGAAGAATTCGCTTCACAGCTAAGTGATGCGATTCCTTTGGTGCCGCTTGGAATCGAGCACACATGCAAACAGTAAGCATAATATCTGGCCTAGATGCACATAAATAAAGCAAAGAACCAATCATGGAGTGGTATACCTTTTGATCGAACTCTTTACCATTGTCGTCGAGACCAAGATGATGTTTGGCTGGCATTGGCGTCGTGTAACCTTTGCAGTCTTCCATTCCAAACTTCTTCAGATAATCTTTGAGGTATTTTTCTTGAGATATGAAGATGCCATTTCGTTGCCGACGAATTCGAAGACCAAGGAAAAACTTTAGCTCTCCCATCATGGACATTTGATATTGCTCTTTTATCATGTACCCAAACTCATCACATACTTTTGGTTGGTGCAGCCGAAGATTATGTCATCCACATATATTTGGCACACAAACAGTTCACCATCATATGTCTTCGTGAAGAGTGTGGGATCGAGGGATCCAGGTTTGAAGCCTTTGCTCTTCATGAAGTCTTTGATTGTATCATACCAGGCACGAGGAGCTTGTTTGAGGCCATACAGTGCTTTGTTCAGTTTGTACACCATATTAGGATGTTTTGGATCTTCAAAGCCAGGTGGTTGTGCAACATATACTTCTTCTTCAATCTTGCCATTGAGAAATGCACTCTTTACATCCATTTGATATAGCAAGATGTTGTGATGATTAGCATAGGCTAGCAGTATGCGAATAGCTTCAAGCCTAGCAACAGGAGAAAATGTTTCATCGAAGTCAATTCCTTCAACTTGAGTATATCCTTGAGCCACAAGACGTGCTTTGTTTCTGACGACTTGACCATGCTCATCTTGCTTGTTTCGATATATCCACTTTGTTCCAATGATGTTATGCTTGTGAGGGTCAGGTCGCTTGACAAGTTCCCAAACATTATTCAGCTTGAACTGTTGAAGTTCTTCTTGCATGGCTTGAATCCATTCAGGTTCCATAAAAGCTTCAGCAACTTTCTTGGGTTCTGATATTGACACAAATGAAAAATGCCCACAGAAATTTGCTAGCTGTGTTGCTCTTGAGCAAGTAAGCGGACCAGGCGCATTGATGCTATCAATTATCTTCTCAATTTGTACTTCATTTGCAACACGAGGATGAACTGGACGAAGACCTTGCTCATGCTGATCATTGTCATCATTGGAAGTATTGTCTTCGGTCTGAGCATTGTCTTCAGGTTGGTTTGGTGCAGAAATGATAAGTTCCTCTTCAGGCTGTGCTTCAGAGGGCATGATCTCACCAGTTCCCATCAACTTGATAGATTCACAGGAAGGAGCTTCATCAAGTGTACTTGGCAGAATTTCTCTTTGTGAACCATTGGTTTCATCAAATCGCACATCCACTGTTTCAATGATTTTGTAGTGGAAGAGGTTGAAGACTCTGTAAGAGTGCGAATCCTTTCCATAGCCAAGCATGAAGCCTTCATGAGCTTTGGGTTCAAATTTTGACTTGTGATGGGGATCCTTGATCCAACATCTAGCACCAAAGACTCTGAAGTAGCTGACATTTGGCTTCTTGCCAGTGAGGAGCTCATAGGATGTTTTGCCCAGAAGCTTATGGATGTAGACACGGTTGATGATGTGACAAGCTGTATCAATGGCTTCAGGCCAGAACTTTCTTGGTGTCTTGTACTCGTCAAGCATTGTTCGAGCCATCTCGATGAGGGTTCTGTTCTTGCGCTCTACAATGCCATTTTGCTGAGGTGTGTATGGAGCAGAAAATTCATGAGTGATTCCCATTGTATCCAGATAAAGATCAAGCCCGGTGTTCTTGAATTCAGTGCCATTATCACTTCTGATATGCTTGATCTTGACGCCATAGTTGTTCATTGCTCGATTGGCGAATCGTCTGAAGACATCTTGTACTTCAGTCTTGTAGAGAATTATGTGCACCCATGTGTATCTTGAGTAGTCATCAACAATGACGAAGCCATAGAGACACGCCGTTGTTGTGAGGGTGGACTAGTGGGTAGGTCCAAATAAGTCCATGTGTAGCAGCTCGAAGGGTTGAGATGTTGTCATGATTGTCTTCGAAGGATGCTTGGCCCTTGTCATCTTTCCAGCTTCGCAGGCACCACACAGATGCTCTTTCTTGAACTTGACACCTTTGATGCCTATGACATGCTTCTTTTTGACGAGAGTGTGCAAGTTACTCATGCCAGCGTGCCCCAGCCTTCGATGCCAGAGCCAGCATTCTGAAGCTTTAGCAAGAAGACATACGGCAATTTTTGGACCTGCTGAGAAATCTACCATGTATAGATCACCTTTCCTATACCCTTCAAAGACTAGAGATTTGTCAGATTCCATTAGTACAAGGCAACGATATTTTCCAAATATCACAATCATGTTTAAGTCACAAAGCATTGAGACAGACATTAAGTTGAATCCAAGGGATTCAACAAGCATCACTTTATGCATGTGTTGATCCTTTGAGATTGCAACTCTACCTAGACCCAATACTTTGCCTTTACCAGTGTCAGCAAATGTGATTTGACTCTTGTCGGATGGACGTAAGGTTGAGTCCATGAGAAGACTTTGATCGCCAGTCATATGATTAGTGCATCCGCTGTCAATAATCCATTCTGAAGCTTTTGGTGTACCCTACAGTGCAGTTACAGGGATAGTGTCACGCCCAATATGTGACCCTATCCAAAAGGAACTCGAAGGTCCCACCAAGGATAGACCCGCATATTGAAACGCTTTTGCAAGGTGGATATCATTACATCAACATTACATAATAGATGGGAATACATACATAAGGCATACAATGCCACTCGAATACAACATCACAATACATAAGAGCATCATCCGGCTACAGATGAAACACAAACAGAAACTCAAACGACATCCACCCTGCTAGCCCAGGCTGCCGACCTGGAACCTATCCCCTGATCGAAGAAGAAGTAGAAGAAGAACTCAACGCAAGCAAGCATCGATCTCGCGTCATGATCATCGCATAAACCTGTACCTCAACTGTTGTTGTAGTAATTTGTGAGCCACGAGGACTCAGCAATCCCATTACCATGGGTATCAAGACTAGCAAAGCTTAAAGGGAAAGGAAGGGGTAAAGTGGTGAGGTTGCAGCAGCGACTAAGCATATATGGTGGCTACCATACGCAAATAAGAGCGAGGAGAGAAGCAAAGGAACGGTCGTCAACTAGTAATGATCAAGAAGTGATCCTGAACTCCTACTTACGTCAAACATAACCCAAAACCGTGTTCACTTCCCGGACTCCACCGAAAAGAGACCATCACAGCTACACACGCGGTTGATGCGTTTTAATTCGGATCTGGTGTCAAGTTATCTACAACCGGACATTAACAAATTCCCATCTGCCTATAACCGCAGGCACGGCTTTCGAAAGATTATACCCTGCAGGGGTGTCCCAACTTAGCCCATGATAAGCTCTCGCGATCAACGAAGGAATAGACCTTCTCCCAGGAAGACCCGATCAGACTCGGAATCCCGGTTTACAAGACATTTCGACAATGGTAAAACAAGACCAGCAAAGCCGCCCGATGTGCCGACAAATCCCGATAGGAGCTGCACATATCTCGTTCTCAGGGCACACCGGATGAGCAAGACGACGGGTTGGCATAGACCCTGGTTGCCCAGGGGGCGCCGGACATCGCTCGGTTTGGACCAACACTTAGACAAGCACTGGCCGGGGGGGGGGGGCTAAAATAAAGATGACCCTCGGGCTCCGGAAACCCAAGGGAAAAAGGGCTAGGTGAGGCAAATGGTAAAACCAATGTTGGGCCTTGCTGGAGGAGTTTTATTCAAAGCGAACTGTCAAGGGGGTCCCATAAATCACCCGACCGCGTAAGGAACGCAAAATCCGGGAACATAACACCGGTATGACGGAAACTAGGGCGGCAAGAGTGGAACAAAACACCAGACATAAGGCCGAGTCTTCCACCCTTTACCAAGTATATAGATCATTAATAACATAAGAGATATTGTGATATCCCAACATAATCCTGTCCACCATGGAGCATTCTTCAACTTCACCTCCAACTAGCTACACTATAAGAGGGCTGAGCAAAGCGGTAACATAGCCAAGCAACGGTTTGCTAGGAAGGGTGTCAAAGGTTAGAAGTTCATGGCAATTTTGGATGGCTTGAATAAACAGGTGATAGGTAGCGCAACATAGCGATAGAGTGAAGCAACTAGCATAGCAATGATAGTAGTGAGATCCAGGGTAGCGGTCATCTTGCCTGAAATCCCGCTAGGAAGAAGAACGAGTCCATGAAGAAGACGAACGGGAGCAGTCAAACGAATCCTCACAATCGCAACATTACCAGAACTAAGAAGCAACACCGGAAAGAAACAAACAACATGGTAAATGCACAAGCATAAACATGGCATGATGCACAAACAAGTATGATGCATGTCCGGTTTAATGAGGCATGGCATGGCAAAGTGCACAAACAATACTACAAATTAAGTGGAGCTCAATATGCAACGAGTTGCATATTGAAGAAACACCACATGCAAGTATTTAGTTCTCTCTCGTTTAGGCTACCCAATAATGTTAAATGTTGTTAAACATGGCAAGAGGTGAAATATAATGAAACTACCTATCTAGGCAAGTTTAAATGAGGCCGGAAGTAACAAACAACAATTCCGAAAAACCTCATATGCATATTTATGAATTTGGTACTGTTCTGCCCTAAACACAATTTTAGAGTTGTTAAACATGCAAGATGAGTGCACCATGTTAAACTAGGCATTTTCCACCCCATTTACATATAAAGAACATTTAATGCCGAGCTACGGTTATTTAGTTATGAAATAAATCATTTTAACATGTTATTTACGCAAATTTAGACAAACAGCAAGTTTAAACATTTTAATATGGGATGAAAATGACATATTATTAATCTACACAAAATTCTAAGCATTTTTCATGTTTAAACCATTTTAATCCGATGCACGGTTATGAAGTTATTAAATGTATGAAGCATGGGGGGTTTTCTGCAAATTCGTTAATTCACTGGATAAATAGCAAATTCGCAGGACAGGAAAAAAATAACATTGGGCCGAATCTGGCAGGCCCGAATGTGTACAGGAGAGGGCACTGGGCTGGGGAGCTGCTCACCCATGGGCTCGGCCCAGTCGGTGAGGAGGCTGAGGGCAGGCGACGGAGGAGGCCGAAGCAGGCCGGCTCCGGCCCAGACGAAGAAGTGGCTGGGCTTGGCGCTGTTGGGCCGGGGCTCACGGGTCGCTCCTCCTCCCGATCCCACCGGATCGAGGGGAAGGCAGGGGGGTTCGGCGCGACGCCGGCGAGTCGGGGCGATGCTCCGGCGAGGCCCTAGGGCGGCGGTGGAGGTGCGCCAGCGACGGGGACCGATGGATCTTGGCGTGGGGCGCCGGATCCGGTGGATCCCGGCTAGAACCAGTGAAGGCGAGGCCGACGGCGAGCTTCGTGGCCGGCGAAGATCCCTGCGGCAGAGAGGGAGAGAGAGAAAGGATCAGGGATAGTGAGCAGTACGGGAAGGAGGGAGAGGGCGGCGAGGCGCTGGCCTGGCGGCGGAGCTCGGGGAGCCGGGCGGCGCGGGGTGGTGGTGACGGGCGGCGCCGGCGCAGAAAACGAGGAGAAGGTGGGAGGTGGCGGCTGCGGGAGGTTAGGGGAGGCTAGGGGCTAGGGTTGCCCAATTTAGGAAGGAGGGGTGTTTATATAGGGGTAAGGCTAGGGTTAGGGGGGGTTTTGGAGGGGTTTCGGACCCTCGGATCTCGATCTGGCGGCTCCAGACGCGAGGGGGGGGGTATGTTGGACCTAGGGGGCTGTGTAGAATGCCTTGGGCTGAGAAGAGAGGGATGAAGTGTGGCCCGGCACGGTTTCCGGATACCGAAAACGTCCGACGTATATACCGACTATATCGCGGTTATATATTTAACGGTTGGGCAGTTAAACGAACTCCGAATGCGATGAAACTTGGCAGGCGCTCCATCTACACTATAATAAGACCGCACGACAAGTTGCAACCCATTCCGAGAGCATTTTTATGCCACTTATAAATTAATATTTCGGAGGTGCCGCGGGCGCGTGCGAGTGTGGTCGGGCTCAGAACGGACAACAGAGAGAACCGGCGGAACCCGAACGGATGCAAGTTTTGAAAAACATGCAGATGAAATGCAGATGAAGTGCAGATGATGACATGAGACGAGATGCATAACAAGAACAAAATGCAAAACAACAGACAAAAACCCAACCACGGAGGAAATAATAAATCACATAGCCGGAAATGGCAAGAGTCGGAGTTACGAATATGGAAAGTTGTATCCGGGGCGTTACAACACTCCACCACTACGAGAGGATCTCGTCCCGAGATCTAGGATGGCACCGAAGGGAAAAGGAAGAGGAAGATAAGCGGTAAACTAAGTTGCTTCTTCGACAAACGAGTGCAACCATGAACCTTGAGAGGTTGAAAAGTTGAAAGAAAAAAAAACACAACGGAGTTGAACACAATTGAGAGCATTCCAGAAGAAAAGAGAAACAAGGAACACCATGTGAACCTTGGAGGTTGCAAAGACACAAATCAGGAGTTTAATGGACAAGAAGGAATTGAAACCACTCTGGTTGAAACGAGATAAGAATGAATAATAATGATATAATTTGGACAACACTCCGACTGTAAATGGAAGGAATTGAACATGAACTTACAAGATGAGAGGATACTTGATGAGATCAACAACACACTACCTCCGGAACTATTGAAAGAATGGCACAAGGGGTAAGAAAGATTTCAGACAGCTTTCCAGTTGAGGAAGGAGGCAAAACTTGATAAGAAGAGGGAACTCGAATGAAAACACGACACGCCGGTTAAATTGATAAGCATGAAAATGACATGATCTTGATAAAACGAGATGATGGGTGAAGAGAGCAACATCACATTGCCTCCGAAAGAAGGAATAGAAGATAGATCATTGGAATAACAGAATGAAGAAGAAAATGCCAACTTCTGCCACAATTGAGCTAAGAAAGCACCCTTCCAAGAAGGTTATAATGGAGTTGTTGGAAAAAACCAACAACGAAACGAATAAGCTTGTAGTGGGCTTATGGAAACATCTCAACATTATGAGGTGACAACCGACCACTAAAGGAAACAATTGCTTGGTTGAGATCGCTGAAGATAAGAGAAACTTCTGTCACCAAGAGGATAATTGGAGAACTTGGGTCAATGATAAGCACCACAATTAGCAACATTCCTTCGGGAAGGCTTTTAGATGAAATCTAACCCAAGATAACTCCAACAAATAGATTGATTGGTCGAAAAGATATCTTGAACGAAGAGAAAATGATGGATTTAATTAACTCATTCCTGACAACTTGTGAATCATGAAGCACGAGGAGAAATTGCCAAGGATGACATAACACCATCTCAAAAGATAAGGTAGAAAGGATTGCACTTCGGAGTGCAAGATGAAGAATGCTTGAACGCCTCAAAACAAAACATGTGTTGAGCACCATGTTTATTTTTGAAGTATGGCTTGACGGATCATAACTTCGAGAGAAATCTTGAAGAACAATTGAAGAATGAAAAGAATCCTTGACGAACCACCATGTAGAGCCTCAATGAAGAACTCCGGTAATAAAAGAATGATCAAACGAAAGAGAAGTTGAAAGAACAAAGTGAGCCTTGTGATGATTTAGATGGAGCTTCACGACAATATACCCGAGAAAACTTGGAACTCCGAAAAGAAAAGATGAATACTAGAACCGAGAATTACTTCATCATGAACAATCTCCAGAAGAAGGAATAGATTACTTGGATGAAAAAATAATAAGAATTACGTTATGCCTATCCTTCACCAATTTAAATTGATGACAAGCAACGGATTTGACATACTACTTATTCTCGTAGAAAGGATTAAGAGGGATATAGCGTAAACTTGAGAAGGTATTGATGGAACCACCGGTGGGATTGAAACAACGAAAGAACAAATGAATTGATATGATAACGAAGGAAGAGAAATCTTGAACGAACCACCGTAAAAATTGAAAATGAACGTAGCAAAGGCACAATTCACCGGAAAGAATGAAGATACTTGAGGGGAATTTAGATACAAGTGAACGAAGAGATCATGAACTGATTAGAGGATATTTGAACGATGCACCGATAAGATTTGGAGAAGAGGGCTGAAAGCTGGAATGAATAATTATGAGGTGATGGGCTCCAGATAATCAAACTGAAAAGACTCCTGAATTGCTCCGGATGGATGAAAAAATTCTCACAATCGAAAACAATTATGAGAGGATGGCATCAAGCTAGAACCATGAATCTTCGAGAGAAGGGACAAGATTTAGAGGAAAAACTCTTCTTCAATCTTCAAATGTTGATAATGATGATGAGAACCACCATGAATTGTTGAGATACTCCGGGAGAATGAAAAGCGAAGGGGGTAGAGCCAACGATGAAAAGAATTTGAAAGATCTTGGAGAAAGACATATGACTGATGATAATTCATTCTTACGTCAAACTTCGAAAGACTTTGGGAATGGCTCTAGGAAAATTAGAAGAGTCAGGTAAGATCCTGGGAAAAGACCTGTGGGTTATGGCCCACTCAAAAGAAATATCGTTGAAGGATTGCTTGAAATAGAGGTTACACCTATAGAATTAAATGGCTTGAATGAGATAACAACCTTGAAATATATTGAACGTATTGAGAATGGAAACACAAGTCTTGTGGGATATCTTCAGCACTCCAGAACAAATGAATAGCAAGAGGTGAGTGATTGAGAGGTGCACCGACATGAGAAAGCATTTGACACGAGGAAAGGAATATGATCAACACTGAAAGCTTGAAATTAATCCACCGGAGAAGAAAAGAGAACGAAGAATAATAAACTTGAAACTGTTGAGCATCTTCATGGGAAATCACCGGATAAGAACATTGACGGGAAAAGAATGAAGTGACTTCACATGAATAAATGGATACTTGATTAAGATATCTGAGTCCTTGAAGAAAAGGGTGGGAGGGTGGGGGAAAACAAAGACAACTTGGGGCAGATGGAATGGATACCGTTGAAGAAAAGTTAGAATTGATCTTGTGGATGTTGAAAATGATCGGATCCACTTGAAGAGAAGCACACCGGTTGGAAAGAATTGACATGACAATCTCGATGATCAAAAGGATTAGTACTCCCATAGAAATATGAGAACACCGCTTGAAAGGTATGGAATCAACACTTGACTTCGAAGCAACTCGAATACCACAAATAAAACAAAACAAAGCATTTGGCTTGTAGAATAAGCCGGAACAAATACATATGATAGAGATTTACCCAATCCCATATCATGCATCTGTCGGAAAGATATTCTAGGAACTACTTGAATTCCCACCTATAAAACTCCCGGAACTTTCTGGTTATGCAATCTGGTGTTGGGGATACAGGGGAAGCAATATATCTCACCCAAACTAACAATCCCTACATCCAGCTGTATCCATCCGTCAACACATAACGAAGAAACCTTCGGAAATCGTGTACCTCAACCTTCGAAAAGCATCCGTTATACGAGTTATGGCAATACTCCCGAACTCCCCAGTACTGGGTGACATCGAGGTTATCTCACCAACAACTGCATAAAAGAGATTTTCGATGTCGGCAAAACTCAGGTATTCCAGAACTGCAACGATAAAATTGTGACGACAACACCTCGGAGCTCAACTCCCCGGGTCAATGCCACATAATAGACGGGAGGCACCAAGAACAATGTTCTCGTCACAAAACCATCGGAACAATTCCAAGATACCCGCGTGATCCTAAATTTTTTTAGTGAAATTTGAGAAGAGGAAAGTCAAAATATCTACGTCAGGAATCCTCACCAGAGCGATGAAGGGGGATGAGGAGTAAAAAGAATCCTACTCTCCGATATATATAATCCTAAGAATCAAAATAGTTTTCTTTCTAGACTCAACAACGGCCAACAAACAAGGGGGCTCCTATGGTCGGTCGAGGCTCTGATTACCAACTTGTCACGCCCAATATGCGACCCTATCCAAAAGGAACTCGAAGGTCCCACCAAGGATAGACCCGCATATTGAAACGCTTTTGCAAGGTGGATATCATTACATCAACATTACATAATAGATGGGGATACATACATAAGGCATACAATGCCACTCGAATACAACATCACAATACATAAGAGCATCATCCATAAGAGCATCATCCGGCTCTCGGATGAAACACAAACAGAAACTCAAACGACATCCATCCTGCTAGCCCAGGCTGCCGACCTAGAACCTATCCCCTGATCGAAGAAGAAGGAGAAGAAGAACTCAACACAAGCAAGCATCGCTCTCGCGTCATGATCATCGCATAAACATGTACCTACAACTGTTGTTGTAGTAATCTGTGAGCCACGAGGACTCAGCAATCCCATTACCATGGGTATCAAGACTAGCAAAGCTTAAAGGGAAAGTAAGGGGTAAAGTGGTGAGGTTGCAGCAGCGACTAAGCATATATGGTGGCTACCATACGCAAATAAGAGCGAGAAGAGAAGCAAAGGAACGGTCGTCAACTAGTAATGATCAAGAAGTGATCCTGAACTCCTACTTACGTCAAACATAACCCAAAACCATGTTCACTTCCCGGACTCCGCCGAAAAGAGACCATCACGGCTACACACGCGGTTGATGCATTTTAATTCGGATCTGGTGTCACGTTATCTACAACCGGACATTAACAAATTCCCATCTGCCTATAACCGTAGGCACGGCTTTCGAAAGATTATCCCTACAGGGGTGTCCCAACTTAGCCCATGATAAGCTCTCGCGATCAACGAAGGAATAGACCTTCTCCCAGGAAGACCCGATCAGACTCGGAATCCCAGTTTACAAGACATTTCGACAATGGTAAAACAAGACCAGCAAAGCCGCCCGATGTGCCGACAAATCCCGATAGGAGCTGCACATATCTCGTTCTCAGGGCACACCGGATGAGCAAGACGACGGGTTGGCATAGACCCTGGTTACCCAGGGGGCGCCGGACATCGCTCGGTTTGGACCAACGCTTAGACAAGCACTGGCCCGGGGGGGGGGGCTAAAATAAAGATGACCCTCGGGCTCCGGAAACCCAAGGGAAAAAGGGCTAGGTGAGGCAAATGGTAAAACCAATGTTGGGCCTTGCTGGAGGAGTTTTATTCAAAGCAAACTGTCAAGGGGGTCCCATAAATCACCCGACCGCGTAAGGAACGCAAAATCCGGGAACATAACACCGGTATGACGGAAACTAGGGCGGCAAGAGTGGAACAAAACACCAGGCATAAGGCCGAGTCTTCCACCCTTTACCAAGTATATAGATGCATTAATAATATAAGAGATATTGTGATATCCCAACATAATCCTGTCCACCATGGAGCAATCTTCAACTTCACCTGCAACTAGCAACACTATAAGAGGGCTGAGCAAAGCGGTAACATAGCCAAGCAACGGTTTGCTAGGAAGGGTGTCAAAGGTTAGAGGTTCATGGCAATTTGGGATGGCTTGAATAAACATGTGATAGGTAGCGCAACATAGCGATAGAACGAAGCAACTAGCATAGCAATAATAGTAGTGAGATCCAGGGTAGCGGTCATCTTGCCTGAAATCCCGCTAGGAAGAAGAACGAGTCCATGAAGAAGACGAACGGGAGCAGTCGAACGAATACTCACAGTCACAACATTACCGGAACTAAGAAGCAACACCGGAAAGAAACAAACAACATGGTAAATGCACAAGCATAAACATGGCATGATGCACAAACAAGTATGATGCATGTCCGGTTTAATGAGGCATGGCATGGCAAAGTGCACAAACAATACTAGAAATTAAGTGGAGCTCAATATGCAATGAGTTGCATATTGAAGAAACACCACATGCAAGTATTTAGTTCTCTCTCGTTTAGGCTACCCAATAATGTTAAATGTTGTTAAACATGGCAAGAGGTGAAACATAATGAAACTACCTATCTAGGCAAGTTTAAATGAGGCCGGAAGTAACAAACAACAATTCCGGAAAACCTCATATGCATATTTATGAATTTGGTACTGTTCTGCCCTAAACACAATTTTAGAGTTGTTAAACATGCAAGATGAGTGCACCATGTTAAACTAGGCATTTTTCCACCCCATTTACATATAAAGAACATTTAATTCCGAGCTACGGTTATTTAGTTATGAAATAAATCATTTTAACATGTTATTTACGCAAATTTAAACAAACAGCAAGTTTAAACATTTTAATATGGGATGAAAATGACATATTATTAATCTACACAAAATTCTAAGCATTTTTCATGTTTAAACCATTTTAATCCGATGCACGGTTATGAAGTTATTAAATGTATGAAGCATGGGGGGTTTTCTGCAAATTCATTAGTTCACTGGATAAATAGCAAATTCGCAGGACAGGAAAAAAAATAACATTGGGCCGAATCTGGCAGGCCCGAATGTGTACAGGAGAGGAGGAGCTGCTCACCCATGGGCTCGGCCCAGTCGGTGAGGAGGCTGAGGGTAGGCCACGGAGGAGGCCGAAGCAGGCCGGCTCCGGCCCAGACGAAGAAGTGGCTGGGCTTGGCGCTGTTGGGCCGGGGCTCATGGGTCGCTCCTCCTCCCGAGCCCACCGGATCGAGGGGAAGGCAGGGGGGTTCGGCGCGACGCCGGCGAGGCGGGGAGATGCTCCGGCGAGGCCCTAGGGTGGCGGTGGAGGGGCGCCAGCGACGGGGACCGACGGATCTGGGCATGGGGCGCCGGATCCGGTGGATCCCGGCTAGAACCAGCGAAGGCGAGGCCGAGGGCGAGCTTCGTGGCCGACGAAGATCCCTGCGGCAGAGAGGGAGAGAGAGAGGATCAGGGAGAGTGAGCAGGACGGGGAGGAGGGAGAGGGCGGCGAGGCGCTGGCCTAGCGGCGGAGCTCAGGGAGCCAGGCGGCGCGGGGTGGTGGTGACGGGCGGCGCCGGCGCGGAAAACGAGGAGAAGGTGGGAGGTGGCAGCTGCGGGAGGTTAGGGGAGGCTAGGGGCTAGGGTTTCCCAATTTAGGAAGGAGGGGTGTTTATATAGGGGTAAGGCTAGGGTTAGGGGGGTTTTGGAGGGGTTTCAGACCCTCGGATCTCGATCTGGCAGCTCCAGACGCGAGGGGGGGTATGTTGGACCTAGGGGGCTGTGTAGAATGCCTTGGGCTGAGAAGAGAGGGATGAAGTGCGGCCCGGCACGGTTTCCGGATACCGAAAACGTCCGACGTATATACCGACTATATCGCGGTTATATATTTAACGGTTGGGCAGTCAAACGAACTTCGAATGCGATGAAACTTGGCAGGCGCTCCATCTACACTATAATAAGACCGCACGACAAGTTGCAACCCATTCCAAGAGCATTTTTATGCCACTTATAAAATAATATTTCGGAGGTGCCGCGGGCGCGTGCGAGTGTGGTCGGGCTTAGAACGGACAACGGAGAGAACCGACGGAACCCGAACGGATGCATGTTTTGAAAAACATGCAGATGAAATGCAGATGAAGTGCAGATGATGACATGAGACGAGATGCATAACAAGAACAAAATGCAAAACAACAGACAAAAACCCAACCACAGAGGAAATAATAAATCACATAGCCGGAAATGGCAAGAGTCGGAGTTACGAATATGGAAAGTTGTATCCGGGGCATTACAGATAGGCTTCACAATGTATGTTGTGAAGCATAAGCATTTGATGCACACTTGGATTATCACAACATAGATGAGAGTTAGCACACAGTATGACAGGTAAGCGATTCATATGTGGAATACATATTAAGTTATTTTATCATGCGTCCCTTTGTGTTTTAGGTCCCCAGCAATTATATCGGACGCCATTGATTGCTGGCTGGAGACCACATTCTGCAAAAGAGAGTTAATTCTTCTTCACCACCCACATTTTCAGGGGTGGCTTAGAAGCAATGAGTCTAAGTGCAACATCTGAGAATTTTGGCTTTGAAGCCCTAGCAAATAGCCTTGCAGGAGATGAATGATACTCATGTGAATAAGCAGAAAAGTTCTTAGTTCTATGAACATAGCGATTTGAAGACACACGCTCATATTCATGAGTCTGAGTATGATTTCCCTGCAAAACATTGGCGTTAGGGTGACTCAAGTGAGTACTGTGTTCATAAGTAGCCGTTGGACGATATGATGCGTTTGGTCTGGGGTTTGTCTTCTTCCCTGGTGGTGTCATGATGACATTCACTGAAAGATTCTCAAGGCAGCTTTTGGGAACCCAGATCTTCTTCATAGGAGGTCCATTCCTGCAGTTAGTACCAATATACCTGGCAAACACTTCACCATTCTGATTTTTGAACAGTTTATAGTTTGCACCAAAGGATTCATCAATGATAATAGGATTAGCACAGGTAAATCCAGATAAAGTAGATGGATCCACTGAAGGTTCCTTTGCAGCAACCCATGTGGTTTTGGGATACTGCTCAGGCTTCTAGTAGGAACCATCATCATTCATTTTCCTCTCAAACCCAACACCCTCTTTCCTAGGGTTTCGGTTCAGAATCTGCTTTTTGAGGACATCATAAAGTGTCTGATGCCCTTTCAGACTTTTATACATCCCTGTTTCAAGCAATGTCTTCAACCTAGCATTTTCATCAGCAATAGTAGTGGTATCCTCAGAAGAGGGGTTAGTTACCACATCAGTAGTTGAAGACAGAGCAACAGTAGTAGCAGTGGAACATTCAGCAACAGAGGTAGCGTTATCACGCTCAATGCATTTTAAGCATGGTGGTTCAAATTCATCCTGAGCGGGACTGATCTGTTGAGCGAGTAATGAATCGTGCTTCTTCAGAAGAACTTCATAATCCACTCTTACCTTTTCAAGATCTTGCTCTCTTTGAAGACATTCAGCAGAAAGTTTCTCATGATCAGATAAGAGAGCATTATGTTGATCTTGAAGGGCGTCAAACTTGGAGTGAAGTCTCTGAAGACTATCAGCCAAAGCTTTTGACTGATCCATTTCTTCGCCCAACATATCACCGCTCTCTGAAGACTAAGCATGTTTTGAATCTTTTCCAAAGCTCTTTGTTGTTTAGTGGCAAGGGAAGCAAGTTTGACATAGCTGGGGCCAAATTCATCACCTGATTCATCATCACTAGTTTCAGAAAGATAGCATTCAGTTACCTTAGCACCCCCTGCCATGAGGCATGGTGAAGATGAAGACGGTTCAGGTGGAAAGGTCATCTCTTTAAGAGACTCCTTGTAGTCATCAAGCCAAGGATCATGACGATTAAGATGACTATCATAGACCTCAGCAAGTCGGTCCCAAATTAGCTTCGCGTGATTGAGGTGCATGACGTTCCTAAACTGATTTCGGGATAGGCAGGAGCAGATGACATCCTTCGCAGTGAGGTTCAGTAGACTGTACTTACGAATGTCATCAGCCTCCGCCATCTTGCATAGATCGGTGAGAGCAATCTCGGTGACGGTCCACAGTTTGCTGTCCATAGCCATGAGTCGTTTCTTCATCATGGCTTTCCACCGGGGATACTCATGACCGTCAAAGGTGGGGCAAGATACATTCCTCAATCCTGCAGTCGACATAGCTAAACTCTAGGTGGTTAAACCGAATCACACAGAACAAGGGAGTACCTTGCTCTGATACCAATTGAAAGTGCT
>NC_041385.1:494758731-494851077 GCF_002162155.2 Triticum dicoccoides
ATTTTTATCAAAGTCTTCAAAACGTGGAAGTTTCGAAGACAAACAATAAAAATAACCTAATTGATATGCAGCGGAAGATAAACTACAACAAGCAAGCCATAGTCAAGTATGCAATAGCGTTAACGTACGAAGACTAATAGCAGCTAGGTAGTAGGATCAGGATGGAAGATAGTATGAAGCCAATCAACAATAGTAGTCAAGCAATGAAGTCAATCAGATAAGATAGATAAGCGACGACTTCACGAAGACAAACTCAAGGTAAAGGAGGGAAGAGATAGAACCAGTTGCTTGTTGAAGACACATGATTTGTTGGACCAGTTCCAGTTGCTGTGACAACTGTATGTCTGGTTAGGGAGGCTGAGATTCAACTCAGAAGACCATGTCTTCACCTTATTCCCCTTGAGCTAAGGTCACTTAGTCCTCGCCCAATCACTCTGGTAAGTCTTCAAGGTAGACTTCCAAACCTTCACAGACTCCGTTCACCCGGCAATCCACAATGACTCTTGGATGCTCAGAACGAGACGCCTAACCGGCTGGAGGATACACAGTCCTCAAGTGTAATAAGTCTTCAGGTCACACAGACAGAAAGACTTCAGTGATGCCTAACACTCTTTGGCTCTGGGTGTTTGGGCTTTGTCCTCGCAAGGATTTCTCTCTCTCAAATGCTTCGAGGTGGGTTGCTCTCACACGACAAAAGCCGTATACTAACTCTGAGCAGCCACCAATTTATGGTGTAGGGGGTGGGCTATTTATAGCCACTAGGCAACCCGACCTGATTTGTCCGAAATGACCCTGGGTCACTAAGGAACTGACACGTGTTCCAACGGTCAGATTTCAAACACACACGGCAACTTTACTTGGGCTACAAGCAAAGCTGACTCATCCAACTCTGGATAAGATTTGCTCTCATTTTCTTCGCTCGAAGACATAGGATTTGGGTTGAGCATCACTTCAGTCACTCTGACTTAGTTCACTTGGACCCCACTTAACAGTACGGTGGTTCCTATGACTCAACAAAGAAGAAAAGGAAACAACGAAACCACACAGTCTTCGTGCTTCATAGTCTTCACGCAATGTCTTCTCATGTCATAGTCTTCAATATGAATATCTTCTCATACCACCATTGTCGTCAATGTCTTCATACATTTTTAGGGGTCATCTCCGGTAGGTAAACCGAATCAATGAGGGACACTACCTGCGTTATCCTGCAATTCTCTCAAACGCATTAGTCCCTCAACCAACTCTGTCGTCAATACTCCAAAACCAACTAGGGGTGGCACTAGATGCACTTACAAGACTTCGTCCCATGTCCAGATGGGACTCTCCTTTGCGTGGAAGGCAAGCTTGGCGATTCAGATGTCAGATCTCCTTCTCTGTAACCGACTATGTGTAACCCTAGCCTCCTCCGGTGTCTATATAAACCAGAGGGTTTAGTCCATAGGACAAGAACAATCATAATCATAGGCTAGCTCCTAGGGTTTAGCCTCGACGATCTCGTGGTAGATCAACTCTTGTAATACTCATATCATCAAGATCAATCAAGAAGGAAGTAGGGTATTACCTCCATCGAGAGGGCCCAAACCTGGGTAAAACATCGTGTCCCCTGCCTCCTGTTACCATTATCCTTAGACGCACAGTTCGGGACCCCCTACCCGAGATCCGCCGGTTGTGACACCGACATTGGTGCTTTCATTGAGAGTTCCACTGTGTCGTCGTGATAGGGCTTGATGGCTCATCTCGTTGTCAAGGACAACATCACCTCTAGGGGAGCCCTGGCTCCAGGCCAAACTCTTCGACTAGGCGGCTTCGTCATGACCGCCCGATCGACTGTCGCGCCGATGATGACTTCTCAGGTCATCAAAAACAGCATCCACGTCGATCCGGAACTCGCCGAACAGATGGATGCAATGGAGCTCTCCTCCCTTAATGAGCTCTTGGATCGCATCGCCGCTCTGGGTATGGCCACAGACTATGATCGGATTGGGGTTAGACCCGACCAAAGGGAGATTAACTCTCCGCCGGTCACCCATGAGATAGCGGTAGTGGAAGAGCAACACATGGATTCCCTCTCTATTTTGAGGACGAACTATGTCTGGATTTCCGAGCTATCCAAGCCGAATACCCGTTCGCGGGAATACAGGACCCAAACCCCGAACTTAGAATCGGGCGGTGGGCCAGAAAAATTGGGCAACATCCTGGAGCCCGAGCTACCAAGCTCGGAAGCCTCTCCGCCCCTGGGTCTCAGATCGGGTTAGGGTTCGGACTTAAACAAACCCACCCACCCAGATTTGATCAATCTTTCCCATATCAGACAAGAGCCCCAAGAGACAGTACATCACTACTGGGCCAGATTCCTCCTTGTGATAAACAAGGTCAAGGACTGTCGCGAGGAAGATGCAATCTCATTCTTTTGCAAAAATTGCACGGACAAGGGGATCCTCAACGCTATTCGCTGACCTAGCGGCCATAGTACAAAAATACTGTGCGATGGAAAGTGCCTGGAAAACCCAAACAAACTTCTGGGATAGTCCGGCTCTCAATAAGCCCTTCGTCCGAACTAAAAGGGTAAACTCTCGCAAGTCACCCCATTCAATTAGCAAAAAACCAAGGCCCAGTGCAGGGCGTGGAACCGTATTGGAAGAATGGCTCAATGGGCCATGCAAAATTCACAGCACACCGGATACCATACCAACACATAGTGTAAGTGCATCTAGTGCCACCCCTAGTTGGTTTTGGAGTATTGACGACAAAGTTGGTTGAGGGACTAATGCGTTTGTAAGAATTGCAGGATAACGCAGGTAGTGTCCCTCATTGATTCGGTTTACCTACCGGAGATGACCCCTAAAAATGTATGAAGACATTGACGACAATGGTGGTATGTGAAGATATTCATATTGAAGACTATGACATGAGAAGACAATGAGTGAAGACTATGGAGCGCGAAGACTGTGTTGTTTCGCCGTTTCCTTTTCTTCTTTGTTGAGTCATAGGAACCACCGTACTGTTAAGTGGGGTCCAAGTGAACAAAGTCAAAGTGACTGAAGTGATGCTCAACCCAAATCCTATGTCTTCGAGTGAAGACAATGAGAGCAAATCTTATCCAGAGCTGGATGAGTCAGCTTTGCTTGTAGCCCAAGTAAAGTTGCCGTGTGTGTTTGAAATCTGACCGTTGGAACACGTGTCAGTTCCTTAGTGACCCAGGGTCATTTTGGACATATCAGGTCGGGTTGCCTTGTGGCTATAAATAGCCCACCCCCTACACCATAAATTGGTGGCTGCTCAGAGTTAGTTTACGGCTTTTGTCGTTTGAGAGCAACCCACCTCGAAGCCTTTGAGAGAGAGAAATCCTTGCGAGGACAAAGCCCAAACACCCAGAGCCAAAGAGTGTTAGGCATCACTGAAGTCTTTCTGTCTGAGTGACCTGAAGACTTATTACACTTGAGGACTGTGTATCCTCTAGCCGGTTAGGCGTCGCGATCTGAGCATCCAAGAGTCATTGTGGATCACCGGTGAACGAAGTCTGTGAAGGTTCGGAAGTCTACCTTGAAGACTTACCAGAGTGATTGGGTGAGGACTGTGTGTCCTTAGCTCAAGGGGAATAAGGTGAAGACGCGGTCTTCTGAGTTGAATCTCAGCCTCCCTAACCAGATGTACAGTTGTCACAACAACTAGAACTGGTCCAACAAATCCTGTGTCTTCAACAAGTGACTGGTTCTATCCTCTAACCCCCTTACCTTAAGTTTGTCTTCGTGAAGTCATTGCCTATTTGTCATACCTATTTGACTTCATTGCTTGACTACTATCGTTGATTGGCTTCATACTATCTTCCATCCTGATCTAACTACCAAGCTGCCATTAGTCTTTGTACTTTCACGTTATTGCATACATGACTATGGTTTGCTTGTTGTAGTTTATCTTCCGCTGCATATCAATTAGGTCATTTCTATTGCTTGTCTTCGAAACTTCCATGTTTTGAAGACTTTGATAAAAACCGCATATTCACCCCCCTCTAGTCGATAACTAGCACTTTCAATTGGTATCAGAGCAAGGTACTCCCTTGTTCTGTGTGATTCGGTTTAACCACCTGGAGTTTAGCTATGTCGACTGCAGGGATAATCAAAGTCTCCGCTGCTTGTCCCGTGTTCGATGGAACTAAATATCCCTACTGGAAGAATAAGATGCGCATGCATCTTGAAGCCATTGACATCGACCTCTGGTATGTCGTCAAGAACGGCGTTCCCAAAACTGGTGAAGGTGTCACCCCTACTGATGTCAAGAAGTTCATTCAACTGGACTCTACTACAAAGAACATCATATGTGGTCATCTGACCAAAGAACAGTATGGCCGTGTGAGTGCTCTGGAAACGTCAAAGCTAGTCTGGGACTGGCTATCCAAGGTCAACGAAGGCGTCTCAACTCAGAGAGATCAAAGGATCAGTGTTCTTCGCAACCTCTTCAACCGCTTCAAGAGAAACGACAATGAAAATGTCCAGCTCACGTTTGATCGCCTCACCGACATCACAAATGAGCTTCAGGCTCTTGGCGCCACTGAGATTACCAAGCATGAAATCGTCAAGACACTACTGAGATCTCTTGATAGCTCCTTTGACACCCTTGCCCTCATGATACAAGAACGCCCTGACTTCAAGACACTCGATCCGTCTGATATACTTGAGAGGCTCAACACACATGAGTTCCAGCTTTCTGAGAAAAGAGATATCTATGGTCCCAATTATGGCCGAACTCATGCTTTGAAGGCAAAAGTTGTTTCCTCATCTGAAGAAGAATCTGACTGCGGTTCTGATGATCCTGAAGACATTGGAAAGGAACTTGCCATGCTTGTGAAGAAGTTCCAGAAGTTCACCAAGAAGAAGGGCTTCAGAAAGTCTTCACGATCTAGCTCAAGAAATGATGAAGCTTCCACTCATGACAACAAGAAGAGAACATGTCACAAGTGCAAGAAACCTGGACACTATATCTCTGAGTGTCCACAGTGGGACAATGAGAAGAAGAAGAAGAAGAAGAAGAGCAAGGAATATGATTCTGATGACAAGAAGAAGAAGAAATCTTCAAAGTCTTCTTCCAAGCCCTCATCAAGGTCTTCATCACATAAGAAGAGCTCATCCGGCAAGGCTCGTGCTTTTGTTGGCAAGGAAATGGATTCAGAGGAGGAGTCTGCTTCTGAGGAGGCGGAGGTGGAGTCTGAAGAAGAGTCCGACCCTGGCGTTGCAAGTCTGGCTCTAGCCACAGCCTATGTTGCCAAGTCCATCTTCAACACTGAAGACAATGACTTCCACACCAACGCTGAAGCTGATGACATGGATGATCCTGCTCCCACCTACTGCTTCATGGCACATGGTGCCAAGGTAAAATCACGTGATGCTTACTTTCAAACATCAAGTGAAGATGACTCTGATTGTGAATCCAAACCTTCATGCTAAGTACCAAGAACTTAGTTGAAGACATAAAAAATCTTCATGCTAAGTACCAAGAACTTGAAAGTCTTCATGAGACGCTCTCAACCACTTATGAAAAGCTCTCCTATGATTATCTTCAAAGGAAGCAAGAGCTTGAGAAATTGAAAGCGGCTCATGAAGATCTTCAAAAGGAGAATGAGTCACTTCGCACTCAACAGATCAGTTCCACTCAGGATGGATTTGAACCACCATGTCTAAAATGCATTGAGCATGATAACGCTACCTCTGTTGCTGAATGTTCCACTGCTGCTACTGTTGCATTGTATTCAACTACAGATGTGGAAACTAACCCCTCTACGGAGGATACCACTACTATTGCTGATGAAAATGCTAGGTTGAAGACATTGCTTGAAACAGGGATGTATAAAAGTCTGAAAGGACATCAGACACTTTGCGATGTCCTCAAAAAGCAGATTCTGAACCGGAACCCTAGGAAAGAGGGTGTCGGGTTCGAGAGGAAATTGAATGTTGATGGTTCCTACTGGAAGCCTGAGCAGTATCCCAAAACCACATGGGTTGCTGCAAAGGAACCTTCAGTGGATCCATCCACCTTATCTGGCTTTACCTGTGCTAATCCTATTATCATTGATGAATCCTTTGATGCAAACTATAAACTATTCAAAAATCAGAATGGTGAAGTGTTTGCCAGGTATATTGGTACTAACTGCAGGAATGGACCACCTATGAAGAAGATCTAGGTTCCCAAAAGCTGTCTTGAGAATCTTCCAGTGAATGTCATCATGACACCACCAAGGAAGAAGACAAACCCCAGACCTAAGGCGTCATATGGTCCAAAGGCTTCATACAGGACTCACCTGAGTCACCCTAACGCCAATGTTTTGCAGGGAAATCATACTCAGACTTATGAATATGAGCGTGTGTCCTCAAACCGCTATGTTCATAGAACTAAGAATTTTTCTCCTTATTCATATGAGTATCATTCATCTCCTGCAAGGCTATTTGCTACGGCTTCAAAGCCAAAGTTCTCAGATTCTGCACTTAGACTCATTGCTTCTAAGCCACCCCTGAAGATGTGGGTGGTGAAGAAGAATTAACTCTCTTTTGCAGAATAAGGTCTCCAGCCTGCTATCAAAGGCGTCCGATACTATTGCTGGGGACCTAAAACACATTAAGGGACGCATGATAAAATAGACTTACTATGTATTTCACACATGAATCGCTTACCAGTCATACTATGAGCTCTAACCTTGATCTAAGCTGTGATAATCCTTGTGTGCGTCAAATGCTTATGCTTCACAACATACTTTGTGAAGCCTACCCTCCTAACTGCACTGTAGGGTATGACACCTCGTGCTTCAGCATGGATTATGGACAGTGGATGCACTAATCATATGACTGGTGATCGAAGTCTTCTCATGGACTCAACCTTACGTCCATCCGACAAGAGTCACATCACATTTGCTGACACTGGTAAAAGCAAGGTATTGGGTCTAGGTAGAGTTGCAAGCTCAAAGGATCAACACATGGATAAAGTGATGCTTGTTGAATCCCTTGGGTTCAACTTAATGTCTGTCTCAATGCTTTGTGACTTGAACATGATTGTGCTATTCGGAAAATATCGTTGCCTTGTACTAATGGAATCTGACAAGTCTCTAGTCTTTGAAGGGTATCGGAAAGATGATCTATACATGGTAGATTTCTCAGTAGGTCCACAGCTTGCCGTATGTCTTCTTGCAAAAGCTTCAGAATGCTGGCTCTGGCATTGGAGGCTGGGGCATGCTGGCATGAGGAACTTACACACACTCGTCAAGAAGAAGCATGTCATAGGCATCGAGGGTGTCAAGTTCAAGAAGGATCATTTCTGTGGTGCCTGCGAAGCTGGAAAGATGACTAGGGCAAAGCACCCCTCGAAGACAATCATGACGACATCTCAACCCTTCGAGTTGTTACACATGGACTTATTTGGCCCTACTCACTACTCTACCCTCACAACAACAGCGTGTCTCTATGGCTTTGTCATTGTTGATGACTACTCAAGATATACATGGGTGCACATAATTCTCTACAAGACTGAAGTAGAAGATGTCTTCAGACGCTTCGCCAATCGTGCCATGAACAATTATGGCGTCAAGATCAAGCAAATCAGAAGTGATAACGGCACTGAATTCAAGAACACCGGGCTTGATCTTTATCTGGATACAATGGGAATCACTCATGAGTTTTCTGCTCCATACACACCTTAGCAAAATGGCATTATAGAGCGCAAGAACAGAACCCTCATTGAGATGGCTCGAACAATGCTCGACGAGTACAAGACACCAAGAAAGTTCTGGCCTAAAGCTATTGATACAGCATGTCACATCATCAACCGTGTTTACATCCACAAGCTTCTGAGCAAAACATCCTATGAGCTCCTTACTGGCAAGAAGCCAAATGTCAGCTACTTCAGAGTCTTTGGTGCTAGGTGCCGGATCAAGGATCCCCATCAGAAGTCAAAATTTGCACCTAAAGCTCACGAAGGCTTCATGCTCGGTTATGGAAAAGACTCACACTCTTACAGAGTCTTCAACCTCTATCACTACAAAATCGTTGAAACCGTGGACGTGTGCTTTGATGAAACCAATGGTTCACAAAGAGAGCTCCTGCCAAGTACACTAGATGAAGCTCCGTCCAGCGAATCTATCAAGCTGATGGGAACTGGTGAAATCATGTCGTCTGAAGCACAGCCTGAAGAGGAACTTATCATTTCTGCACCAAACCAACCTGAAGACAATGCTCAGACCGAAGACAATCCTCCTAATGATGACAATGATCAGCAAGAGCAAGGTCTTCGTCTAGTTCATCCTCGTGTTGCAAATGAAGTACAAATTGAGAAGATAATTGATAGCATCAATGCACCTGGTCCACTTACTCGCTCAAGAGCAACTCAGTTAGCAAATTTCTGTGGTCACTTTTCGTTTGTGTCAATATCAGAACCCAAGAAAGTTGCTGAAGCCTTTATGGAACCTGAATGGATTCAAGCTATGCAACAAGAACTTCAACATTTCAAGCTGAACAATGTTTGGGAACTTGTCAAGCGTCCTGACCCTCGCAAGCATAACATTATTGGCACAAAATGGATATATCGAAACAAGCAAGATGAGCATGGTCAAGTCGTCAGAAACAAAGAACGTCTTGTGGCTCAAGGATATACTCAAGTTGAAGGAATTGACTTCGATGAAACATTTGCTCCTGTGGCTAGGCTTGAAGCTATTCGCATACTGCTAGCCTATGCTAACCACCACAACATCTTACTATATCAAATGGATGTGAAGAGTGCATTCCTCAACGGCAAGATTGAAGAAGAAGTGTACGTTGCTCAACCACCTGGCTTTGAAGATCCAAAACATCCTGATATGGTGTACAAGCTAAACAAAGCACTGTATGGCCTCAAACAAGCTCCTCGCGCTTGGTATGATATGATCAAAGACTTCCTAAAGAGCAAAGGCTTCAAACCTGGATCCCTCGATCCCACACTCTTCACGAAGACATATGATGGTGAACTGTTTGTGTGCCAAATATACGTGGATGACATTATCTTCGGCTGCACCAACCAGAATTATAGTGATGAGTTTGGATACATGATGCAAGAGCAATATCAGATGTCCATGATGGGTGAGCTGAAGTTCTTCCTTGGTCTTCAAATTCGTCAGCAAAGGAATGGCATCTTCATATCTCAAGAAAAATATCTCAAAGACTGTCTGAAGAAGTTTGGAATGCAAGATTGCAAAGGTTACACGACGCCAATGCCAGCCAAACACCATCTTGGTCCCGACGATAATGGTAAAGAGTTCGATCAAAAGGTATACCGCTCCATGATTGGTTCCTTACTTTACCTATGTGCATCTAGGCCAGATATTATGCTTAGTGTTTGCATGTGTGCTCGATTCCAAGCGGCAGCAAAGGAATCGCATCACTTAGCTGTGAAGCGAATTCTTAGATATTTGGCTTACACCCCAACACTCGGATTATGGTATCCAAAGGGCTCAAGATTTGATTTGGTTGGATTCTCGGATGCTGATTATGCTGGAGAAAAGGTTGATCACAAGTCTACATCAGGCACATGTCACTTTCTGGGACGATCACTTGTCTGTTGGTCTTCAAAGAAGCAAAACTGTGTATCACTCTCAACTGCTGAATCTGAATACATTGCTGCTGGATCTTGCTACGCTCAGCTTCTGTGGATGAAGCAAACTCTCAAGGACTATGGCATCAATCTGAAACAAGTACCTCTCTTCTGCGACAACGAAAGCGCCATCAAGATTGCCAACAATCTAGTCCAGCACTCGAAGACTAAGCACATTGAAATTTGTCATCACTTTCTCAGAGATCATGTCATGAAGAAAGATATTGACATCATTCACGTCAACATTGAAGAGCAACTGGCAGATATCTTCACAAAGCCCTTGGATGAGAAAAGGTTTTGCAAGTTACGGTGTGAGCTAAATATCTTGGAATCCTCAAATGTCCTGTAATCAGGCACACATCCTAACACTTATGCATGTTGATGACTTAGATGTGCAACACACGAAGTAAAGTATATCTTCAAACAATGAAGACTTACATTCTGAGTGTGAATACATTAACGTGGAATTTGACTTTGGAGCGCCACGATAATTGTGCGCCGTGTCTGGGTCTAATACTTCCTATACGGTGGGTAACGCCACCACCAAATTTCTTGGTTTGAAGTGTTCCACTCATGGCGTTATTGTTGCAATGTCTTCGCATTTGGTTTGTCTTCATATTTCAACTTATCTTCATGATTTGATTGCTTTCTGATATACATACCAGTATTCTGTCCTCTACAGCACTCACTTATAGCTATGTCTTCCTTGTTGAATCTTTTGAACTAAGTGAATGTGATGGACCCTAGTCTCTCCATGCTTTCTATCTCAAACTCTATCTATCCAAATCATATGCATTCTATTGAAACTGTCGAATGTCTTCTCTGCATCCTTGTCAGCAGAAGGCACAGAGACAAACATTAAGTCTGTTTTTAAATGATTCATCATTATTGTTTGAAATCCAGAGAAGCCGGAACAACCATCCGACAAACCTGGCGGGTGTGGGAACGTGGGACAACTCTGAGTATGTTGCATGCTTGCCACGTGCCCCTCAGATGTGAACAGCCAGGGGTACCTGCGTAATTGCGCTATGCCGCACACTTCCTTATAAATACATGTCCCCTGCGGTCAAGAAAACCTTCTTCCACCTCTCCACCTCGTCAAAACCCTAGCGCCACCGCTAGCTCGTGACGACGCCGGCGACGAAGCGCTTAGCTGTCGTGACTTCTCCGACGCCGTCCTCACGCCGGCCCGGACATCATCCTCTCCGCCGCCGCCGTAGGTGTCCTCCGTCGCCAAGTTAGGGCATGGTGGATTGAACTGCTCGGTCTCCTATTCATCCCATCTAGCAGTTCTTTGTGTGGTAAATATAACTCTATTTTTACCATCTTTTTGATCCTCAATGATTCATCCTATTTACCAAAATTGGTTTCTGCCTATACAATGTTAGATCTATTCTGTCTGCATCTCATACTGCCTAGTATATTCACTTAAGCTTCATATCTAGTTAGATTCCTCACTTGTACTTATTCACGGATTCGTACAAATCTGGAACCAACTCTCAACATATAAGTGAATGTCTTCGCATCATGAGGTCAATGTCTTCAAACTGATTTATCTTCCAATCTTCTGAGAATGCATATGACCTCTTCCCCTTCCCTCGCATCTCTAATGCTGTCACAAGTACATGTCCGTGGGAGAATCCCTTGGTTCTCATAGTCTGCATTCGTTTGCAGAATTCTTACAGCAACACATTAACTCTCCTGAAGCTAGTTCTTGTTTGACCAGCAAGCGAAAGCCCTTGAAGCCTTTGAACGTATTGAAGACATTCAGTTTGAAGTTCATGGCTGCAGAGGAATCAGTAAGGAAGGGTGGCAGACAGCGTCGAGGGGGAACATCAAACGATTTGCCTGATGACCTCGCAGAAATTTACAAGAAAGATCCTGAAGAGGATTACAATCAGCGCAAGACACAAATCCAATGGATTCGACGATATTGGGCTGAACAATGGTTCAAATACAAGTTCGTGACCCAGGAATATGCTGAGAAGAATGCTATCAAAAGTCCTTGGGGTGATATTCTCTATCAAGGCCTTCCACCCAAGAACAAAGCTGAAGCTATTGCACAGGATTTCTATCCTTGTATGGTCTATGGACCTCAGCCTGAAAATGCCGACCCATCATCATTGCTTTGGTGTCATGACGACAATCTCTTCAAGTGCAACTTCCAGCACGCAAAGGCATCAGCAAAGGAAAACAAGAAGTCATTGGGATTAGACTTCACTCCCTCTGCTCCCCGTGCTGACGGCTCACGTGATGCAGAACCCAATGTCATCGGCCCCTTTTCAAACCTTGATGGGCTCATCACTTACATCTTGGTCCAAGGTGCCAGAGTGGATCATTCTGATAATGATGCTGACACTGATGAAGCCCCAGCTCCACCAAAGCCGCAGAAGCTAAAGAAGTCTAAGGCTTCACAATCAGCTGCACCTTCAAAAGCTTCATGTGCAAAGCCACTGATCACTGCACCTCCTGAAGAAAGCGTGCAGTCTGAAGATCTATCACGCATCTCCAAGAAGACAGAGAAGACAAAGAAAATCGTCAAGAATACTGATCAGACATTAACTCCTGCTGCCATTCTGCATGAAGAGCACATTGATCTGTCCAGCGATGACGATCTTGCAGATGATGCTCTTGAGAAACTGATCAAGAGCAAGGAAGAAGCAGAAATCTTCAATAATTTGCCTCTCTTTGATGTGGCAATAATCCATAACTTCATTGATGAGTGGTTTGACACCCCAAATCTCAGCTTTGATGATCTGCAACTTCCAATTGGCCTCAGCGTCTCCTTCAATGGCGCCATTGCTTCTGAGCTAGCAATTGCTCAGCGCATTGTTGAACTGAAGCACAAGATCGACTATGAAAAAGCTCAGTTCAAGAAGCATGTGGCCAAGCTCAGCATGCAAGATGTCAAAAACTTAAAGATCATGCTGCGCGAGCTCAAAGAAGCCTTTCACAAGAAGCATGAAGAAGCTCGAGGCTCTCGAGAGCGCATGAAGAATCTGGCTGACAAGTGTGTGTTAGCTTACAATGAGGCTGAGAAGCGCAAGGCTCTTGGTCGTCCTGGCATTGACCCCAGAATGGTTGCAAAGAAGAAGAAGCTATCAACTGTCCAACCTGCACCTTCAAGGCAGGATGAACCTCACATAGTCTTCCACCAAGCAGCATGACTGGCTCGAAGCCAAAGGTCATGTCAACTGCTTCAGAACAGAAGAAGACAAGGGCTGCAGAGGCTGAAGCCAGAAAAAGGAAAACCTCAGAAGCCTCTGATGTTGCTCCCTCCAAGAAGAAGCACAAGATCAAGAAGAATCGGGATGCTCCCACAGAGCCCTTAGTTGTTGAACCTATCTCAGTGGTTCGACCTGCATCTGAACACCAAGAACAACAGATGATTGTTCATGAGCCTGCTTCCATAGAGGCTTATGAAGCTGAAGACATTCCAGCAGTTGATCCCACTGCTGCTGAAGACATTGGTCACCATGACAATGTTGAAGATGATGAAGTTCTTCCTCAGATCGAGCACAACTTGGTATCATCGCATGTTCTCACGAATAGCGAAATCATCAGCATTGGTCGTCCTCTGACGCCAATTGCTCAGGATGCATCATGGGCTGATCGCCCACAACAACAAGACTCCCCCAGTACTCCCCAACAACAACAAGTCACACCACCTGTGCAAGTTGAAGAGGATGAGGCCCAGCCAACTCCATCTCCAAAGGCGTCGCTTGTATTACAAAGGCTTCGCAAAGGACCAAGGCCTCAAGTCCCTCTTCCGAGCGTTCCAGAAGGAGAAGTGCACCACCAATCTGTTGCACGTCAAGTGTTCCCAGAAGCCACTACGACTGTGAATGTCTTCGGGTCTGAAGCCAAAGCTGTTGAAGACAATCCGGCTGCATCAGCCGATGACGAACAAGAAGAAGAACGTGTCCCTACTCCCCCATTACTGAAGAAGCTGTTCCTGAAGTGAACGTGCTAGTGCCAGACCCTCCAGCTCATCAAGTGGAGGTTGAAAATCTTGAGGCTGCCACCACCAACACAAATGAAGCCCATGACGTAGTCATGACTAAAGCAAGTGTGGAGCCTGCACCAACCAATATACCAGAAGCCAATGCTGCAACTGCTCCTGTTGCTTCTGTTGTGCAGCCTGAACCTTCTGTTGTTGCCACTGCTCCTGTTCCGCCACCAAGGCCCCATACAATTGAGCAAGCATACAACCATGGCCAGCTAATCACTGTCAGATGGCCTGTTTTGGTCCCTCCGTCTAATGTCTCTGGTCCTCAGTTTGATTATCATGTTGAGCATAGGCCTCAGGTCCAGAAACCAAAGCCAAGACTGCCAAGGTTCCCAGGTACTGCCACCTCTACAGGGTCCTTCAATGCAAATGGCTTCAAAAGCCACAACACCTTCTTTGATAGTGCAAAGAACCCCTACTCAAGGCCAAGAATATCATCTAATCGTTTCTGGAGCCATCAGCAGCGAAGCTATTACTCCTGCGTTCTGTATGATCAAGGGCGCATTTTCCCTCATATGCGCCTTGACACTGAAGCCATTGCAGGACTGCCATGCTTAGAAGAAGCACTTGACTGCTTTCGTGATGCAGGTCTGCTCAGCTTTGTGACAGACAAAGAACATTGGAATGAGGAACTTTTGCTTCAATTCTATGCTACCCTCCACATTCGCGGCTATAATAGGGATACAAAAACATGGGTTCTCGAGTGGATGGCAGGAAATGTTCATCATGAAGCCAAAGCTCTTGACATCATTGAGCTTACAGGGTTATCCACTCCCAGAGAGCTGTACGAACCTGATTGTCTACACCACCGCAATGCACTGGAGAGCATCTTCCATAAGCCAGAACCCAACATGAGCCAGATGCTGAGCATGATGAAGCCTTTTCCTCATGACGTTGAATACCCAAAGGAGTTCTTTGTTGATGACCTTGAGTATCTGCCTCGCACAATATATCACATCATCAGGCGGACTCTATGGCCTATCAAAGGGCATTCATCAGCTACAAAACTTGAAGGAGCCATGAAGACATTGGTCTTTTACATCCTCAATGGCATCAGCTTCAATGCACAAGAATTCTTCCTCCGGCAACTGGCTGCGTCTGGATCTGACCTTTTTGGCCTGAAATTCTATGCTCCATGGGTCATGCGCCTCATCAAGCTACACTCTGCTATCAACTATCAACCCTCTACTCGCAATCATCTAATCTTTCTACCAGAGGTTGATATGTTAGTTGAAGCCATATACCCTGAGCCTGCTAAGAAGCCTCTTTGTCTTCAAAATGCTGAACATCAAAGCTTCACTCAGCCCATGGAAGGAGTCCAAGCGGTAACTTGTGTCTATCAAATGGCTGGGACCACTCGTCTGCCTCATCATGCGCCAACTGAAGCTACTGAGAGCACAATTGCCCAAAGGCCTAAGAAGCGCTCTCGGGTCCTAAATGATCGAGAACTTCTTATGGCACTGCATCAGAAACAAGACAAGCATCACTTTTGGCTCAAACGACAGATGCCAAGCCTCTTGGTGGACGTCAATCGCATTCGAAATCTTGCCACCAAGAATGCCTTTGTCACTCACGAGCCCTGTCGGCGATCATGGAAGAGTTTGACGTTGCTCAGTGCTGAAGCAGATCTTCAAGGCGATGGCTTCACTGAAAGATTCAAGTTTGACTCCACTCCTCCACGGAATGCTGTCCTATGTCGAACTCCATCCCTTGAAAACTCTGACTATTCTTCCTCCGCGGCAACTGTGAATGCCAAAGTGATTGATGATGAAGACGATGCTACTTCACCGCCCCCTACTTCTGCACGCATCAACACTACACCTAGTTCGTCTGCGCCGCCAACCAACAAGGACAACCCTGCTGCTTCACCTACTCCTCATGAGGACGAGTAGATGCTCTATGTCTTCAAACCTTTTTGGTCATTACTGACAAAAGGCGGAGAAGCATATGAATTTCATACTCTTCAAGCGGGTTCATATGGGCGGTTGCTTTATATTTTGCCAAGTGATTACAACTCTTGCCTTTGATACATTTCGTTCTTTGAGTTGTAACACTTAAACTCGATGGTTGTCTGCTACTTATTTGCTTTTCCATGTGCGATGATAACTTCCACACTTAGATCATTCTGCAGACGTCCATTTTTCATTATGCATGTCACTTTCTTATCATATCATTTCATGCATGATGAATTATCTTCATAAGTTGAAGAGGATCTCCACAAGTACAACCTGCCATGTGCATTTGCATTCCAAAAGCAAATTACTTATATGCACATCTTCAGGGGGAGCCCTTGCCACTTATGAAGACAATATCCTATCCTTTACAATTTCACATACTTTATCCCCGTTGAAAACTTCAACCAGTTTGTCATCAATCACCAAAAAGGGGGAGATTGTAAGTGCATCTAGTGCCACCCCTAGTTGGTTTTGGAGTATTGACGACAAAGTTGGTTGAGGGACTAATGCGTTTGTAAGAATTGCAGGATAACGCAGGTAGTGTCCCTCATTGATTCGGTTTACCTACCGGAGATGACCCCTAGAAATGTATGAGGACATTGACGACAATGGTGGTATGTGAAGATATTCATATTGAAGACTATGACATGAGAAGACAATGAGTGAAGACTATGGAGCACAAAGACTGTGTTGTTTCGCTGTTTCCTTTTCTTCTTTGTTGAGTCATAGGAACCATCGTACTGTTAAGTGGGGTCCAAGTGAACAAAGTCAGAGTGACTAAAGTGATGCTCAACCCAAATCCTATGTCTTCGAGTGAAGACAATGAGAGCAAATCTTATCCAGAGCTGGATGAGTCAGCTTTGCTTGTAGCCCAAGTAAAGTTGCCGTGTGTGTTTGAAATCTGACCGTTGGAACACATGTCAGTTCCTTAGTGACCCAGGGTCATTTCGGACATATCAGGTCGAGTTGCCTTGTGGCTATAAATAGCGCACCCCCTACACCATAAATTGGTGGATGCTCAGAGTTAGTTTACGACTTTTGTCGTTTGAGAGCAACCCACCTCGAAGCCTTTGAGAGAGAGAAATCCTTGCGAGGACAAAGCCCAAACACCCAGAGCCAAAGAGTGTTAGGCATCACTGAAGTCTTTCTGTCTGAGTGACCTAAAGACTTATTACACTTGAGGACTGTGTATCCTCCAGCCGGTTAGGCGTCACGTTCTGAGCATCCAAGAGTCATTGTGGATCACCGGTGAACGAAGTCTGTGAAGGTTCGGAAGTCTACCTTGAAGACTTACCAGAGTGATTGGGCGAGGACTGTGTGTCCTTAGCTCAAGGGGAATAAGGTGAAGACGCGGTCTTCTGAGTTGAATCTCAGCCTCCCTAACCAGATGTACAGTTGTCACAACAACTGGAACTGGTCCAACAAATCCTGTGTCTTCAACAAGTGACTGGTTCTATCCTCTAACCCCCTTACCTTAAGTTTGTCTTCGTGAAGTCATTGCCTATTTGTCATACCTGTTTGACTTCATTGCTTGACTACTATCGTTGATTGGCTTCATACTATCTTCCATCCTGATCCTTACTATCAAGCTGCCATTAGTCTTTGTACTTTCACGTTATTGCATACATGACTATGGTTTGCTTGTTGTAGTTTATCTTCCGCTGCATATCAATTAGGTCAATTCTATTGCTTGTCTTAGAAACTTCCACGTTTTGAAGACTTTGATAAAAATCGCCTATTCACCCCCCCTCTAGTCGATAACTAGCACTTTCACATAGCCTTATAGCATGTTGGATACTCCGGCAGGTAGCAAAGAGCGGCGAGGATCTCCTCATCAACCATACTGCAGAACAACATCCCGCTGAGAATAACAATGCGGTACTGACAGTCTTCGAGACTTTCACCTCAAATAATAGGCGCAAGTGAGCTCTCCGTAGCCTCGCCGAAGTTTGCCATGTGGCAACAATAAATCCGTGCAATGGCACGGCTATAACTTTCAATGCCAGTGACGAACCTCAATTCTGAACAGTCCGAGCACTAGCCGCTTTGGTCCTTAGTCCAATCGTGGATGGCTTCTGGCTCACTAAAGTGCTCATGGACGGCGGAAGCGGATTAAACCTCATTTATGAGGAAACCCTCAACAAGATGGAAATTGACAAGAGCCATATTGAGCGAAGCAGCACGACCTTCAGGGGAATCATCCCTAGTCGGGAGGCACGGTGTGCGGGAAAAATCACACTAGATGTGGTATTCGGCATGCCAGAGAATTATAGGTCCGAAGAAATCACGTTCCATGTGGCCCCGTTCAGCAGCGGATAACACGCCCTCTTAGGGCGGGACGCATTCACGAGCTTCCAAGCTATACCCCATTACGGCTACATGAAGCTCAAAATGCCCGGACCCAATGGAATCATCACTATAGCTAGTGATCCGGACATCGCGCTCCGTGCCAAAAATAAAACTGCCGCACTAGCCCTGGAGGCATTATCCGAAGCCCTCGCGGCCGAAGAACTAACAGAGCTGCGCGCCACAGTGGACAGAGACGACGTGATACTCAACAAGCGACCCAAGTCCACCTCTTTCAAGCCCGCGGACGAGATAGTCAAATTCCAGGTCCACCCAACGGACCCCACAAAGACAGCTTCCATTGGGACACAGTTGAACCCCACAATGGACGCCGCATTGCGAGATTTCCTACGTGAGAATTGGGACATTTTTGCCTGGCATCCTTCAAACATGCCGAGCATCCCACGCATGCTGGCCGAACACAACCTCAATATACGGAAAGGATACAAACTAGTCAAGCAGGCTCTTAGGCGCTTCTTAGAGCCTAAGCGGCAAGCCATGGGAGAAGAGCTAGACAAGCTACTCGAGGCCGGATTAATCAGAGATATAAAACATCTGGATTGGCTAGCAAACCTGCTAATGGTACCAAAGAAGGACAAATCCTGGCGCCTATGTGTCGATTTCAAAGACCTCAATAAGGCTTGCCCTAAGGATCCCTTCCCCCTCCCTCGCATTGACCAAATCATTGACGCCACCGTAGGACACGACTCACTGTGTTTCCTCAATGCCTACTCCGGACACCATCAGATAAAGATGGCGGAATCCGACCAAGCCGCAACGACCTTCATAACGCCATACAGCCCATTCTGTTTCAACACTATGCCTTTTAGGCTCAAAAACGCCGGCGCAACCTATCAACGCATGATTCAGACATGCCTGGAGAAGCAAATCGGCAAAACAATGGAGGCATACGTGGACGCCGTGGTCATCAAAACAAGACACATCGAAACTTTAATAGATGACTTGAGACTCACGTTCGACAACCTCCGAACATACGACATCAAGCTCAACCCAAAAAAATGTGTCTTCGGCGTACCCTCCGGGAAGTTGCTCGACTTCATCGTTTCCAATAGAGGAATCGAAGCAAATCCGGCAAAAATCCGAGCTCTGTCGCAGTTGGCTATCCCAACAGACCTCAAGCAGATCCAGAAACTAACTGTATGTGTGGCTGCCTTAAGCCACTTTATCTCTCTATTAGGAGAAAAGGCACTACCTCTTTATCGCCTTCTTCAGTGCACCGAACACTTCGAGTGGACGGATGCGGCCACGGCCGGACTGGAAGAAATAAAGGCCCTATTGGCCAGCAATCCAGTCCTGACCGTGCCAAATACTAGCGAACCTATGCTATTATACATAGATACAACACACCAGGTTGTAAGTGCAGTGCTCGTCATCGAACGAGAAGCAGACAGACACAAGTTCCCGCTCCAGAAGCCGGTATATTACGTGTCCACTGTCCCCACTCCATGCAAATCCCGATACCCACACTATCAAAAGATAGCATATGCGGTCTTCATGGCATCCCGGAAGCTACAACACTACTTTCAAGAGTGTTCGATTATGGTGGCCTCCGAAGTACCACTCAATGACATAATAAATAACCGCGACGCCACGGGCCGGATTGCCAAATGGGCTATCAAGCTCCTTCTGTTCGACATAACATACAAACCACAGCGAGCCATTAAGTCGCAAGTACTGGCTGACTTTGTCGCCAAATGGACAGAGGCCGAACTCCCTAAAGAGTATGGCGCCTACTACAATTGGATCATGCACTTCGACGGCTCTAAAATGCTGGCCGGACTGGGAGCAGGTGTTGTCCTGACATCCCCCACCAGAGACACGGTCTAATACATACTCCAAATATTATACACAGACTCCAACAATGCAGCCGAATATGAGGCTATGTTGCATGGTCTTCGGATGGCAGTCTCTATGGGCATTCAACGCCTAGAAGTGTGCGGGGAATCGAACCTCGCAATATCACAAATAAATGGAGACTTCGATGCCAAGGATCCGAAAATGGCGTCCTACCGTAATGTCGTCCTCAAAATGTTAGCCCGGTTTGAGGGGCTCGAATTCCACCATGTGGTCCAAGAAAACAATCAAGCGGCGGATATCCTTGCCCGCATCGGCGCTAAACGCGACCATGTCCCACCTAATATTTTCTTGGAAAGGCTGTTCAAGCCATCCGTGGTATGGGAAGGGGAGACTGGCAATACAAGTCCGGCTCCGAACACAACCCCAGATTCCGAACCATTTGACATAATTGGAGGCTCTGCCACCGAAATAACACCTTCGGCCCACAAAATCATGGCTGTCATCGCCCCGTGGACCGAGCCCTTCTTGGCCTACCTAAATAGGCAAGAGCTCCCCGAAGACCAAAATGAGGCACGTTGTATTGTGCGGCGTTCCAAGGCCTAAAAAGTCCATGAGGGGAGAGCTCTATAAGAAAAGTGCCACCGGAGTGCTCCAAAGATGCATCTCCGAAGAGGAAGGGCGGCAGCTCTTGGCCGAAATCCATGCTGGACTCGGCGGTCACCACGCTGCAGCTCGGGCACTTGTAAGAAAGGCCTTCCGTATAGGTTTTTACTGGCCGACAGCCCGGGCAGATGCACAGGACCTTGTCCAACATTGCGTTGGTTGCCAACTCTTCGCCAATCAGAGCCATATGCCCCCTACCACTCTCCAAACAATCCCCATAACTTGGCCCTTCACAGTCTGGGGGCTGGATATGGTCGGACCTCTTAAAGGGGGAAGCCATAAGAAAAACTACTTACTGGTCATGGTGGACAAGTTCACCAAATGGATAGAAGCCAAACCAGTTAAAATGGCTGAATCCGGACCAGTGATAGACTTCATATGAGGGGTTGTACACTGCTATGGCGTCCCCCACAGCATCATCACTAACAATGGCTGAAACTTCACAGCCGATGAGGTGAAAACTTGGTGCGACAACATGGGCATTAAGCTTGATTACGCCTCCGTCTATCATCCCCAAACAAATGGTCAAGTCAAACGTGCAAATGGTCTCATCATGAGCGGCATCAAACCCAGACTAGTGCGATCCTTGAAGGAATCGGCCACGCACTGGGTCGAGGAACTCGACTCCGTACTCTGGGGGCTGCGGACCACGCCGAATCATACTACCGGATACACACCATTTTTTATGGTGTACGGCACAGAAGCAGTGCTACCCTGCAACATAATCCATGACTCACCTCACGTGCGCATGTATGAAGAGAAGGAAGCCGAGCTAGATCGGCAGGACAACTTAGATGCCGCGGAGGAGGAGTGTGACGTCGCAAAAGCCCGTTCTGCATTCTATCAGCAGCAGGCTCGAAGGTATCAAAGCAGAGAAGTGCGGGCCAAAACTTATAACGTTGGCGAACTCGTTCTACGCCTACCAGAGAAGAAGAAGGACAATCTCAAACCCAAGTGGGAGGGTCCCTTCATTATTGATAAAGTTCTCACCAGAGGAGCGTACCGTCTGCAGAATACATCTGATAACAGACTCGAGCCAAACCCATGGAACGCGGCCAGACTCCGAAGATTCTATGCCTAGTGCCGAACTCAGTGTTTGTATCCTTACCTCCGCTCTTTCAATTATGTTCTCCTTCTTCCTTTCTCGCCCTATTTACCTTTTTCACATAAAGCCTTAAGCGCTATACGGATGCTTTGATCGCTCCGGCCGCACTATGTGTGCTCACTATATGTAACGCCCCGAGACCGATGCTCGAGTTACCTTCTATTTATTTTTCATTGTTATCGTGTGTTTATTTTGTTTGTTGCATTATAATAACTATTTTGCATATTTCATCCCTCCATGTTGAGTGCCTTGTCTTATTTTGCTTCTTGCAGCATGTTCATTTTTTATTGTATTGCATTATGCCATCCTTGTTTGTTGCATGCCATGCCCATCATTGTCATATTGTATTTTGCCATCCTATGTTGTTGCATCATGGTCATAATTGTTGCATTGTGCTTCTTGTCATATTGCATTCCCCATGCTCATCATGTTCACGGTGCTAGTCATCTTGTTGTGATGGGTGTGTGCATCACTCCTTGCCATCTATCTCTCAAACCATGCCCATGCATCATCACCTCCTTCTCTCTTTCATGTTTTTGCAAGTGACCTTTTCCCCTCCTACATAATTGTTCACTTTTTTCCTAATGCTAGTGCACCTCATCCTTAACCTCTCTGACAAACGTCATATATTTTGGAGTTGTTTTGGTTGGGTTAAAAAATGGCTCAAGTTTGAATTTAATTCAAACTTGAATTATTTTTATACCTTTAAAAATGGCCAAAACAATTTATTCAAATACTGCATAAATCCAGGACTGCATATATATCTTTATCCGTGTGAGTTTCCTTCCCAAAACCCCTGGCCTTTTCAATCTTGGAGGTGTCTAATTATTTTAGGCAGAATAAAAGAAAAGAAAAGGACTCACCTTATCCGAAGCCACCTGGGCCTTTTCCCTCCAACCAGCCCACCTCACTTACCTCTTTCAGCCCAGTGAGGCCACCAATGCCGATCCCTCCTGTTCTTCTTCTAGCTTCTGTACGGCAGCTCATCCAGTAGGTCCACGTTGACGCTTGTGTTGATTTGACGGCCGGAGCTGCTCCCTTCACCCTATAAATCATGCCCCAACCCTAGGGTTCCCTGGTCGCTCCATTTCCCCCCTCCTCCTTCTCCTGCCGCCGCCAGGTGAGGCCTCTCGATGCAATAGCCGTCGCCATGGCCGGGAGGAGGTCAAGCTCGTCCCCGGCTTGTACGCCTCCGTCCTCTGCGTTGCTGCCACGGGGAGAGATTCGCGGCACTTGACATCGTCTCCTTCGTACACGCACGCATCGAGCCACGCCTCGCCCGATCCCCTTCTCACCCATTCCGCCCCGCGCCTCCCCGTCGACCATGTCGCCTCTGCACCTCCAGCCGGCCACCGGAGCCCGCTCGTTGCCGCCGGGCTTCGCCTCGCCATGCTGCCCCAGGATGTTGCTCCCCTGCCGTCTCCGGCGCCGCAGCACCGGAGCTGCTCCTTCCCCGCGACCCCGAGCCCCAAGCGCCACCTCGTCTCCTCTGCTACGCCCGCACCTCGCCTGCGACTTCTCCGCGCGCGGCGACCTCCATCGCGCCTCCCTGCTTCGTCTGGCCGCCGCACCACCATGCTCCAACACTGCCTCGAGCTCATCATCCTCGACCTCCATGCCGTCCCGGAGTCCCTCGTCCGCTGCTGCACGGTCCAGCCTACTGTTTCCCTTCCGCTGCCATGGACAACCACCTCGCCTGCATCCTCTCGTCGGCCCTCTCTGCCTGCTGTCGTTCTGCCATCTCCGGCCTCTGTGTTGACCAACCGCGACGTCCCCGAGCAGCAGCATTGCTGCTGTGTCTCTTTGCCGTTTCGCGAGCATAAGAATCTCTGCCGCCAAGTTCGACTACGATCCATCAAAACCATTGTGTTGCACGTCAACATGAGTGCGACCACGGACGGCTACCTCCAGAGGGATTTCGTCAAGTTCCGCCTCAACAAGTGTACCTCTACGTCTGGGATTCGCCAAGTACCACACTGGACGCCAAGTACCTCTATGAACGACACTGGAAGTTTACGAACGTGTACAACTATCATCCCGTGCATGTCACCAAGTACCACAACACCGATGACCCGAACATCTACGACCCGTGTACCACTACCGCCGCCCGAACATCTACGAAACGTGAACCACTACTTCCACTACGACCATTCCGAGAACGTCTACTTCCCCTACACCGCGTCGAACCTGATCCGTTTTGAAGATGCACGCTTCGAAGGTATAACCCCGACACGCCGCCCGTGAACGAATGCATGTTGTATGAGATGCTCTTGTTTGCACTGTGTCCGATTTGAAACGCTTTTCCATGCCACTAACTCGTGGGAACCCGGTAGTCGGGAGTACCCCACCATCTCTAGCATGTTCCGCACATCTGCACACTCCCTTTTGCACCGGTATCTCCATGAGCTATCGTAATCGGGATGTTGCCGTGGCACCATTTCCGTTTCGCCGCCGTGGCACCCTTTTTCCTTCCACCATGGCGACAAATGCCTCGTATCATGCTCATGTCAGCATTTTCATAAAATTGCTTAAAACTTGCATATGTCATCTGCATCATGATAATAACATTTAAAACGTTTAAAATTGTTGTTTGCCTTAAATTTCTATTGCATATGAGGATTTTCCGGAAGTGATGTTTGTTGTTCTGGCCTTATTTAAACTTGCATAAATAGTCAGTTTACTTATGCTTCACCTCTTGCCGTGTTAATCAACATTTAATATTGATGAGTAGCATAAACGAGAGCGAACTAAATAATTGATGTGGTGTTTCGTCAATATGCAACTCGTTGCATATTGAGCTCCACTTAACTTGTAGTATTGTTTGTTGCACTTTGCCATGCAATGCCTCTTTAAACCGGACATGCATCATACTTGTTTGTGCATTATGCCATGTATGCTTGTGCATTTACCATGTTGTTTGTTTCTTTCCGGTGTTGCTTCTTAGTTCCGGTAATGTTGCGATTGTGAGGATTCGTTCGACTACTCTCGTTCGTCTTCTTCATGGACTCGTTCTTCTTCCTAGCGGGATTTCAGGCAAGATGACCGCTACCTTGGATCTCACTACTATCATTGCTATGCTAGTTGCTTCGTTCTATCGCTATGTTGCGCTACCTATCACTTGTTCTTCAAGCCTCCCAAATTGCCATGTCAGCCTCTGACATTTTCACCCTTCCTAGCAAACCATTGCTTGGCTATGTTACTGCTTTGCTCAGCCCCTCTTATAGCATTGTTAGTTGCAGGTGAAGTTGAAGATTGCTCCATGGTGGACAGCATTATGTTGGGATATCACAATATCTCTTATTTAATTAATGCATCTATATATTTGGTAAAGGGTGGAAGACTCGGCCTTATGCCTGGTGTTTTGTTCCACTCTTGCCGCCCTAGTTTCCGTCATACCGGTGTTATGTTCCTTGATTTTGCGTTCCTTACGCGGTTGGGTGATTTATGGGACCCCCTTGATAGTTCGCTTTGAATAAAACTCCTCCAGCAAGGCCCAACCTTGGTTTTACCATTTGCCTCACCACCACCTATACCTTTCCCTTGGGTCGGCCAACCCGAGGGTCATCTTTATTTTAGCCCCCCCGGGCCAGTGCTTCTCTAAGTGTTGGTCCGAACCGGGCAGACCGCGGGGCCACCTCGGGGAAACTTGAGGGCTGGTTTTACTCGTAGGCTGACCTATCCGGTGTTGCCCTGAGAACGAGATATGTGCAGCTCCTATCGGGATTGTCGGCACATTGGGCGGCTTTGCTGGTCTTGTTTTACCATTGTCGAAATGTCTTGTAAACCGGGATTCCGAGACTGATCAGGTCTTCCTGGGAGAAGGAATATCCTTCATTGACCGTTAGAGCTTGTGATGGGCTAAGTTGGGACACCCCTGCAGGGTATTATCTTTCGAAAGCCGTGCCCGCGGTTATGTGGCAGATGGGAATTTGTTAATGTCCGGTTGTAGATAACTTGACACCAGATACGAATTCAAACGCATCAACCGTGTGTGTAGCCGTGATGGTCTCTTTTCGGCGGAGTCCGGGAAGTGAACACGGTTTTGAGTTATGTTTGACATAAGTAGGAGTTCAAGATCACCTCTTGATCATTGCTAGCTTCACGACCATTCCTTTTGCTTCTCTTCTCGCTCTTGTTTGCGTATGTTTAGCCACCATATATGCTTAGTCGCTGCTGCAACCTCACCACTTTACCCCTTCCTTACCCATTAAGCTTTGCTAGTCTTGATACCCATGGTAATGGGATTGCTGAGTCCTCGTGGCTCACAGATTACTACAACAACAGTTGCAGGTACAGGTTATGCGATGATCATGACGCGAGAGCGATGTTTGCTTGTTTTGGAGTTCTTCTACTTCTTCTTCGATCAGGGGATAGGTTCCAGGTCGGCAGTTTGGGCTAGCAGGGTGGATGTCATTTGAGTTTCTGTTTGTGTTTCATCCGTAGTCGGATGGTGCTCTTATGTAAGATGATGTTGTATTCGTGTGGCATTGTATGCCTTGTGTATGTATCCCCATCTATTATGTAATGTAATGATATCCACCTTGCAGATGCGTATCAATATGCGGTTCTATCCTTGGTGGGACCTTCGAGTCTCTTTAGGATAGTATCGCATATTGGGCGTGACACTATACCTGGGGGCTTCCTATACGGAAGCTAAATATAATTACTCTTATGGCTTCCTGCCCACCACATATGCGTCCTTTTCCATATGTGCCTTTTCTTCACCATTATATGCATCGATATGACTTAAGTTTTGGCCATGATGGGTTGCCTGGCTCTTGTGTTTATGCCCTATGTTCCCGTTAATTCGGCTAGGGCATAAGGGGAGCACCTCTGCGATTGTTACTGTCGGTTCAGCCGGATGTGTACCTCAGACTGGGTGAAGCCGAAAGCTAGCGTTCTTAAGGGAATATTCGGTCGGTGAACAAAAGATGTTTTTCGTTTATTACAACGTGAATCCCCAGATGTTTTGTTTACTGCGCTTCTGTTCGCAGGTCGGACATGTACATCGATGCATGCGTACCCAGGGAAAGGAACCCCTAACAGAACTATTCTCTCTGGAAGATGTTTCTTACTATCCATGTAGTATAATATAACTAGTTGGGTACTTGTCTGTTCAAGCACTTATGACCCCTATGCCTGGTTTCCACGCATACCTCGGTTTTACATAACTGAGCGGGTATTCGGATACACTCCGGACTGGAGACTGTTTTTCTCCTGCCTAACCTGCGTAAGCACACGCTCGCCAGCCTTTAGTTGTCTTTGGAGATGTGACTCACCATCTTTTACGATCTCCGGATTCTCTCCGGGATTGTCCGCAGAATCTTCTATTAGACTTATAAAAGCACGCCGAATACTAACTGGTATATGTCCTTAAAATTTCTCTATTGAGACAAGTATTACCAGATGAGGCCTTCTGGGATTCCTCTAGTTTGGCAACTACGGCCCTCAGCTGGGTCTTGCATTCCTCTAGCTCTTGAGATAAATGGGTATTCTTCTCTACAAGAACCTGTGTATACAATGATCCTTAAATTAGTTGTTCCAACTGTTTCAAGTCTTAGGGGCTACTGATATACATGCTTATCAAATTTTCTTACCCGTATATCCTTTGCATACTGGTTCGTCACTCGGGCGAGTCCATCTTGAGCAGCTCGGATGTATGTGTCTCCTGAATTGAAGGCATTGAATGCCTCTTCGAAAAAGATACCATCGCGGAGTACGGCCCATCGGCGCCGGTGATTCATGGTGCTCTCTACTTCGGAATTTGTGGCGGAGAGCCTATCCACATCCTCTGTCGGAGGACAATTCGGCGTCATCCCCACATTAGCCTCCAGTCATGAGGCCGGTTCTGGAATCCGACTGGTGGAGGCATGGCCGGAAGGATCTCCGGATACAGTCTGGCGACTACTCTTTCTGCCAGGACATGATGGACGATGTTACATTTCAAAGATGATAATCATAGAGTAGATTTTAAAATTATACCTCTGCGACAACATTTCAATCCTGACCGCCTTCCTCTTGAGCTTGCCTGGCCCGGATGCCCTTTGCTGATGAGTCCCTAGGGGCTCGGCGCCGCATCCTGAGGGCCACCTCTATAAAAATATGATGTATGTGCATAAGGTATGGTATAAAAAAGGAATCCTCTTCGGAGGTGAGGACTTTAGCTTTGCTTACACGTGATGCAGGGAGCAATCCAGGATAATCAGCAATTATGGCCACCAAGGTATCGTCGCAGCTTGCCTGATAAAATGTCCCGTCAACAAGCTCCACAGATATATCTGGATCTTCTTCAAGTCCGGGGTCGAGAGCCCCGCGAGGATCCTCTAGCTGCGGAGAGGGGTTGTTGAACTCTTTCACGGCCTTCCTCAATTCCTACTTTGAAACAGCAGGGTAAATGATTGTGATGAAGGATGCAAGAATGGATAGAGTTGAGTATAGAGTAATGGCTTACCCAGCTTGGGGAGTTGTACATGGAAAATCCATCCCGCGGCTTCATGCAGAGGAACTCCTCTTCTTCTCCTTTATATAAATCGGACAGTATTCTCGCCAGAGCGGTGGCGGAGTCCGGACCTTTACGACCACATCGGGTGGCATCGTCTTCCCCGTTGAAGTGCCACATGGGCTTCCCCCGATATTGAAGTGGCTGCACCCCCCGCATTATGCATATTGACATAACTTCAATTATTGTCAACCCTGATTGGGCCAGTGTCTTTATCCTGCCCATCAGGAAGTGGACTTCTCTGGCATCTTCCTCCCCGGAGCTCAGAGGGCGCCAGCTTTGGCGTTTCTTCAACGGAGCGTTATTAAACACAGGAAGGCCCATCCGGATTAGGTCCGGAAGGGGAACATCATCTACATAAAACCACTCCAAGGGCCAGCCTTTGGATGCCTTCTTTGGAGTGCCGGACAGGTATCCGGTCTGGGCGACGCGCCATATTTCGGCTCCGCCCACTTGATATATAGATCCCTGCTGATTATGAGGGACGAGGCAGAATAACCTCTTCCATAACTCGAAGTGAGCCTCGCAGCCCAGGAATAACTCGCAGAGGGCAACATATCCTGTGATGTGCAGCACGGAGGCGGGGGTAAAGTTATGGAGCTGGAAGCCATAGAACTCCAGGAGCCCGTGGAGGAATGGGTGGATTGGAAACCCGGCGCCTCTTAGAAAATATGGGACGAGGCATACCCGCTCCCCCTGAGATGGGTTAGGAGATCTCTAACAGTGTCCTGGACTAGGGGATACTCACCACGTCATCCCCTGATCAATTAGATTGGGCCGAGGACCCCCATGGACGTATACTCATGGGCCAGTTTGGACAGTTGCCGCATACAAGGAAGATTCCACAAGACTTGGTGATCAAGACAAGGACTCCTCCCCCACCGGCGTATTCAGCTAGGACTCTTGTTACCCTAGGCCTATGGTACATTATATAAACCGAGGCCAGAATAGTCGATAGAGGATTATGACATTACTCATCATACCTATAGGGTTTAGACCACAACATACGATCTCGGGGTAGATCAACTCTTGTAACCCCTATATTCATTATAGTCAATCAAGCAGCATGTAGGGTATTATCTCATCAAGAGAGCCCGAAGCTGGGTAAAATCCCGTGTTCATGTTACCATCGATCCTAAGACGCACAACATGGGACCCCCTACCCGAGATCCGCCGGTTTTGACACCGACATTGGTGCTTTCATTGAGAGTTCCGCTGTGTGATCGACAAAAGGATCAGTGGCTCGACTGCAGGTCAACTGCGACGTCGGCTTCTTCGTCACCAGCTCGACTGGTCACCTCGGCTTGACCGAGGACTGCGCCCTACCTCCGATCGTCATGTTCGGATGAGGGCCTTCATCAACATCAACTCTGATCTCTATCAAGATCATGGAGGAGTCATCCATGGAGCTCGGGGGCTCAACGTCAACATTGCCGTCAGGCGACCATGCTGTTTTTCTGGACAGCAAACTCGTATCCTCCGCCACCGCCTCCTCAAGTGTCACTTAAATGATTGCTTCGGTAGAATTATGCGGAACTAAGTCTACAACAACCCTGCTTCGTCGAGTTCCGATGGAGGAATCTCTGGCAATCTCCGATATACCGGAGCCCTGTTGAATCTGGACGAGAATCCAGACGAGTTTAGAGCGTGGTGTCCGGCATCTAGCTCGTATGTCCTTTGGAAGATCCAATTGTTGATTTTCTGCGGAATTCCCATATCCACCACCTGCCAAAAATTCAGCTCGATCCGACCGTCCAAACTCCGGGAAACTCCTAATTAGTGCATCACTTTTCGGATCTGTTTTCTATGCGAGAACGAATCCGACCCGAATTCATCTTCTTTATGAGTGGGATCTCGGACATCCTTTTTGAAGGAAGTTTTTGTATGGGGTGTTGTGTTTTATTCTCAAACACATTCCAGTAGTATTAAAAGTATTCTTGCAATAAAACTTCACCATCGCGCCGGTGTCAAACCATCCCGACAACATCACTCCACGGCGGCTGACCTGCGTTAGACACGTCGTTGCTTTGTTGAGTCGAGCTCAATTTCTTTGGAGCATCATCTCGGCCAGCCGAACAATAGTTCGGCATCGTGAAGGATAAATCGTCACCAACATCACTGCCCCACGGATTACACGGAGCGGGCACACCGGCATCGCCGCATGGTCACTTCATCAAGCCAGCATTGATCACGTCACAAGCTACGACCTGCATCGGCATGGCCGAACTGTTGCTTCATCGAGCCGATGTCCATCACGCCGTACTACTTCAACACCTCGGCTGGCACATCTCCTCACCGACCTGCTCCATCTCCTCGCCTGGACTGGGGGCATCATCATCCCTTCATCAACTTACCTCGGAGACTCCGGCATCACCGGTCGACCAGCTTCATCACATTAGCTGGACCACGGGCTTTGCCTTGGCGAGCCAGCCTTTGCCAGCATCGTCATGCCTTCGCTTCATCACCCATCAGGCAATGGTGTGCGGATCGAGTCCCAATTTTGGGAGTAACCTTTCTTCGAACCGCTACAACAAATAAACCAGGTGCTATTAATTCTAGCAATTTTTGCTTGTTTGGGTTTATTTTTCCCAAGAAATTATTACTCTACTTTGTTTCATCATCTATACATAGGTCTATCAAATGGTGGCCGCATTAAAACGATGGTTGCGTGGTGGTTTGGTCAGTTTCCGCGCATAGCTCGGTGAACGCCGTATCCGGAACTCGGACCGACCTGTGAATTCGGGCTTTGTCACGCCTTCAGTGCGTCACACCGACGCCCTGCATCGACTTTGACCTCGACGCTCAGGCCATACCTCTTTCATTATTTACTTCACTTGTATTAAATAAGTAGAAGAATTTTTTTATACATTATTATCTTTATTTGTCATTACTTTTTGGTTTGCACTATTTTTTCTGTGCAGCCAATTGACTCAGACTGAGCCGCGTTGTCGCCTCCTTCGACCGAGTTGTGTTGTCGCCTTGGCGCGCCGACCTGCTCCATTACCGCGGCCGCGGGCTTCATCTTTTGGGGGTGCCGAACTCTCTGCTCGGCCACCTCAGGACCAGCCTGGAGGATGGAACCTTGTCCCGCATAAAGCTCGGATCGCGTCATCAATGCCGAACACATTAACTAAGCTAAGTCGCTCTCATGCTCAAATACTTCAAGTGTTAAATTTTGTTCGGTTCAACCAAGCATTATACTTTTTTGGAAAAAAGTTGCTTGTGAAAAACTTCCCTGCCCAAACTTTTCTTTGTGACACACAAATTCAAATACCCCGTTTAATTGGGGGCTCCCTTGCTGGAGCTTTTCCTCTTGCATATGATTATACTTGTACGGCTTCGTTCCTTGTTCGTGTATTACGCCACAATATGCACCATATTGACCTAAGTGATTTGCAAGCTGGGTTGCCTGGCTCCTGTGCTTACCCCTACGTTCCCGATTGTTCGACTAGGGAGTAAAGGGAGCACCTCTGCGATTGTCACGACCGGTTCTTCCGAGCTCTGACCTCAGACTGGGTGAAGCCGAAAGCTAGCGCTCTTATTGTTATTCAATTATGGTCGGCACACAACGGAACTCATGAGTACAAAAAATCTATTGCACAAGTCTCATATTAACAATGAGCACCGAAGAAAGGTATCGGTGGGGGTACTATTTTATTCGAAGATGCTTCTTACACTTTGTCAGTAATATAGCATAAGTTCCCTGAGCGCGCTTTGTCTGTTACAGCCTTATGACCTGATTGCCTGGTTATCGGAAACACTGTTGATATTCTCGACAGGTGGAGTACATAACACTTTTTGGTCCTTGATCGAAGAGGGAGAAGCCGACGGTCGGTTAAGACGCGTTTAAAGTTCGGGTGAACATAGATATGATATAAGTACTTCGATACATACAGTCATTCTTTTACCCAAGTTACTTGGGGGCTCTTAAATTTATATGAATTGTTTTATAATAACTGTTCTTCTTCCTAGTCGTTGCAAAGTTTTTTTTCTATCACTCCTTTTTTCGATGCAAGTGTGTGGTCAATAGCCCGATTTCCCTCTCATCCACCTTCGGGATAGGAGGTTGAAGCCGTAGGCTGACCCGCTTGAAGTCTTGAGATAGGATGTGTCATGTTAACGCACGACAGAAGCACAATTTTTCTCTAAGACCAATTTTCGGATTGGCACCGAACACTTGATCTTGTTCGGACGTCAAGTTTTTACTGACGTTTCTTGGTTTTCCAAGTTTATGGCACTTTCAAACTATTTGCGTGTTTTCCGCATAAGTCTCGTAGTGCAACGCCGGTCACCTTTAGAGATTCGGCAAAAATTCTCGGATATTGCTATATATGCATCAGTTTCAAATTGTGTCTTCGGTCGATAGTTGGGTTGCCCGGCTCCTGTGCTTGCCTCCTACATTCCGCTTTGTTCGGTTAGGTGTGCAAAAGGAGAACCACTGCGATTGCGCTTCCAGCTCGCATGGTTAAGCACCTCAGTGGAGAAAGCCGAAAACTTACTGTCACAATAAGCGTAAGCTGGTCAGCGGTCCGATAACTATATTAAAATGACAGGCCGTTCATAACATTGGCCAAGGTGTTTACGGCTTGACCTCGGCTGTCACCGAACACTAACCGGGGGGCTACTTGCTGGCGTCCCAACTTTAAGCTCCTATGACTAAGTGAAAGTTATAAAGCCCGCATATCTGATCGCCTCGTTTCCGCCAACACAACCGCCTTTGGGCACCGAGACGTCAGCTACAGGTTCTTTTGTTATTCTGGAAACACCCTGCATAGCATCTACAAGGGGGTAGAAGCCGATGATGGGCCACTTTCAGATTATAAACGGTCGCAACAGAAGTTAAAATTTGGGTTCATCTAGACCACAAAGGTTGGAAGCTTTTCCCGAACTAAATCCTCAGTATTTTCCTCCCACATTGATTGGAGCTGAGGTTTCATGATCATGCTTAGCATGACAACCCAAAGAAAGGAACCGATAGCAGGACTATTTTCTTTGGACGATGTTTCTTATGTTAAACAATAATATAACATGTCTCTCTGCGTACCTTTGTTTATAAAACCGTATGGACGGATTGCCTTGTTTGCCGCAAATCTTTGCCCTCATAAAGGCTTTATAAAGTGGGACAAACACTCCCCGGCTACTGGCCGAGGAGGTTGAAGCCGATGGCCGGTCAACAAAGTTTTGTACAATGCGGATCCAAGCATTGATGATGTAAAGTACTTGGATACATAGAATCATTACACATAATTTGTGATTTTACTTTGGACATCGATCCTTAATTCGGCCACCCATACCCACATTAAGGCTCGGGGGCTACTGGGCTTCGTGCTTATTATTTACAAATATTAAAGGGGTACATCGATCCCCTGATCTGGTGTCGCCACCCGACCAGTGTCTCGGGGGCTACTGCATTGCTTGTCCAATGCAGAAAATTTAAAGTGCAATATAGTTTTCGAGGAGATTATTATCCTCGGGTTGGTCGGCCGCACCCAACCTGAGTCTCGATGACTTTGCACACCGCGTTTATATTCCTATGTATGCTGCCGAGCTAGCAGTTGATCCTCAGGCCAACTTCGCGCATCGACCTGAGTCTCAGGGGCAACTAGGATCAGTGGTTTCATGTTTTCCTTCAGGTGCATCTCGGGTTTTAGAGCGACGCACACACCCTGAGCGCTACTGGCTATATATCTCGACAGAGAATAAATCGCGCAAATTAAAAAATCAGCCCGCAGTCAGGGGTGGTGCACCACCTCGGAAGCAGTCCGGCATTAAGCTCGGGCGCCAGTGGCTGGCTCCATAGAGGGCATTTCTGGCATTAAGCTCGGCTAAACTCCTTCAACTTTTTGAACCCAGATGACCTATGACATCTCGGGTATAGTCCGGTGTTGGAGCTCGGATACAGTCCGACGTTGGAGCTTGGACACAGTCCGGCATTAGAGCTTGGATACATTCTAGCATTGGAGCTCGGAAGCAGTCCGGCGTTGGTGCTTGGCTGCAAAAGATACCTCGAATGCAATCCAGCGTTGGAGCTCGGATGCAAGAGGACACTGCCTCCCGGGAATAACTTCCAACTTGAGGTGTGGCATAATAATAACAAGGCATTGATAAAGGCCGGAAACTTAAAGGGGATCCTCGGATACCCGACATATAAACTCTTCGGATTTACTTCGCGATCCTCAAGATCGAAGATGAGAAGATTTGTTGATCCTGTTTTCAAGACCGACGACTGAAGATGAAGAACAGTTTGGAAGAATCGAGGAGCGTCCCCAACTTGAAGACCGGTTGAGGGGCCTACTGACGGTGTCCTGGACTAGGGGGTACTCACCACGTCGTCCCCCGATCAGTTAGATTGGGCTGAGGACCCCCATGGACGTATACTCATGGGCCAGTTTGGACAGTTGCCGCATACAAGGAAGATTCCACAAGACTTGGTGATCAAGACAAGGACTCCTCCCCCACCGGCGTATTCGGCTAGGACTCTTGTTACCCTAGGCCTATGGTACATTATATAAACCGAGGCCAGGCTAGTCGATAGAGGATTATGACATTACTCATCATACCTCTAAGGTTTAGACCACAACATACGATCTCGGGGTAGATCAACTCTTGTAACCCCTATATTCATTATAGTCAATCAAGCAACATGTAGGGTATTATCTCATCAAGAGAGCCCGAAGCTGGGTAAAATCCCGTGTTCATGTTACCATCGATCCTAAGACGCACAGCTTGGGACCCCCTACCCGAGATCCGCCGGTTTTGACACCGACAATCTCTCCGCTTGTGCCCCGCCATTATAGGTGGCTAGTCCGGCTCGGGTGGGGACCATGTATGCAGGTGGAAGAAACCCTTGGATCTACAACTCTACTAAACGGCTGTGAGGGACAGAACACTTTTCCCAATCCCCTGGCTTAGAGCTGAGGGAGCGAGAGGAGGAGCTGCAGCGACCGGCCATGATGGAATGGTTTTTCCGGACACGCTCTATTGAACGCTGGCCTGGGAGAAGATGGTAAGATTTGGATCTGAAGATCCCCATCTCTTCAAATAGACGGTTCATTTACAGGTCAGGGTGGCAAATGTAAAAATGCCCCGGCTCCTCATATTCGCTCGACACGTGGAAATAACAATTATTGAAGCACAGAAGCCTAGGAGTACAACATTGACGGGAGACCGAACACTGTTCGCCGCAACAGGTACTCTGGATTTGGAGAAGAACCCGCCTTGCAATGCCGAAGACAATCTATGCGCCGGTCATCATCATTGAAGCCTGGTTCGGGGGCTACTGAGGGAGTCTTGGATTAGGGGATATCCGAACAGCCGGACTATGTACTTGGCCGGACTGTTGGACTATGAAGATACAAGATTGAAGACTTCGTCCCGTGTCCGGATGGGACTCTCCTTTGCGTGGAAGGCAAGCTTGGCGATTCAGATGTCAGATCTCATTCTCTGTAACCGACTATGTGTAACCCTAGCCTCCTTCGGTGTCTATATAAACCGGAGGGTTTAGTCCATAGGACAAGAACAATCATAATCATAGGCTAGCTCCTAGGGTTTAGCCTCTATGATCTCGTGGTAGATCAACTCTTGTAATACTCATATCATCAAGATCAATCAAGCAGGAAGTAGGGTATTACCTCCATCGAGAGGTCCCGAACCTGGGTAAAACATCATGTCCCCTGCCTCCTGTTACGATTAGCCTTAGACGCACAGTTCGGGACCCCCTAACCGAGATTCGTCGGTTTTGACACCGACATCGGGCCCCAACAGTCTGCGGCCTTGAATGCTACGTGGCGGTTGATTGGACGTGGGCATCTGTGCTTCCCCACGCTGCCTCGGCAATTGCCCAATTTGACGAGTCCCTGCTGCATGCAAAAAGAGTCATGATTACGTGCGATCGTGGAGGTCGACAGTTGGCCTCCCTTGGGCTATAAGTACGGAGGGGCGAGAGCCCCGTTGTCCATCTCCCCTTGCTCCTCCTGCTTCTTCTCCCTTGCTCCACCTCCATTCTTGATGCCAATGGCCCTGATCCGAAGATTCTCAACCGAAGAAAAAGGGAAGGCCCCCCGGGAGGGACCTGACCCGCTCCTGCCGAAGAAATGGCCGGTCTCATGCCACCGCGACGAGGTTGTGAGGCCGGAGACGACGAGTCCATGGTGCGAGCTGCCGCCTCCTGGGTTCCCGCTGCCCTTGTACGCTAGGGCTGAGAGCCCTGGGGAAAGAGACGGCGAGCAGCGCCGCCCGCGCTGCAAGCGAGGTCGACAAGCCGTGGCGGGTGCGCGCCGTTGCTCCTGGAGTCCATGCTGCGGGCTCCTCTCGCGAGCTCGTGCTTCATGCTGCGATGCCTCCAAGCACCTGGATCTGTTTCCCTTCATTCTTCGCCGTCGAGATGCCGCTGAGGGGGCTTCTCGAGCTTTGGCTGCAACACACCGACTGCGGTGCTCCGGCGACCGGAGCGCAGGTTGAAGTCGTCGCTCCGGGCAAGGTCTTCTTGACCAGAGACTGGGCGAGGTCGCCCGGGTCTGCCGAACAGGGGGCGCCCTCGTGATTTATTTTGAATACGATGGCGCCTCCTTGATGCTCTTCAAGGTCTTTGACGCAGGAGGCAGTCAGGACATCGACGTGGCCGGGGCCAGGCCCGCCGCTCGCTTCCCCAACGGCTCCTCTGGCAGCAGCAGCGACGCTTGGGAGTCCAGCGACTCTCCCGAGCTCTTTGTGACTCCGGAGACGAACGACGACAGCTACGTGCCCCCGAGCTCGCGCCATGCCCGGAGCAAGGCGGCTGCATCAGGCCGTCGCCGCGGCTGATCTGGATGGGGTTGGCGCCGGCCTCCCATGGTCCACTATTGATGATGGCGTTGGCCAGGGAGGAACGTGTAGTTAGGGCTCCTTAGGACTCCATCTTTTGTTCCCTGCGAGGAATTGAGTAAACACCCCATGGGGGCATGTAAAGGGTCCGCGTTGTATTTTGTTGATATTATCCTTATTATGAAGCAGTACGAATGCCTATCCTGTCTCGGCTTGGTTCCCCCTTTCTAACCTCGCAACGACTCGGTGCTCTACACTGACAGGTCCCGGTCCCCAGGCAGGCTTCACCCGTCACTGGTACGCCAGGTCGCGATGCCGTGGTCAAGGCCAGGAGGTGAGCGGCCCGAGGTCCAGTAAGAGCCCCTGAGGTGCGATGCTCAGGAGGTCCCCTTTAGCACACAAGCAACCGCCGAAAGGTGAGAAAGGAAGGCAACGTTGCCGTCATGGAGCCGCATTAAGTAGAGATCATGTGCCGCATCGATTAGTTATTCCAGGCGCGAAACTTATCTCGAAAACGTGGAGTCGCTCCTTCGCGTTGCACCGGACTTGTGTATTGGCCGCTGGGATGTAGCTGGGTTAGGCCCCCGCGAGCTTCCCCTCTCTTCCTCATACTCTCCTTTGTGCTCTATGTCCTCAGGTCCCGGCCCTCGAGCGAGCTCAGCGGCCGCTGGTATGCCAGGCGCGATGCCGTGGACAAGGCCAGGGGGTGAGGGCTGGAGAGCTAGTAAGAGCTCTTGAGTCGTGATGCTCAGGAGCCCCCCTTTTAACGCGCAAGCGGATCGCGTGAGAAAGAGAGAGAGAGCTCATGGTGCCACCCGCTGTAGACCTCAGGAGGTTCCTGTAAACCAACACGAGGGAAAGCATGGGTTGCCATTATGATTGCCAACTAGCCATTGGTTGCTCCGAGAGAGTGGTGAGGGCACTGAGGGTCTGGTGAGGTCAGAGCTTGACCACTCAGATTTGTCGATGTTGCAGGGATGGACCCATGCGCAAGCGTCATGCCAGCGTGGGCAGCTCCAGTGGTAGATGTCAATCGATCAGGCGATAATCACGGGTAGGTTAAGCATGAAAGGCAAATTAGCTTAGATAGACGCAGAATGGATACATGCCACTGGGTCAGGCTCGAGCGGCTTGGGGATGGTGCAGCCCGAGGGGCGCCCCCAGCAAGGTAAACTAAAGACATAAGCAAAAGGGATACATGCCGCAGGGACGGACCCATGCGGCATGGGAATGATGCAGCCTTGAGGGCGCTCCCAACTGAAATGAACTCAGGAGATGTCACTTGGTACCATTGTATAGGGGGGGGGTGTTGGAGTAGCTGAAGATGCGCGATGAAGAGGCTGATCCTCACGAGCCACTGGAGCCCTGAGCCTCGGGAGGCTCTGGGGGTCCAGGCGGTTCCTCGAGGACCATCTCCATCTCCGCCAGGACCGCGTGGTGCCTGGCCTCCTGAGCTGCCAGAATGCTCCGTAGATGGCGCTGGTGGGTGACAGCCGCGTTCAGCAGGCCGAATGGCATGCGAACGTAGCTATGTGGCGGACCCTCACAACGTCCTACGCGCGAAGGCCAGAGGCGCTCCTGAGTTGCGGCTCGGTTGAGCCCTGGGACATCGATGCAGACGCGCAGCCCACCATCCTTGCCTGGATGGGGAACTATGCCAGGCAAGCGGCGATCGCCACGCGTGACTCTTGATTCCTGAAGCTCCTGAGTGGCCTTGGTGATGAACTCCTAAGGGTTGGGCCTTCCTTGCCCTGAGACTTCCTGAGGGAAACGTGCCATGAAGCACGTCTCCAAGTGGTGCCCGAGCGCCTCCTCGTGATCTTGGCAAAGTCTGAGGTCCTCCAGAAGAGAGCCCCCGAGCCCTGCCCGAGGAGGGCGCCGGGCGCGCCTTCCTATGCGATGGAGGGAGGTGCCCCTTGCACGAGCGCGGATCCTGATGCGACACCTCCTGAGATGCCAACCTCCTAAGGCCTTGAGCTGGGCAATGTCTTCTTCTTCTTGGGGACTGCCTCAGGAGGGTTCTCGCTCTTGCTGTCCGGGTCCTCGATTGATGCAGCTTGGAAGGCGCGCTCGAGGGAGAACACCGCATCTTTCTCTTCGCAGGGGACTGTGATGATTCCGCCGCTTCCTGGCATCTTGAGGACATTGTAGCCATGGTGGGTCACCTCCATGAACTTGGCCAGGGCTGGATACCCGAGGATGGCATTGTATGGCAGACGAATGTAGTCAACGTCGAAGTCGATGAGCTCGGTACTGTAGTTGTTGCGCTGCCTGAAAGTGACAGGGAGGCGGACCTGCCCTATCAGGGTGGTGGAGCCGTCAGTTACTCCTGAGAAGGGCTTGGTAGGCTGAAGTTGATCATATGGCACTTGAAGGTTGTTGAACGTCTCGACGGACAGAACGTTGAGTCCTGCGCCGCCATCGATGAGGGTCCTGGTGACTTGCACGTTGCTAATGACTAGGGAAAAAGCATTGGGAGGACGCTAGCGGTTGATGCGCACTTGAGTTGATCTGCTGAGCTGAAAGTGATAGCGCACTGGGACCACCTGAGCGGCCGCGTGGCCTCGAGCTTGGGGAGGACTGCATTCACCTCGCGAGCAAACTGCTGGAAGATGCGCTGAGAGGCTGGGGCCTAGGCACCGCCCAAGATGCAAGCGATAGCACGTGGCTCCTGGAAGCCCCCAGCCCCCTCGTCCTGGTGGTGGTCATCATTCCTTCTTGGCGGCGGTAGAGGAGGAAGGTCTGTGTTGCCCGGCGGGCGATCCTCGCGAGGCTGATCCCTCCAAGCTCCCTCGCGAGGCTGGTCCTGCCAGTGATCCTCGCGAGGTCGGTCACGCCACTCCTGGCGAGGGCCACGATCGTCCCATCGTCCTCCGCCTCGTCCTCCTCCTCGGCCGAAGCCCCGGTTGCTGCGCTCGAGGCGTCGACCGAAGCGTCCTTCTTATATGGCCCTGAGCTCATGGCACTCATTAGTGTTGTGGGTGTGGAGGTTGTGATAGGCACAGAATCAACTGCCCTTGGACGACTCCGGCTGGTCCCTGCCATGCTTCATCTCTGGTTCTGCTGCGAGCACAGCTGCTCCTTTGCGCTTCACATCCTTGGCCTTGGCCTTCTTCTCTTCTGGGTCAGCAGCTGGAAGCTTGAGGTGGGAGAGGCGTCCTTCCTCAGCTCTTGCGCACTTGGTCGCCAGGTTGAACAGCTCCAGAGATGTGCACAGATCCTCATGGATGGCAAGCTCCCCCTTCATCTTGACGTCGCGGACGCCATCAGAAAACGCTGAGATGATGGCCTTGTCCGTCACCTTGGGGATGTTGAGGCGGGCGCGGTTGAAGCGCTGGATGTATTTCTGCAGGGTCTCTCCAGGCTGCTGCTTGATGCGGCGCAGGTCACCCCTGGCCGGGGGGTGGTCGCGAGTGCCCTGGAAGTTGGCGATGAAGCGGCTACGCATCTCGTCCCAGGAGGAGATCGAACTGGGAGGCAGGTTAAGGAGCCAGGTGTGTTTGCACACGAACACGTCACCGTGCACCTCCAACGCCGAGGGTGATGCACCGCAGCTCACGTCGAAAGAGACCCGTCTGGAAGCGCAGTACGCAGGCAATCCGGCGGGTGCTTTTGAAGACCCGAAACCCCACACACCTGGGAGGGACCCCATCAGGGCATGCGGCGGCTATGGGCTGCCCTAGGTCGGCCTGAGCGCCCCTAGGGCCTCGAGGTTCGCCGCCCTGCAACAAGAAGAACAGACGAAGAACGAGGAAGAAGAAGAACTAGGGTTAAGGAGAAAAGATAAAAGTAAAGGTAAAAGTGGTAGATGAATTGATCGATTGTGTGTTGTTCAATCGGCCAGCACCCCTTAGATATATAAGAGGCGGCTGGACTTCCCGTGCAAGGAAAAGGCTTGGATTCACGTCCAAAACCCTAGTCAAATTCGGATTGGTTTTGTCCGAACTCTCCAAAACTGTTCGGTTTAAACTGGCTGCACCTTGCGGGTCATTTTTGTGGTGGTAAACAACCTCGGATGGAAACGAGCCCAAAAGCAATCTTGACCGTTTCGACGAGGCGAACAAGTTTCATGTTGAACCTGTTTTGATCAGAGGTCATCTTGAGGGGTTTTAGGCTGTTTTCCGAAGTCTGCGGCAGAAAAATCCAAAACCCGGACAAACAACCCCGAAGTGTCTGGCCGTCCTTGGAGAAATCCAAAACCCGGATGATTATTCCCGGAGTGTTTGGCCATCCTGATGCAGTTGCACATTTTCAGCTCTAAATTTCGCATACGAACTTGGATTGGGACGATTTTTATATCAAAATCGACCGTTTCGACGAGACGAAGACAATTCGTGTAGATCAGCTTTTCATTCGAGGTCTTCTTGGGGGCCTAATCGGCCAAACTGTACTCTGAATATTTAGTACTTTAAGCATAGTTTAGGCCTTCGAGATGAAACCGAACGGTGATGGCCCAAACTTCAAAGATGTTCATATCAACAATACGAAACTCTTTCATGTAGAACACTTCTCCATTTGAAGCCATCTTAAATAAGTTCTTGACCGTGCCAAAATCTGGTGTCAACACATGCCCCCCTGTTTTTCGGCAAAGCTTGTGTGCCGAAAAATAATTTGCACATATCTTGCTCTGAGGACGATGTCAACACTCCATCGTCCATTTGTATGTGCTTAGGACGATAAGTATATATCAGCCATTGCTTGTTTGAACCTCTTGATGCAACTTGGGTGAAAACTTCTCAACTTATATAACAATCCGATGATAAGGTTCCATAGATATGCATCTCAAAGCCATCCTCTGAACCATATTATTCACCCTTTCACTAGGATTTTGCAGATAATCAAGAATGAACTTCCTCCAATCCTTGCTTTGCCTACATAAAAGTTTCATTAGTGGCCGAGGTGGTGAGCTCCAATTCGGCCTTACCTATGTTGGCAAGAATAAGCCCCGGCTGTTGATAGATGTGCAATACACAATGACGGACATGATAGCCGGATGCTTGCTATGCCAACTCTATCCAATTGTCATGTCTAGATATATGAAGGATATTAAAGCAACCCAAGGTAAATTTTGCATCTAGACATATCCCAAGGTAAACTATAAGTGATTCGTCAAAACATTGATAACCCTTGGATATGTGTTGCACTACTTATAACGAATCACTGAAAGCCTCAATCTGTATAGCACCTATAGAAACCAAAAGCTCCAAACCAAATAAAATTTCATATTCGGCTTTGATTATTATGCAAAAATATTTTAAGTGGCATGAGGCTTCAAAAAATAACACCATATGGAGATAAATGAACAACACTGACACTTTGGCCATTGCTATGAATTGAACCATCAAAATATAATCTCCATAGTACTAGAGAGACAAGGCTAATATCACTTAACATGTACCTTGTCTCGGTCTCCAATTGAACTAAGGACGATATTAGAATTCCACACCGGCCATGATCAGATAGTTTCTTAGGACGATAGTTAAGTATCGGCCATTACCATGAGGCCCATGTAGAATTCATCCACTAAAGCATGTATAGCCGAAATAAACAAATAAAATAGCAATAAAATATTTCGGCCCCTTTGTATTAGCAACAAAAATGAAACTAACCAAATGTATAGTGATTTGGTAATACCCTCTCAAGATATAGAAAATTATGTTGCATCCATGGACCAAAATGAATCCATGGAGGGTAATTGATCATACCTAGGGATGAATTCCATGGCAAAGGCATCAACGACATGGTTGAAGAAAATGGATGATATGCTAACCGAAGATTTTGATGTTGTGATGCGCACCTTCAGCTTAATTGTTTGTTGCTTTCGTTCTTTTCCTTCTTCACTTTTATTGTACTTGTTGCAATAGAAACATGCACATCATTTTTGTTTTGATTGATCTTCTTGGGAACCCATGCCATGTTCTTCTTTCTCAGCTCTTGTGCACTAAGATTTTGTAATTCCTTCTTTTGCCAATATGATAAGCCGAGTGAGCACCTCGACTGCGATTTTGTTTCAACCAATGGCAACTCTTTTTGGGCCTTGTGCACCCTCAACTTATTTTCTTCAGATTTGGCACTCTGATTTTTATCAATTGATTGTTTCACTTCTTTGCCTTTTGTAGCCAATGTCAACACTTTAATTGGCTCTTTGTTATTTAAGATCAAATCTGAAGTAGCACACTTGCGACCATCTCTTTTCATGCGGTAAACTTGCTTTACCACCTCTTTCTTCTTCCTTGAGCTCTGGACCGATTCCTTATGATTGAAACGGTCTTTAATATGCGACTGTTCAAATGTTGATCTTCTCGGAGCTGCATAATATTGGTGAGATGGTCTAAAATAAGATGGAGAATGTGCCCTTGTATCATACATGTCCCATGATGGATATGAATCAACATGAGCATTTGGAGGCATCCATGACATTGGCATTGGCGGCCAAAAATAAGGATATGAATATCTTGCATTAAAATTATCACTTTGGCAATACCGATCCTCATATTTGTGCCTTGGGGTGATCTTGGTTTTATGGCCGATAAGCATTCTTCTCTTCACTCTTCTTTTGATATTTATCCAATAGTTCAGCGAAGGTGATTTTTGATCTCTTACACTTGCGCTCATTTCGGTCTTTGTTTTCTTGTGGTTTGCTTTCATCGATCATTAGATTTGCTTGCTGCCCCCCAGTCCTTGGCGTCTCCATTGTAGCTTTGATGGAATTTTTGGCCTCAAGATTATGTTCATTATGCTCTTCAACAACTTATTTACTTGAAAGCTTTATCCCATCACCTGCAATTTTTACCTTCTCTTTAAATGGATCGACTTGAAGCAGCCGATGCAAAAACTTTCTGCCATCGGGACCAATCGGAATAGACTGGTCATCTCTTGGTGTCTCAACAAATTTCAATCGTCCTTTATCAATGGCCGATTTAACTATTTGACGAAACATATTGAAATCCTCAAAATTATGTTTGAATGAATGATGCAACCTACAATACATTCGTCCTTGAATTGATGGCTTGACATGGCAGAATTCTTATGTAATTATTTTTCAGCAACAAATCAAATATTTGATCACACATGCTTGAATTGAAGGCAAACTTTTTATTTTCTAGCTGATCTTGCTGTGCGAACGGCTTTGGAGTTAAGAAAACGAATGATTCAGATTTTGTATCTCCCCATTCGGCTATGAATTTTATTTTGCATTCTCTTACCGACGTCATTGGATAAGAAACTATACTTGCATCGATTTTCTCAGAAGATTTTAACCTTGGCTTTAAATTTCTGAAACGAAAATAGTTAGAACATACATGTCTCAATTGAGACCAAGTGTAAGCCAAGTAAGAAATAAGCAAAGCTACCCAATTAGATATGAACTTTAGACAAAGTAATGGGGAAAGCTTTGGCTGAATTAATTTTTCGCTATCGGTCTTTCTGAATGGTGTAATGTGTTGACCGATATGCTTTGTAACAATCTGATTGCTAACAAATAAATTACCCTTCTTCATTGGTCCCTCAATATTTCTTATGAATTTTTTCTAATATATGCATCAACAACTAAGTCATGACCAAATCTGAAAACAGGTAAATTAATTGTTAGACATACCTCTTCAAATATGTTGGGAGAGCGTGATGGTGGTGTGATTTGAAGAATATCTTGCTCCTCCTTCGGATAGCTCCCCAACGCCTTGTCATCATCTTTTTCTTGATTTCGAGCATCATTAGTTTGAAGATATTTGTCCACCAAACTTTCTTCGGCTACTTGTTCTTGTTCTTGAAGCTCGTCAATTTCTATGGCACGAGACTCATAGGGCAGGAAGTAGGTTCCATTAACTTCAGAAAAATCAAGTATGACTGTCTTGCTATACTTTCCATGCCCTTTCTCAACAATGTTTGCCTCTTTGGATTTGATGGATTCGGAATATATACTACTTGATTCGGCTTTTTCAACCGAAGCACTTTTAGTTTCTGAATCATTATTCTTTTCACCGGTTATATCAATTGGCAAGGATTCTTTTCTTTGAGCTAATTCCCTATCAATTCTCTCTTGGCGAAGTACTTGCACCCTATCGCGCAAAGCTTTAACTCCCCTCTCAATTTTAGCCCGCTCTAGATTAGTTTGCCCCCCAATGCTTTTAGGATCTTTCGGCAATGAAGTGTTAGTGTTACCGAAATTTTGTAATTGTGTAGGGGGTGTATAATATGCTGCGGTACTAGGTGGAGGTGTATGCACTTTTGTATAACCATATGCTCTCCCATCAATACTACCAATTGATGAAGTTTCATCTGCCTGCAAAACTCTAGCATTTATTGCAGCATAATAAGGAAACGACCCCTTTTCATATTGTTCAAGGCAAAGAGCATTAATTCTCTTGTTTTGTGCCAAGCTCTTTTTTAATGCAGCCACAATCGCTTCTGGAAGGGATTGCTCCTTAATACTTTCAGATTCTTTCGGCAATGATTCATGAGTCTTGCCGAAATTCTTGAACTGCGTAGAGTATCCATTATATGCTACAGTATTTGATGACAGCACATGTGTTCCTGTAAATTTTTCACTTATTCGGCTATGAACATGAAGATGCGGGGCCGAATTATGAACATCTACAGTTGCATACGGTGCTGAAAATTTACTAACATGATGTGTAGCATATGATGGTTGAGAGTAACTGGCCGAATAGCTAGTAGTAGCATGGCCAATTCTCCCATCGATCGACAAGGTTGGATTCACATATTGCAAATTAGTTGCCGATGAATAAAAAGGTGAAACACTTTCTTGTATGCTATTGGAAATTTTAACATGAGGTGTTTCAAATTGATTAACTGAACTCACTGTCAGGACCCCGACTCGATGTCACATCGATCTAGCCGGTAACACCTCATATCACTTTGCGGCCTCACGCACGGTATCCCCACGGGTGTCGCCTTACCTTTGCCCGGGACCGTTTGCGCCTTTTGGCTCACGTATATGATAGTGTCGCTAGCATCCATATGATAAAGAGCCCGGGCTGACATGACTAGTCGTAAACCCAAAGTGGCACAGACTTACAGGGACAGGCATCCATGACCCAGCTTCGAACGTGTCGGTCATCAGCAAGTGGGTCCGGGCTGTAGCACTGGGCTAGCAGGACTCCGGTAAACCGGGCTGTAGCGGGCTAACAGGACTCCGGTACTCAAAGCGTGACATTTCCCCGAAGGGACAGACACAGGAACGAAGAAGGACACATGCCGGCCAGCCTAGGTGTTCCAGAGCAGTAGCAGGCTACCATGGCTCAGCGGTAACACTAGGAGACATTTCCCGGTAAGAGAGGCTACTAAAGATAAACAACTAGATAGTCAGATCCCACACATACCAAGCATTTCAATCATACACACAATATGCTCGATATGTGCAAATACAACGAAGCATCACAACATGACTCTACGACACAAGTACTTTATTTAAGGCTCAGAGAGTCATACATAACATACACCAAGGTACGGGTCTCACGACCCAACATACAAGTCATACAGTCATACAAACCAGCAGCGGAAGTAACTTGTCTGAGTACAGACAACTAGTAAAATAAAAGAGGCTTGGGAAGCCTAGCTATACTACAAGGTCCTTCACAAGCTCAGGGTCACCACCTGGGTCTTTAGCCTACTCGTTGATGTCAACGTCTACATAGAACCCATCAGAAGGGGTTGCAGCATCTTCTGTAAAAATGTAGATTATAGCAACATGAGTACAAAGGTACTCAGCAAGACTTACATCAGATCCTACATACATGCTTAGTATCAAGAAGGGTTGGTGGAGTTATTGCAGCAAGCCAGCTTTGACTCTTGGCTAGGCTATCCTACGATACTCCAACTTGAAATGGTTTTGCGCACACGAGTCCACTACTCACCAATTCAATACACTACCGAGGATCCGCCTCCGTCTTCCTACGGAAGAGCCATCCTCGGCACTCACTCTTATCTTGAGGCTTTTAGTAGTTTCCATTTACTTGTCTATGAACTGTATAGGCAACCAAGTAGTCCTTTACCGCGGACGCGGCTATTCGAATAGATCATGTTAACCCTGCAGGGGTGTACTTCTTCATACACGCTCTCACCACTTACCGTCGTTTACACGACATGTACTCGGCAACCTTCAAGCGGAAGCCCAACATGGGTGTCGGCCACGACCTACCTAATCACCTAAGCCTCTAGTCCAGGTTTATCGCCTATCCAGGTTCCATCCGCAGGGAGTCCAGCCGAGGTTTCCCATACGGCCCCGAACGATGTGAACAGGGTTCCCGAGATACCTAACGGGTATTCGGTACACCGTGCCACGTACCTACCGCATCACAGCCCACCCCTACGGTCAGCGCTGTCCACGGCCTCCAGTAGACTACAAACACCAGAAACTACTTGCAACTCCTGGACGGAGAACTAGGGTGAATAAGAAGCCGAGAGGGTCCATTGGTTTCGGGCCCAATGCATGGTAGTAGCTGATTCTTAAATCACACATACAGATCTCAGTGCTTAAGGTCGGCTTCAATGAAACAACCCACCATGTACTCCTACATGGCCTCTCATCGATACCTTTACCAAATCGTGTTCACCACACCACTCTCATTACTGACATAACATTTCACTCTAGCCCATCACCCAGATGAACCAGACCTGACACGACTCTAAGCATAGCAGGCATAGCAAGGTAGGAACAACACATACATATGGCTCAATCAACTCCTACACATGCTAGTGGGTTTCATCTAGTTACTGTGGCAATGACAGGTCATGCAGAGGAAATGGGTTCAACTACCGTAGCACACAGCAGTTTGAATCGCGTTGTCTTAATGCAGTAAAAGAGAGCAGGAGCGAGAACATGGGATTGTATCGATATGATCAAATGGTTGGTTGCTTGCCTGATGGTTCGATGCACTGATACGGTTCTTCGTTAGGGTAATCACGGTACTCCTCGGAGGCAGAACCTGTCGTAAAGGACATCGATACACAACATCACCAAACAATGTGCAACAATATGATGCATGCATGAAACATGGCAATATGAGTGTGTTGGGCTAATGCAACTAAAACCAGAAGGGTTTGAACAAATTTGAATCAAAGATTCAAATTTCAAACTCAAACATGGCCTTTTAAAGTGCTTTTCCTTGTTCTGCTTAAAACATCAATTTAACTTGTTTGATCATGCATGAAAATAGTACAGATGGATAGATTGGATTTTTCTGATCATTTTTCATATATAATTTGTCCAATTTGGAGTTACAGAATAAAAGTTATGAATTTTTGAAGTTTAAATAATATTCTGGAATTTCCTGATTTAATTTAAATCCAGAAATATAATTATTGCGCCAGCATGACGTCAGCATGACGTCAGTGGTCAACTGCGGCTGTCTGGGGTCAAACCTGACGTGTGGGGCCCACACGTCAGTGACAGGGGGGTTAAACAGGGTTAAATTAATCCTAATTACTAATTAGTGGCGCTGGGGCCCACTAGTCAGTGTCAGGGGGTTAACTAACAGTGGTTAGCGCTAATCCTAATTAGCTACAGGGCTGGGCCCACCTGTTAGGGACTCAGGGGGGTTCCAGCCGTGGTCAAAGTGGGTCAAACCCACCGGCGACGTGACGCCGGCGAGGCCCGAGACGGCGGCGCGATGCGGGATCGCGCTACAGGGCACGGGCGAGGCCGTTCTTGGGCTCGTTGGAGAGCTCTTGCTCCCGCGCGTCGAACGGTGGTGGTGGCCGTGCCTGAGGTGGCCGGAGTCGACGGCGGCGAGCTCGGCTGCGGCCGCCGGAGTTCGGTCGTGCACGGAAACGGGGTTGGAGCTCGAAGGCGAGCGAAGCGAGGCGCTAGGGATGCTCTATGGAGCCTTACGAACTCGTTGGACTCGCCGGGGTGACCAAATGGTCACCGGAGCTGCGTCGACGGCGAGCTCGGCGACGGCGGAGGTTCGGCCGTGGTGGGGAGGAGGCTACGGTGAGGGAACGAGGGGGAGAAGAGGGGGAAACGGTGGCGTAGCTCACCGCGGTTGCAGTGGGCGTCGAAGCGGGCTCGGGGACGCGCTGGAGACGGCGAATCGACGGCGACGGTGGTCGGAGCCCGAGGAGGGGAACGGCAACGTGGCGGCGATGCAGGGCTTCCGGAGGCCCGTGGAGCGGTGGGGAGGAAGAGGAGGTCGAGGCGGAGCCGCTGAGCTAGTCGGGGGAGCGAGGGGTGGCCGGAGACGGCTGCTAAGGCGAACGGCAGCGACGGTGGTGTTCGGCCGTGAGAGAGAGAGCGAGGGAGAGGAGGGAAGAGCCGAGGGCAAGTGAGAGAGAGCAGGGGGGGAGGCGTGGCGTCGTCCAGGGCATCGAGGCGAGGAGGGGAGGGCAGGCAGGCAGGGAGAGAGGTGGCGTGGCGCGGTGGCGCGCGCGCGCCGGCCACACTCCCCTCCCTCTGTCGGGACGAAGACGACAGAGGAGGGAGGCGGGCTGGGCCGCCTGCTGGCTGGGCCGGCCAGCTGGATGGGCTGCACAGTGGAGGAGCCCAGGTAAGCTTCTCCCTTTTATTTTTTTCCTGTTTTCTAATTTCTGACATTTGTTTTGATTTAAATAATATATTAAATCATTTATTTAACTTATGCCAAATTTTTCAGGGGCTAGATATATTATTCCAGAGCTCCTTTATAATTGGCATAATATTTGGACATATATTAATATATAAAGAAATATATTTCCAAAGCAAATATTTATGCATTAATTCCAAATGCCCAAAATAAATGTCCATGAGCCACTAAAAATATTGGTTTGATTTTTATCTCTGTCCAATATTTTCAGAGATCAACATGAGCATTTTCTTGGACCCTTTTGGAGAAATTTTTATTTGGGTCATTTTCAAAATGATTCTGAGGGTTTCACAGATCCCCATTTCAAGTTTCTGATGAAAGAGTAAACATGATGCAACACTCTAATGCATGACTAGCTAGGGTGTGACAACTCACCCCCACTCAAAAGAATCTCGTCCCGAGATTTGGGTTCCTCCGGGAAGAAGGCGGGGTACTCAAGTCGAAGACGATCCTCCCTTTCCCAGGTTGCTTCATCCTCAGAATGGTGCGACCATTGTACTTTGAGGAACTTGATGTTCTGACGTCGGGTGATACGTTCGGCCTGATCGAGGATACGAACGGGGTACTCTCGATATGTAAGATTATCTTGGACATCAAGCGTTTCGTGGTCCACTTCACGGATAGGATCCGAGAAGCAACGCCTGAGTTGAGAAACGTGGAAGACATCGTGGACTCTGGAGAGATGCGGAGGTAGTTCCAGCTGGTAGGCAACTTCCCCTCTTTTGGCAAGAATGCGAAAAGGTCCAATGTAACGAGGAGCCAATTTGCCTTTGATACCGAAACGATGGGTTCCCTTCAGAGGGGTGACCCGAAGATATGCCTTCTCGTCAACCTCGAAAGTCATAGCCTTATGTTTTCGGTCATATTGACTCTTTTGACGAGATTGGGCTGTTTTCAACTTTTCACGAACGATGCGAACTTGTTCTTCTGCTTCCTGAATCATGTCCGGGCCAAAGAATTGTCTTTCCCCGGTCTCTGACCAGTTAAGGGGTGTTCGACATCGTCGTCCATAGAGAACTTCAAAAGGGGCTTTACCCAAGCTAGATTGATAGCTGTTGTTGTAAGCGAATTCGGCAAATGGAAGGCACTTCTCCCAGTCCATTCCGAATGAGATAACAGAGGCTCGAAGCATGTCTTCTAGAATTTGGTTGACGCGTTCCACTTGACCACTCGACTGAGGGTGGAAGGCGGTGCTAAAGGAGAGACGAGTTCCCATAGCATTTTGGAAACTTTCCCAAAATCGAGAGGCGAAAAGACTTCCTCGATCCGAGTTAATTTCCAAAGGAACACCATGAAGGGACACTATTCGGGAGATGTATAAGTCTGCCAGTTGACTAGTGGTTATACTCTCTCGAACAGGTAGGAAATGGGCTACTTTGGAAAGACGATCGACCACGACGAAAATAGCATTATTCCCTCTCTTGGTCCTGGGAAAACCGGTAATGAAATCCATACCAATTTTATCCCATTTCCATTCAGGAATAGCTAAGGGTTGAAGGGTGCCAGCAGGCCGTTGGTGCTCTGCTTTTACACGACGACAGATGTCGCAATTTGCAATATACTGAGCAATTTCTCTCTTCATCCTAGTCCACCAGAACCTCTGGCGTAGGTCCTGATACATCTTAGTGCTACCGGGATGAATGGTGAGAGGAGATTCATGAGCTTCCTTAAGGATCAAACGCCTCAGGTTTCGCACTTTGGGAACCACTAGTCGATTCCCGAAGTATACGACCCCTTGATCATTAATGGAGAAGCAATTCGCAATTCCTTTCCGATGGTTTCTCTTGATGCGGGAGATTCCCGGATCTACCTTCTGTGCCTTGATAATCTGATCCGTAAGGGTAGGTTTTGCCACCAAGGTGGAAAGAAAACCTTGAGGAACAATGTGAAGGTTAAGCTTCCGAAATTCCTCATGGAGAAGCGGTTGACTCTGTTGTAACATCAGGTTGTTACAATAAGATTTACGACTTAGCGCATCAGCCATGACGTTGGCTTTCCCTGGGGTGTAGGTTATTCCTAAATCGAAATCTGTGATCAATTCAACCCAACGTCTTTGCCTGAGGTTCAGATCCGGTTGGGTGAAGATGTACTTCAAACTTTGGTGATCAGTGAATATTTCGCAACGATTACCGAGGAGGTAATGTCGCCAGGTTTTAAGTGCATAGACTACAGCTGCAAGCTCTAGATCATGAGTAGGATAATTCTCCTCATGTGGGTGCAATTGCCGTGAAGCGTAGGCAATTACGTGTCGATCTTGCATGAGAATGCAACCTAGTCCTTGTCGCGAGGCGTCGCAGTAGATAACAAAATCCTTGGAGAAGTCTGGCGGTACCAGTACGGGAGCAGAAGTCAGGCGTCTTCTCAGTTCCTGAAAGCTGTGCTCACATTGTGGAGTCCACTCGAACTTTTTATCTTTCTTGAGGAGTTCGGTTAGAGGTTTGGCAACCTTGGAGAAGTTCTCGACAAAGCGACGACAATAGCTCGCTAAGCCTAGAAAACTCCGAACTTGCTTGACCGATTCAGGTGGAGTCCAGTTAAGGACGGCTTGAACTCGCTCAGGGTTAACAGCAATACCTTTACCAGATATTACATGACCCAGATAGGTCACTTCTGGCAACCAGAATTCACATTTAGAAAATTTGGCATAAAGGCGATGCTCTCGAAGTTTCTGCAACACTAGCCTTAGATGTTCGGCATGTTCTTCCTCGTTCTTGGAGTAGATGAGTATATCATCGAGGTAAACTACAACGAATTTATCCAAATACTCCATGAAGATTGAGTTCATTAACCGAGAAAAGGTGGCTGGAGCGTTGGTTAAACCGAAGGACATGACGGTGTACTCGTATTGGCCATAACGAGTAACAAAGGCCGTTTTAGGAATGTCTCCATTTCTGATTTTGATTTGATGGTAGCCCAACCTCAAATCCATCTTGGAGAAGACTGAGGATCCAGCGAGCTGATCATACAGGTCGTTGATCCTGGGAAGCGGATATTTGTTCTTGATTGTGACCAAATTGACAGGTCGGTAATCTACAACCATCCGGTCCGTACCATCCTTCTTCTTGACGAATAGGACGGGGCAAGCCCACGGAGATGAACTAGGTCGGATGAAACCCTTTTTCAAGGACTCATCGAGTTGTTTCTTAAGCTCGGCTAGTTCTAGGGGTGCCATCTTATAGGGTCTTCTAGCAATCGGAACGGTTCCCGGAATGAGGTCTATTACGAACTCAACATCCCTGTCAGGTGGAACACCTGGCAATTCTTCTGGGAAGACATCCGGGAAGTCACGGACTACCGGAACGTCCTCAAGGTCTGGCAAAGGGCTGGCGTTAAGAGAATATAATTGTCGCTTAGCTATTTGGGTCAAGACATTGACTATCTTCCCCGAAGGATGGGTGAGTTGAACAGTCCTAGAGAAGCAATCAATTTTGGCTTGATGAGCTGACATCCAGTCCATACCCAGAATGATATTAATATCTGAAAATTTAAGGGCTATCAAAGAGGCAAGGAAAACAAGTCTGTCGACTTGGATTTTATTTCCATGGCTTACTCTAGAAGTTTGCCATTTGGATCCCCGGAGTTTGAATTACCATAGAAGTTGGCATATCACCGAATGCGACGTTATGCAAGCGAGCATAGTTTTCAGATATAAAAGAATGAGAGGCTCCTGTATCGAAAAGAACAGATGCCGGGTGGCAATTAACAAGAAGCGTACCGAGAACGACGTTGGGATCCTCTTGAGCTTCTTCGGCAGAGATACAGTTGACATGGCCACGTGTAGCGGTGACCGGCTTGGCGTGGAATACTTTTCCTGTCGGCTTGCCACGGCCAACAGCTTTAGCAGATTGATTGGGGTTGGTCTGGGGACACTCACGCATATAGTGGCCAGATTCCCCACACTTGAAACAAGTCACGGAACTGGTACGTGGAGGAGCATTGTTAGTTGGACCCCCATAGGGCTTGGCCGGTGCAGACTGCTGAATGGGGCGAGGCGCCTGGAAGGATGGCCTCGGTGTGAACCTGGGTGGCAGGGCGGTGTTGGGTACCCACACGCGGCGCTTCTGAGGACCAGCACCGGATGAGGAACCCATATCACGGCCATGCTTGCGTGTTGCGTCATAGTCAGTCTGACCAGTTTCAGCACTGATGGCTTTGTTGACAAGTTTCTGGAAGGATGTGCACTCATGCAGACGGAGGTCACGGCGAAGCTCAGGACTAAGGCCCTTACGGAACCTTGCTTGCTTCTTGGCGTCAGTAGAAACTTCCTCGGTTGCATATCGTGCGAGATTACCAAACTCCCTGCTGTAAACATCCACAGAAAGTCGGCCTTGGGTGAAACTGCAAAATTCTTCACGTTTGCGGTCCATGAGACCCTCCGGAATATGATGCTCACGGAAAGCCTCGCTGAACTCAGCCCAAGTAGTGACATGGCCCGCTGGGCGCATAGCTCCATAATTTTCCCACCATAGACTGGCGGGGCCTTCAAGATGATATGCAGCAAAGGTGACCTTGTCAGCCTCCGCTACCAGCGCGGAACGCAGTTTATGAGAGATACTGCGAAGCCAGTCATCAGCGTCGAGAGGCTCGACGGAGTGGTGGAACGTGGGTGGATGTAATTTGATAAAATCACTGAGTGACACCACGTTAGTCCTCTGATGGTGTGCCGTGTTCTGTTCAATACGCTCCAACAAACGGTTGGTCTCCCGCTTGTTTCTCTCAGCTTCCATCATAACCTCGGCTAGTGAAGGAGGATGAGGCAGATTTTCATTCCTGCCTTCACTGCCTTCGGCCTGCTCTTGAGAAGCAGGGTTAGCGCGCGTGTTGACCATCCTAGGTAACAAGACAATGATTTAGTCAGAATGATAAGATTCCGACATAGGATACAAAATGTAAGGAATAACTCGAAATGCAAGATGATCATCCGTATGACATGGTAAAAACAGAACTGCTTCTTTTATTCCATCGTCATACACACCATACAGGGTTTAGTACAAGACCAAACAAAGTACTATTACGGTGAGAAAAGGATTACATCTCATCGGAGGCATTCCAAGCTCCTATACATTATTTTTTTACACCTCCGGAAAGAGTACAAACTAGGTCATATCCCACGAGTCACGCGGGACGATAGACGACACAGCTAGTGCGAACTAGTGATACTACCACTAACTCAGACCGATCCGTAGTAGTCCTCGTAAAAGTCACCTCCATAGCCTGGAAGCTCAACATGATCATCCGGAAACAGACGATCTCGCGGAGCTTGTGGACCATAGGGGCTAGGATGAGGCCTTGGACCAACAGACGGTGGCCTGCGGGGACCGCAAGGTGGGGTGATGCCTCCTACATCACGCCAAACCATCACGTCTGGCAGAGCAGATCTCACAGGATAGAGATCGCGCATATCTGAATATCCAGCTTGCACCGCCGGTGCGAACCGAGTCAAAGTGGCCCAGTGGTCAGCACGGGTATTGAAAAGCTCTAACCTTAAGGCCCGATTTTCACGGTCCTTATCCTCGAGCATCTCAGCAGTGGTGCGAGTCCGTGAATCCTCCTGAGTGGGGTCAGCATAAATAGCCTGGAGATACCCTTGTGCTCCCGGAAGTGATCCTGGCATATACCGGAAATCAGAGTCCCGAAATATACCAGATCTGACTCGCATAATGGTCATCATAGAGTAGGCGGCGTCCTGCACAGCCATCTCAATAGTAACCCCGAGTCCATAAGAGCAGTGAAGAGGCTCGGTGGATCCAGGATAAGATGGAAATATCCTGACAGTGCAGAGATACTGGCTTTGATTAAAGTCTCGGAATTGCTCTTCGACCGTGTACTCAGGATACCAGCGGTATCCAGCCTCAGTCATTACCCTGACCAACTTGGCAGTATGGCCGGGTACATCTAGGCATCGAGTCAGGCGAACCACTTGATTGAGGTCGCGAGTGGCCATCTGAAAGCACAATCATAATGCAAGGGCATTAGAATTTCTAGCAAAATTTCGGCAGCATAACAGCTGTAAATGCTCAAGAAGGATTTTGAGACATTTGACAAAGGATTTCGTACACCCTCAACATCATCATATCAAAGTTCTGAATCCATTCTAACAACATAATGTGGTAGTAGAACTGAACTAGGCTTGTATCCATCAAACTTATAAGGTACTACTGATTAGTAACACGTGATCCTGATAGAGAGAATAGGTCCTAATTCCTTAACCCCCGGTGGAAGAATGGACTGACTCAGATCAGAATGTCATAAGATAAAGGAGTAAAAGAGCCTTACGTTCCAACCCACAAACAATTCCCCTACATATAACTAAAGAATTTCTAGACTCAACATCGACCAGTTTGGCTTGGAGAACCTACAGGCAGTCCGGCTCTGATGCCAACGCTGTCAGGACCCCGACTCGATGTCACATCGATCTAGCCGGTAACACCTCATATCACTTTGCGGCCTCACGCACGGTATCCCCACGGGTGTCGCCTTACCTTTGCCCGGGACCGTTTGCGCATTTTGGCTCACGTATATGATAGTGTCGCTAGCATCCATATGATAAAGAGCCCGGGCTGACATGACTAGTCGTAAACCCAAAGTGGCACAGACTTACAGGGACAGGCATCCATGACCCAGCTTCGAACGTGTCGGTCATCAGCAAGTGGGTCTGGGCTGTAGCACTGGGCTAACAGGACTCCGGTAAACCGGGCTGTAGCGGGCTAACAGGACTCCAGTACTCAAAGCGTGACATTTCCCCGAAGGGACAGACACAGGAACGAAGAAGGACACATGCCGGCCAGCCTAAGTGTTCCAGAGCAGTAGCAAGCTACCATGGCTCAGCGGTAACACTAGGAGACATTTCCCGGTAAGAGAGGCTACTAAAGATAAACAACTAGATAGTCAGATCCCACACATACCAAGCATTTCAATCATACACACAATATGCTCGATATGTGCAAATACAACGAAGCATCACAACATGACTCTACGACACAAGTACTTTATTTAAGGCTCAGGGAGCCATACATAGCATACACAAAGATACGGGTCACACGACCCAGCATTCAAGTCATACAGTCATACAAACCAGCAGCGGAGATAACTTGTCTGAGTACAGACAACTAGTAAAATAAAGGAGGCTTGGAAAGCCTAGCTATACTACGTGGTCCTTCACAAGCTCAGGGTCACCACCTGGGTCTTTAGCCTACTCGTTGATGTCAACGTCTACATAGAACCCATCAGAAGGGGTTGCAGTGTCTTCTGTAAAAAAAGTAGATTATAGCAACATGAGTACAAAGGTACTCAGCAAGACTTACATCAGATCCTACATACATGCTTAGTATCAAGAAGGGTTGGTGGAGTTATTGCAGCAAGCCAGCTTTGACTCTTGGCTAGGCTATCCTACGATACTCCAACTTGAAATGGTTTTGCGCACACGAGTCCACTACTCACCAATTCAATACACTACCGAGGATCCGCCTCCGTCTTCCTACGGAAGAGCCATCCTCGGCACTCACTCTTATCTTGAGGCTTTTAGTAGTTTCCATTTACTTGTCTATGAACTGTATAGGCAACCAAGTAGTCCTTTACCGCGGACGCGGCTATTCGAATAGATCATGTTAACCCTGCAGGGGTGTACTTCTTCATACACGCTCTCACCACTTACCGTCGTTTACACGACATGTACTCGGCAACCTTCAAGCGGAAGCCCAACGTGGGTGCGGCCACGACCTACCTAATCACCTAAGCCTCTAGTCCAGGTTTATCGCCTATCCAGGTTCCATCCGCAGGGAGTCCGGCCGAGGTTTCCCATACGGCCCCGAACGATGTGAACAGGGTTCCCGAGATACCTAACGGGTATTCGGTACACCGTGCCACGTACCTACCGCATCACAGCCCACCCCTACGGTCAGCGTTGTCCACGGCCTCCAGTAGACTACAAACACCAGAAACTACTTGCAACTCCTGGACGGAGAACTAGGGTGAATAAGAAGCCGAGAGGGTCCATTGGTTTCGGGCCCAATGCATGGTAGTAGCTGATTCTTAAATCACACATACAGATCTCAGTGCTTAAGGTCGGCTTCAATGAAACAACCCACCATGTACTCCTACATGGCCTCTCATCGATACCTTTACCAAATCGTGTTCACCACACCACTCTCATTACTGACATAACATTTCACTCTAGCCCATCACCCAGATGAACCAGACCTGACACGACTCTAAGCATAGCAGGCATAGCAAGGTAGGAACAACACATACATATGGCTCAATCAACTCCTACACATGCTAGTGGGTTTCATCTAGTTACTGTGGCAATGACAGGTCATGCAGAGGAAATGGGTTCAACTACCGTAGCACACAGCAGTTTGAATCGCGTTGTCTTAATGCAGTAAAAGAGAGCAGGAGCGAGAACATGGGATTGTATCGATATGATCAAATGGTTGGTTGCTTGCCTGATGGTTCGATGCACTGATACGGTTCTTCGTTAGGGTAATCACGGTACTCCTCGGAGGCAGAACCTGTCGTAAAGGACATCGATACACAACATCACCAAACAATGTGCAACAATATGATGCATGCATGAAACATGGCAATATGAGTGTGTTGGGCTAATGCAACTAAAACCAGAAGGGTTTGAACAAATTTGAATCAAAGATTCAAATTTCAAACTCAAACATGGCCTTTTAAAGTGCTTTTCCTTGTTCTGCTTAAAACATCAATTTAACTTGTTTGATCATGCATGAAAATAGTACAGATGGATAGATTGGATTTTTCTGATCATTTTTCATATATAATTTGTCCAATTTGGAGTTACAGAATAAAAGTTATGAATTTTTGAAGTTTAAATAATATTCTGGAATTTCCTGATTTAATTTAAATCCAGAAATATAATTATTTCGCCAGCATGACGTCAGCATGACGTCAGTGGTCAACTGCGGCTGTCTGGGGTCAAACCTGACGTGTGGGGCCCACACGTCAGTGACAGGGGGGTTAAACAGGGTTAAATTAATCCTAATTACTAATTAGTGGCGCTGGGGCCCACTAGTCAGTGTCAGGGGGTTAACTAACAGTGGTTAGCGCTAATCCTAATTAGCTACAGGGCTGGGCCCACCTGTCAGGGACTCAGGGGGGTTCCTGCCGTGGTCAAAGTGGGTCAAACCCACCGGCGACGTGACGCCGGCGAGGCCCGAGACGGCGGCGCGATGCGGGATCGCGCTACAGGGCACGGGCGAGGCCGTTCTTGGGCTCGTTGGAGAGCTCTTGCTCCCGCGCGTCGAACGGTGGTGGTGGCCGTGCCTGAGGTGGCCGGAGTCGACGGCGGCGAGCTCGGCTGCGGCCGCCGGAGTTCAGTCGTGCACGGAAACGGGGTTGGAGCTCGAAGGCGAGCGAAGCGAGGCGCTAGGGATGCTCTATGGAGCCTTACGAACTCGTTGGACTCGCCGGGGTGACCAAATGGTCACCGGAGCTGCGTCGACGGCGAGCTCGGCGACGGCGGAGGTTCGGCCGTGGTGGGGAGGAGGCTACGGTGAGGGAACGAGGGGGAGAAGAGGGGGAAACGGTGGCGTAGCTCACCGCGGTTGCAGTGGGCGTCGAAGCGGGCTCGGGGACGCGCTGGGGACGGCGAATCGACGGCGACGGTGGTCGGAGCCCGAGGAGGGGAACGGCGACGTGGCGGCGATGCAGGGCTTCCGGAGGCCCGTGGAGCGGTGGGGAGGAAGAGGAGGTCGAGGCGGAGCCGCTGAGCTAGTCGGGGGAGCGAGGGGTGGCCGGAGACGGCTGCTAAGGCGAACGGCGGCGACGGTGGTGTTCGGCCGTGAGAGAGAGAGCGAGGGAGAGGAGGGAAGAGCCGAGGGCGAGTGAGAGAGAGCAGGGGGGAGGCGTGGCGTCGTCCAGGGCATCGAGGCGAGGAGGGGAGGGCAGGCAGGCAGGGAGAGAGGTGGCGTGGCGCGGTGGCGCGCGCGCGCGCCGGCCACACTCCCCTCCCTCTGTCGGGACGAAGACGACAGAGGAGGGAGGCGGGCTGGGCCGCCTGCTGGCTGGGCCGGCCAGCTGGATGGGCTGCACAGTGGAGGAGCCCAGGTAAGCTTCTCCCTTTTATTTTTTTCCTGTTTTCTAATTTCTGACATTTGTTTTGATTTAAATAATATATTAAATCATTTATTTAACTTATGCCAAATTTTTCAGGGGCTAGATATATTATTCCAGAGCTCCTTTATAATTGGCATAATATTTGGACATATATTAATATATAAAGAAATATATTTCCAAAGCAAATATTTATGCATTAATTCCAAATGCCCAAAATAAATGTCCATGAGCCACTAAAAATATTGGTTTGATTTTTATCTCTGTCCAATATTTTCAGAGATCAACATGAGCATTTTCTTGGACCCTTTTGGAGAAATTTTTATTTGGGTCATTTTCAAAATGATTCTGAGGGTTTCACAGATCCCCATTTCAAGTTTCTGATGAAAGAGTAAACATGATGCAACACTCTAATGCATGACTAGCTAGGGTGTGACACTCACAATGTTGTTCATCGGCATAACAATTGTGGGGTTGCCGATGCATGAGAGTTGAGATACATATGGTGTAGGTTACTAGTATCATAAGAACTTAAAGCATGCAAATTACTTTGAATCGGCCCTTGCACGTAATTAGATGCATTATTGAAAAAACTAGGGCTGGCCGATAGAGTATACTCAATGAAAAATCTAGTAACACCATATGAATTATTTGCATCTACAATAGAGAATTGGGTATTCATATTACCTTTGTAGATTGCAAACCCTAGATGACGATCCTTTCGTAGCAAGAACAGGTCGGAGACCATTCAAAGCTTCATCCCCAGCGGAGTCGCCAAAAAGTGTGTTCGCATATGAACACGTCATCGTGTACCTCCAACACCGAGGGTGATGCACCGCAGCTCACCTCGAAAGAGACCCGTCCGGAAGCGTGGTACGCAGGTAATCCGGCGGGTGCTTTTGAAGACCCGAAACCCCACACGCCCGGGAGGGACCCCGTCAGGGCGCATGGAGGCTATGGGCTGCCCTAGGTCGGCCTGACCGCCCCTAGGGCCTCGAGGTTCGCCGCCCTGCAACAAGAAGAACAGACGAAGAACGAGGAAGAAGAAGAACTAGGGTTAAGGAGAAAAGATAAAAGTAAAGGTAAAAGTGGTAGACGAATTGATCGATTGTGTGTTGTTCAATCGGCCGTCACCCCTTAGATATATAAGAGGCGGCTGGACTTCCCGTGCAAGGAAAAGGCTTGGATTCACGTCCAAAACCCTAGTCAAATTCGGATTGGTTTTGTCCGAACTTTCCAAAACTGTTCGGTTTAAACTGGCTGCACCTTGAGGGTCTTTTTTGTGTTGGTAAACGACCTCGGATGGAAACGAACCGAAAAGCAATCTTGGCCGTTTCGACGAGACGAACAACTTTCATGTTGAACGTTTTTTGATCAGAGGCCATCTTGAGCGGGTTTAAGGCTGTTTTCCGAAGTTTGCGGCAGAAAAATCCAAAACCCGGACAAACTACTCCGGAGTGTCCGGCCGTTCTCGGAGAAATCCAAAACTCGGATGATCATTCCCGGAGTGTCTGGCCATCCTGATGCAGCTGCGCATTTTTGGCTCTAACTTTTGCATACGAATCGGATTGGGACGATTTTTATATCAAAATCGACCGTTTCGACGAGACGAAGACAATTCGTGTAGATCAGCTTTTCATTTGAGGTCTTCTTGGGGGCCTAATCGGCCAAACTGTACTCTGAATATAAGATCTTAGTACTTTGAGTATTGTTTCGGCCTTCGAGATGAAACCGGACGGTGATGGCCCAAACTTCAAAGATGTTCATATCAACAATACGAAACTCTTTCATGTAGAACACTTCTCCATTTGAAGCTATCTTAAATAAGTTCTTGACCATGCCAAAATCTGGTGTCAACAAGGTGCGGGCACCATCCTTGAGCGCCATGGGAAACCAGTTTGCCATGACCTTTTCGTCTCTGTTGGCCGCCTCGATGTCCAGCTCGTAGAGCTGCAGGAACTCCACGGGGTCGGCAGTACCGCCGAAGCGAGGTGGCAGGTCCGGCTTGAACTTGCCGGGTCAGGCGATGCTATGCAGCTCGATGGTGAAGGCGCGGCAACCTGTTGTGGCCACCGGAGCCCTTTGCAGACGCGGGGCTTGCTCTTGATGGTTCCCGCGCACCGCCGCTGGGGGCAGCGCGGGGTCTTGGCGTGCTGGTGCGGGGATGCGGTCTTGTCGTACTGGTGCAGGAAGCACGTGAGCACCTTCTCGAGGCCGAGGGATTTCTTGGCAGCTTCTTTCTTGCCGCGCAGGCACTGGACGCGGTGGGTCACGTCCAGGGGCCGCACACCTTGGAGTCAGGGCGCCTTCTTGGGGGGAGGTGGCAGAGGCGATCCCTGAGCCGCATCGCCCGGGCATGACGGAGGGCGAGGCAGCGAGAGGGACGGCGCGGGAGAGCCCCCTGCGGCGCTGACAAGATCGGTGATGCGAGCAAGCCATTCTTCGTAGAGGTCGTCGACGGGGTGGTAGTGCAGGAGCTCATGTGCCAGGAGCAACGCGGCCTGCGCGTCAGTGGGGATGCAACGCGCATGAGACGACAAACCGGCTGGGGTCAGCGACGGAGTTGCGGTGCGGCCTTCCCGCCGCACGAAGGGGTGCAACGAAGATGCTTGCTGCTCGTTCCCCACCGGGCCGGTGGCGGCGTTGGCGATAGGCAACGGAGAACGACGAGGAGGCCCACCAACGGGAGCCGTCTGGGCGACACGGGCGGCGAGAGCAGCCCGGCGCTCGGCGCGAGCTCGGCGAGCATCTGCCATGGATGCGACGAAGCGATGGGACGCAGATCAGCGGAAAGGAGCATTAACAAAAATAGACACATCTGTGACATTTTGGGCCGAACGGAATTTTTTTTGTCATACATATGACAGTTCTATGACGATAATTGTGACAAAACCCGGTATCATCATAGATGTGGTGGGCTCCTACTTCTATGACAAAAAATCATGACAGAAAATGGGCTTTTCGTCCTGGGCGGGCCGGAGACGCAGCTGCATGACATTCTTTGGGCCGTCCATGACGGAAAAAACCATGGTAGAAGCGAGGGCGAGGAAAATTGTGGGGAGTTCCCAGTTACGGTGGGAGGTCGGGGGCTGAGCGATGCACGTTTCTCTCGTACACGTACGCGCGTGTGTGCGAGGTGTTGGCTCTAACTGAACCCGAGCGAGGCGTTGGGCTCTAACTGAACCCGAGCGATTGCACTGCACGCGATGCGTTACTGAACCCGAGCGATCGATTGATGGCTGTTAACTGAACCCGATCGAGTGATTCCTTCGCTACTGCTACTAACTGAAGCCAGTCGATTGGATGAACAGTGAGCGTTGCGGGGGGGTGGATGAACAGTGAGCGGTGGCGTTGCCTCTGGATGAACAGGACCCCATGATGTGGAGGGCTGGATGAACAGTAGATGGTGGAGGGGTGCCCGTGGAGGGGTGGTTGAACATGACCCCTTGGTGTGGTGGAGGGCTGGATGAACAGTAGACGGTGGAGGGGTGACCGTGGAGGGATGGTTGAACAGTAGCCGGTGGAGTAGCGCGCGGTGGAGGCTGGATGAATAGGAGCCCATGGAGGCTGGAGGAGGTCGACGGTAGCCCGTGGATGCTGGAGGAGGTCGACAGTGGAGATGAACAATATCCCATGGAGTCCCGTTTTGCGGTACGCCACACCCCTCCCGATGAACAGGACTCCCGTTTCGACCGTAGCGCTCCAGCACAAGTCCGTTTCGTTCGTTTTGCGGTACGCCACACCCCTCCTGATCAACAGGACCCCCGTTTCGACCGTAGGAGGTCTGTTTTGTCCGTTTTGCGGTACGCCACACCCCTCCCGATCAACAGGACCCCCGTTTCAACCGTAGGAGGTTGTTTCCTACGTTTTGCGGTACGCCACACCCCTCCCGATCAACAGGACCCCCGTTTCGACCGTAGGAGGTCCTTTTCCGCCAGTTTGCGGTACACCACACCCCTCCCGATCAATAGGACCCCGTTCCGAACGTAGGAGGTCCGTTTCCTCCATTCTGCAGTATGCCAGGCCTCGTTTCCATCGCCTGTTCCGTCCAAGCCCTCCCGATGAACACGACCATGCATTCCGTTTCGACCCAGCCGGTTGGCTCCCCATGAACACGACGACAACACTGTTTCTCCGTTCCGACCTAGCCATGTACGTATGCGCAAGTAGGCATTCAAGACCCTGCCCGTATGTACGTACATGGTGGTATTTTCTTTCTTGCACCCTGGCCGCTGTACGTACGTGTACATGCTACGTGCGCGCCTCTACTACGACACATGCGCGCCTCTACTACGACACGTGTGCGCCTCTGCTACGACACGTGCACGCCTCTCATTGACCAGTATATATGTACGTACACGTTCATGACCAGAATGACAACGCTAAGTACGCTTCGACCAGGTGGGTCCCAACTGTCAGGCACTTCCTTGCGTGCGAAGATGTAGTTGGTTGGTCCCAGCAGTCAGGGGGGCGAATCGTTTTTTTTGCCCAGATGCACTTCCTTGCGTGCGAAGATGTAGCTAGTGGGTCCCAGCAGTCAGGGGGAAACATTTTTTCGCAAAATACGGTGGCCCGTCCGGTGGGTCCCCGCTGTCAGGTGGAGGAATAATTATTTTCCGCGTAATAAGGAGGCACTTCCTTGCTTCGGCCGTGGATCCTGTTGTCAGCCTCTCCACATACAGTCCATGTCCGATGGAAGTCGTTCCTTGACCACGTTGACCATGCCGCGCCAAGAGCACCAGGGCGGTGGATGACGGCGAGGCCTAGGAAGGGGACAATGAGGAGCCGGGGAAGACGCGGCAGTGGAATCCCGCGCGGAGAGGAGTACGAGGGTTCACTGGTTCGGCTGCAGTGTGAGGCTGCCGTCGCCGTAGGGCCTGGCCAGCGGTGGGAATAGTAGGGGGCAGTGAGGCCTCCGTGGCAGCACATCCGACCACGGGAGGCAGGAGCATGCGGCACGCCCGGTGCTGCTTTGGGCGGCTGGAGCAAGAAGACCAGAGGTTGAAGAAGCACTACGGCCGTTGGATGGACATCGTACGGTCACTGGAGCTAGAATCATTTATATTGACTAAGTTGACAAAGCCCTCCGTCCCCATGAACTTAGTAGGCCCACAAGTCAGCCTCCCACCAAGGTGGGTCCCAGCTAGCAGGGGGTATTCATTTTTTTGTGCGTAATAAGGAGGCACTTCCGGTGGGTCCGAGCTGACAGCAGGGGGAACGTTTTTTCGAGAAACACGGTGGCCCGTCGGGTGGGTCCCAGCAGCCAGGGGCCCGTTTTTTTTTTGAAATACTGGTGGCCCGTCCGGTGGGTCCCTGCTGTCAGGTGGAGGAATAATTACTTTCCGCGTAATAAGGAGGCACTTCCTTGCGGCTGCCGTGGACCCAGCTGTCAGCCTCTCCACGTACAGTATTTTTCTGATGGAATTCGGTCGTTGACCACATTGACCATGCTGTGCTGAGAGCACCACGGCGGTGGACGACGGCGAGGCCTAGGAAGGGGACAACGTGGAGCCGGGGAAGACGCGGCAGTGGATGCCCACGCGGAGATGTTCACTGGTTCGGCTGCGCTGCCGTCGCCGCAGAATAACAGGGGGTGTGGGTGAGTGGAGTGGAGGGATGGACTGGCCAGTGGTGGGAGTAGTATGGGGGCGGTGAGGCCTCCGCGGTAGCACAGCCGGCCACGGGAGGCAGGAGCAGGCGGCACGACCGGCGCTGCTTTGGGCGGCTGGAGCAAGAAGACCAGAGGTTGAAGAAGCACTACAGCCATTGGATGGACATCGTACGGTCAGTCGAGCTAGAATCGTGCATATTGACTAAGTTCACAAAGCCCTTCGTCCCCGTCAACTTAGTAGGACCACTATACTGGGTCCTAGCTAACAGGGGGAGTATTCATTTTTTTTGTGCGTAATAAGGAGGCACTTCCTTGCGTGCGAAGATATAGCTGGTGGGTCCGAGTTGTCAGCGGCGGTAATATTTTTTTCGCAAAATACAGAGTCCCATTCGGTGGGTCCCAGATGTCAGGTGGAGGAATCATTATTTTGTGCGTAATAAGGAGGCATTTCCTTGCGTGCGGCCGTGGACCCAGCTGTCAGCCTCTCCACGTATAGTCCACTTCATATGCATGTCGGTTGTTGACCACGCCACGCCGAGAGCACCAGGGTGATGGATGACGGCGAGGCCTAGGAAGGGAACGACACGGAGGCAGGGAAGACTCGACAGTTGTTTCCCACGTGGAGGGGAGTACGACTGTACGAGGGTTTACTAGTTCGTCTACCGTCGCCGGAGAATAACAACAGGTGTGGGACTGTGGGTGAGTATAGGGATGGCTAGGCCAGCGATGGGAGTATGGTGGGGCGGTGAGGCCTGCGTGGCAGCACAGCCCACCGCGGGGAGGAGGGAGTAGGCAGTCCCGCCGGCGCTTGTTTAGCGGCTGGAGCAGGAAGAGCAGAGATTGAAGAAGCGCGACGGCCGTTGGATGGACATCCAGCAGTATACAGGCCATCTATGGAAAGCCTCAAATCTATGGAAAACAACATACAACCCATCTGCCATTATTTCAAATAATTTACAGCCCATTTGCTAATTCTTACGGGTTTTTTTGGAGCCCATATTTCTTTTTGTTAGCATTACAGCCCATATTGTGGCCGCGGTTAAAAAATTATATGAAATTTTGCATATGTCGGTGCGGTCTGAACTGTTTTTAATCCCGAAATTTCGAGTCACATTCAAACTGATTTTAAAATAAATGTATATCAATATAAAATCCAATAAATTGTCAATGCATACAAAATCAATGCAATTTAAAATCTCGAAATGAAAAAAAGATATTTGAAACTAATTGCCGGTTTGATGTGTTTTAAAAATGTACAGCCCATTTCTCATTACTGATAGGCCATTTTCTCAGCCAGCCGAATGAAGCTCTGCTCGTCTTGAAAGATTTGCAGCCCATCAGGCCTGATAAAGTGACTTGACAAATCACAAAAAAACTGGGCTAGCCATTTTCAGAAAGAAAAAAAACTACTGGGCTAGTATGTGGTAAACATAAAAGAAAAGGCTGTCTAGACAGGCCAGAGTGTCCCGCACAGCCCAGCTGACACCCTGCTTCCGTCTCAAAAATAATTAGATAAATTCCACTCCAATTATGGCGATTCATAAAAATGCCACTGCAATTTCCAAACTTTGAAAAATGCCACTGCAATTTTTGCAAACTTTGAAAAATGCCACTGTAGTTTGCAAACTTTGAAAAACGCCACTCCATACATCGAAAAATGCCACTAGAAATGGCATGAAATGGCATTTTTCAAAGTTTGGAAATTGCAGTGGCATTTCTTGGATACACCAGATTTGGAGTGGCATTTATCAAATTAACCCAAAACAAAAATAACTGAGTGAGCTGCTGGGTCCCTGGTGCCAGCCGCTCGTTGTGCAATTCTCTCATTTATTGACTACGTTGACAATGGCAAGGGACCCAGATGTCAGAAATCCACTAGGAGGAGACATTTTTTTATTGGCTTGAAATAAGGAGGCACTTGCTTGCGTACTGCCATGACCTTGGCGGGTCCCTGCTATCATCCTCTCCACGTACAATCATCTCCTGATTGTGTACGCGTCAACTTGCTAGGCCCACAAGTCAGCCTCTAAACCCGTGTAGGACAAATACAACCCATTTTAAAAAAAATAGCCCATTGCGTATGTTCAAAAGGAAAGTTCAACATTCAGAGCAAAGTAACAGGTCTGATCCACATATAGAGTACTGAACTTCCATGTTGACAACCATCATAGCCAAGTTAACTATCTACTCCCACTAATACTCTAGTAGCATACAAGTACTAACTTACTCTTAGCTAACTAGACGATGCCGGCCGCCATCTGTGGTACACGCTAAACGCTGGCACCGGTGTCCTGCGCCCCGCCTCGGACTTGCAAGAGGTGCGATAGGGCGTGTTGCTCGCGCGCGTTGGCCCTTTCCATGCCGGCGTGGTCCACCGAAGGTTCGGCTTCCAAGCGGGAAACCCACTTCACGAGCTGGTAGTAAAAATCGGCATCACGAACACGTGCGTGCCCGACAGCCTCTAGGGCTATTTGTCGGGCGCCGGCCTCCATGTAGTCGGCCCAGTTGCGGGCACTCTGCTCGCGACTCAGAGCGTCGGTGCGCTGCTGCTCCATGTCCCGCTAGCGGCGCAAATCGGCGATACGCTGCTCCTCTGCCAGACGGTCGTGCTCCAACAACTCCTGCTCCTCCGCCATGCGGTCGCGCTCCAACAACTCCTCGATCTCCGCATTGCCATCTAAAGACAGATAGAATGCCTCCTCCCTCCGTCTGCCTTCCGGTGAAAAACTGAACACTAGTTCCGGCGGTGACCGCCTTCGGCGTCGCCTACCGCGGACGGGCGGGGGCATGGCGGACGTGGCGAGCGACGTCGGGCTGGTGGGGGCTTATGAGGATATGGCGAGTTGGGTCACGGTGGCACCGGAGAAGGCCGGGAAACAATACTTATAGGGGGAAGGTAGCGCGATGGTCATCGGAATTCAATGCATAATGGCTTAGCGCGCCAGCTTTCCGTGGAAAACTAGAGAAACTGAAATTATGACTGTGCCGTCCCGTCCCGTTTGGGTCGCACACTGGCATGGTGGTCAAATGAGTGCACTCGAATCATCTCCCTCCTTGTCAATAATGATTCCATGGATTTAAAAATCCCGCAACAATTAAAGTGTATCTTTTTCGCATCAGTTAGCTGCCCTAATTACGGCCGACTGCATGCAGGCACTCAGAATCACTCGTAGGCAGTACGCGAAGCAGCATGCAACGAGCCGTAGCCGAGGGCACGGATGCAGCCACTTAAATTACTGGAATTAATTAGGCTTAAACTTCTGCATGCCATTAATTATTGCCATGCCTTGGTCTTGCTGCTTTGCTCACGGGACTAATAAACTCGGACGGAGGGAGTACCTTGGTTGGTGAGAGGTTTGAATTAAGCCCTGCAAACCGGAAAGGAGGTACTAGTACGTGCGTGATCCTCTATTTATTCATGTAGGATCGAGTAGGTCGTTTCTTGAATTGAGCCCTCCAAACCGGAAAGGAGGTAGTACGTGCGTGATCCGCTATTTATCCGTGTAGGATCGATAGTGTAGCTTGTCAGTTTCTTCAGAGGTAGGCATTTTTATCCGTGTAGGATTGATAGTGTAGCTTGTCAGTTTCTTCAGAGGTAGGCATCTTTATTCAAAAAACTGCCACTTCGCATCTTGCATCGCAAATAAAACTGCCAGGAGCGCATTTGTAGGCTAGCTAGTGATCGATCAGTAACTTGTAAACACTGAGCGAACAGAAATAAGTAACTGTTAATGCATCTCAATGATTCACAGATCATATACAAATATGTAGCTCCAAAAGCAAAGATCAGCCACTTCGGATCTTGCATCGCAACTAAAACTAACTAGTATGATTCCCATACATAAGATCAACATGTTAATGCATCTCAATGATTCAAAGATCATATACAAATATGTAGCTCCAAAAGCAAAGATCTAGAAAAAACATCTGTTCTTCCTACTAACATGGATGCTTCTCTTGGCCAACATTCAGTACAGACTAAAAGACAAATTTGTTTGTGAAGTCTACAATTCCTCTTGCAAACATAAGTGGTTTCACCAACAGCTGGAACCATGAGAATGAACCACACATGATGGAGGAACATCCACTGCAATATGATTTGGTCTTCTCTCGATCACACCGCGAGACTATTTTCGGAATACAAACTTTAACTTAGGCAAAATGATGCCCATTGTAAAATCAGACCAAAGCAATGAAGCACCTAGTGTTCGCCAGTAAATAGTACAGTACTACTTTTCTGCAGTCCATGAAGTGACTATCCAATCTTTGTGTCTATTTTCAAATGGCACTGCATGTAGTGACTATACTATTCTCTTGTGCAGTTCAACCAAAATTGAGGACACTTTGTTTGTTTGCCAAATAGCAACGGGCAGACATCTCTGTCTGCACAAATATCAAGCAGCTAGTAAACATATACCACACCATGTATTTTCGGTTTAAACATGTCTCTTCCGCTTAGCATCTGTCATGTTCTGCACTAGACAATCTGATACAGTTATGTTTTGCCCTGGACAATTTCATACTGAATTGATTTGCTGGTTCAGAGCAGAAATATAGCGCCTATTCTTCATCAGACCAAGGATATCCATGTTCGCAGTGATGGAAGAGGTGAAATCGATACAACCGAAATTGAGTATCCAATCATTGAATCCGGTCCTGCGCCTCCAATGTAGGTCCACCCTGCCAATAAATTCACATGCAAACCACTAGTATTACTATCTAATGACAGTACAAAAAGAGTAGCAAGATAGTAGCAAACCATGTACCTTCGTAATGAATAGCTCATAGTGCCACCAATTGGATATAAAGGTTTGGAAAAAAACATGCTCCTAATGTTGAACCAGTTGGACTTTTTGTGCAGTTCCACTAAAATCGAGCATCCCTGTTTGCATAGATATTGAAAGTGTGATTACTATAAAAGTGGCACTAGTTGAAGCATAGACTCAGAAATATAAGCATTCCAATTTCTTAATGGGAAAAGGTAGCAAGACTTTTTCTAACCACCTGTTTGAAGGAATAAATAAAGCAACAACGGCTGATGTCCGGAAGGCATACATAGTTTTTTCTGAAAAACTGAGCCATTCCTGACCTTTCCTCTTCTTTTAAGCAAATTTTGTGCAGTTCTACTAAAATAAAATGCCATCACCGCCTTGACAATTCAGTGACACTGTACAAAAGGAAATGACTTAACATTACATCATGATGTCAGGTATGTAGTCGACAGGCATTAGAGACAAACATACAGACCTCCTCCGATAACATAATGAACATTAATTTTAACAAAGGTGTGACTAGCTTTATCGGGATAATTTGAGTGAACTCTACACCCTCTGTTCCTTAATATAAGACGTTTTCGTGGTTCAATTTAAAGTACCCAAACGTCTAGTATTTAGAAAAACGGGTAGTAGTTTTCTTGAGAAAATATCTGGGAAAGCTTGCCACACTTTATTTATGTCCATACGCTAATGCAACACCATTCGAATACTACAAATATACACTAATCCAGTGGCTAGTGCAACAGTAGAGTAGTTAGTTTATTACAGGGTATAGTACAATGGTTTTATTGAACAGATTTCAATAAACTCTAGCACTGGAAGGTTTGTATAAGAACTAATAATACAAAATGTAAAGGTAACAAGTTTCAACATTGATATACTAGCTGTGCATGAGCATTAAACCAAATACAAAAGTCTGAAGGTAACTAGCATTATTAACTAATGATAGTATAAAAAATTGCAAACCATGTACCTTCAAGGTAAATATCATTTCAAACTCGGAGGGACCTTAAAAATTGCTATCCCAATCTTGATAATTGATCAAACATAAAAACTTGATCGAATGAATCAAGAGAACAGCTGGAGGAGGAAGTGCCCACTCTTGACCTTTCCTCTTGTCTTCATAATTGTTTGTGCAGTTTAACCAAAATAAAATGACATCAGCGCCCTAGCATTTTGGTGACACTATACAAAAAAAATTAACTTATCTCATGAAAGTGAGGTATGTAATCTATAAGCATTAATAGTGCAAAAATCTGAAGGTAGTAACAAGTTTCATCGTTGGTATACTGGTTGTGCAACAACATTAGAATGCCTTAGCTGAAAAATCTTTAATACATCCACAATCAACAGCTAACCCTGAAATAATCCAGTGACATTAAATGACATTGCTTAAATTTATTGGTGGCATTAGACTGAGAGCGGCATTAGTTAAATGTGGCATCACTTTAGCAGTAGCATTGCTTGACTTGACTGCAGACGTTATACTAACAGCAAAAAAATGGCAATAAGAGCATGGGAGGCCCATTTGGACAGTGGGCACACCAGTACGATGTACCTCCACGAACGCAGAGTGGTGAGGGAGGTATGGTTGCCCAGAGCAACAAATATCCAGGCAGCATATGTGGATTACGTCCCATTTTTGTTCTCTTTAGCCACCTTTTTCCTATGTGAGGACAACAAACCGATCGACCTGGTCATTCTCTATTGCGTTGTCATGCCTTTCTATCCTTCTTCAACCAAGAGACACGAGACTCGTTCCTTAGCTACTGATTTTCCCCTTTTCAACCTAGATGCGGGTTCGATGCCTACTCTCTTGGACAATACAGTCTCCCTTCCTTTCCATATTCAACCCAGACATGGATTAATCTGCATGAAGTAGGGTTTCCTTTAATAGTGCAAATTATGGTTTTCGTTTGCATGGCCAGCAGAGCAGAGGATAGCAAATTGGGAAGATGGTGGAGTGGAAAAAGATCCACATGCAACGACATGGCAGATGGGGCAATAGAATAAGGGTATGGTTCGAAAAGAGGTAGCATACCTGAGGGTCGGCGGGAAGTGGCTTCGCTCATGGTCATCGTCCTCTGCACACACTACGGCAGCGAGCTTGGGGACGGAGGCCATCCCATGCGGGCGCTAGGTCTGAGAGGACAACCTTGTCGTCAGTGTGTGACCTCGCTCGCCGACGACGAGTGTGTCAATGCTGCATGTCCTTTTCTTCCCCGGCGGATCTGTGACCACCGATGAGGAGGGAGAGAGGGCCCGTCTTTTTTAGATCTGGAGAGAGGGTGGTAGTCTGAGAAGCAAGTGGGCAGCCCTTGGCAAGAAAGCGCTGAAGCTCCAGCCTATATATCTTTTTTATACTACTAGTACTAGAGGTGGAGTAGTGGTAGAGTAGTTTATATTTTCTCTGTGTACAGTGCCAGTTAGTCGTGCTTCAAAACTGAATGGCACACCATTAAAAAATAAAGGTCGATAACTAATGCGGCACCTCAGGCCAACGCGGCCAGATTGCATTTTGCACGAGAAATTACACACCATGTTTCACTGACATGTGGTCCCGTTCCAATATATATCAGTGAGACGACGGCGAGTAGTAGGAGTATTTCCGAATGGACGTGTAGGTCGGGGCGCCTCTTCATGAACCGTGGCAAACTGGCAACCGTCCATCGACTCTTCACCTTTCCCTATCGATTTGGAACTGCTATCACACGCTCTTCCTCTCCCTCCTCCATTTTCCTTTAGCCCTTCACCCTTTCTTCTGCCATTGTTCGATTGTCTTCTCCATGGAGGGAACAGGCCGGAAACGACCCCGTTATTCTTGCCCCGATCTGAAAGATGATGTGGTGGAGGAACTCATTGATCGGTGCGACGTCATCACCTCGGCTAGCATGGCGGGTTCGTTCAAGCCCATTCTCGACTCAACTACTAACATCATTACAAGGAACCCAAGAGTCAAGGAGCGGTTTGATCTCCTGTATCTTCTTTGTTGTGACCCTGATGACTGGTGCCGGCATGATGGAGGCCTCGCCCTGTGCAAGTTGATGCCGCTTGATAATGATACGTATGATGTTAAGATGCCATCGCTTGAGGCAAGGCTTGGGAAGGCTCAAATGGAGATTGGGTTGTTTACATTGGGTCCAACTACGAGTGGGAACTTGTGAATGTGTACACTCGTGACCGGGTTCAACTTCCAAAAATCTCAGTAGACTGCCCAGAGGTTGAGCACACCGGTATTGTGCGCACGTTCAAATACGATAATGGTGACTGTCTTCTATGAAAGATAGCAATTTTTCGAGTTTCCAACCACTCTTGGAATTACAACAACTATGAAGTTGTTGCTATCTTCGACAAGCTTATTGCCGTCCTTGATGGTTTGACTCGATGGATATTGCTCAAAAATCAGTTTCTGTACATGGATGAGTACTGTGATGCAATTCAATATGAGGGCCCTGTGTTTGCTGCCACCACTCGTGGCACTGTTTTTGCATGGAATCCTTATGCTTTCGGTATGTTTGTCTTCCACCGTAATTATAATTGTTTCATCCACATGCATGCGGGTTAGCAAGTTTCCCTTTACTAATTAACCTTCTTCTTGTGTTTCCAAGGTCCTGTGAACATTCCACCACCCATACTTGAAAATTTTTACAACCAAGGGGGAGATGACGATGGTGATGATCACGAGCATGAGGACGAGCAGCGCCCATATACTTTGTGGCGCCTGGCAACTAATTCTGATGGATCACCTCTTCTTGTGTGTATACAGCCCACTGATGATGTTACTGCTAAGGAAGCAGGTGTAGTCTCCCATGGTCGCACTCTCCAGACCTATTCCAACACCCGTTGCATGGTATTCAGGATGGATACTAGTGTGCTAGCGCCAACTCCTTCTCCCTGGTATAGAATTGATAGTCTTGGAGAAAACTCGCTCTTCCTTGGACAAAACTATCCAATGATGGTGAAAGGCGGTCCAACTGCTGTTAACACAACGTTACTACCATTTATGAGAAGCATCTGTGTCTATACCTTGGACATTTGGGTGGTTCCCTACCCTAGTACTGATATAGTAGGCCGCTTCAGCCTGGATGATCAGTCCTGCGCTGGTCTCCAGATCGACAATGGATGGCCCGTCCCAGAGAATCACTTGTGGTTCAAAGCAAGCGTTTCCAACGCCGAGGAATGGTTGAGTTGAAGTTCATTTCATTGCTTGTTATTTGTTGTGTGGTGAAAATTTAGTATTTATAATGTATCCTCGTTGTCGATGTGGGTTGATGACCTGTTGTATGTAATAAAATGATATGCCTGTGATAAACTTACTAAATTTATGAATGGCTTTCGAGTCGCTTCTCTGAGTGAGTGGTGTGATGAGGCAAAAAATATTTTCCGAATACATAATTGTACGTGCATTGCAACAGGTTATCGGATGAGGCCAATCAACAATAGTAGTACACTATTTGTACTAGCTTCACATGCTTCGCGCGTCGGGCGGGTGTTTTTACTGTAGCCATATGTTAATGTGTTCACTGTACGTAACCAGCACCTTGTATCCTCGATACTAGTACTAAATAGTAGGAGTAAGTAGTAGGAGTAGTAGGGTGGCATGGGCCAGAACAAGCATTCACGTCCAGGAGTACGGCACACGCCACCACCACGACATCCATCTGACACCATATTATTTCTTGGAGTCCGTGCTAGAGCAATCTCTTCAAACTCGTCGTTTCTCTAACTTCAACCATCGCGCGGCGGGCGAGGTGGGGGTTTGCCGATAGTCGGTTTCCTTAACTGCGGTCCCACTTGTAAGGCCAACTCCAACGCACGACCCCAAACGGACCTCCGTTTTGCACGAACTCCAACGATAATTTTGACTAGAAAAGCAAGACCAAAGAAAACAAGAACCACAAGAATACATTTTGCTACTCCTGTAAGTTGGATTAGTGCCTTCTTGATGCATTAATTGTTGATCTGCGGAGGCTCAATCTTGCGTGCTTCTTTCTTCTTCGAGTGTAAAGAAGTAGACATTGCTTACTCACATCTAGTCTCATGTCTAGCCTCTATTCTAGTAGGAGTATCAACAAGTGCACTAATCTCATCTCTAGCCTCTGTGCTAGCTAAAAGTGATAGAACATCTACTAAATTGCGCTCTATCAATATATGGATGTACTCTTCTTCCCAAAAACTTGCATCCATTCTACTCCCTCCGTTGCACAATACATGCCTTCTATTTGTCAAAATATATATGTATCTAGACATGTTTTAGTATATAGGTACATCCATTTTTGGACAAATGGAAGTCAAGTATTTTGGAATGGAGGGAGTACACAATAAAAATTTTAAGTTAGCACAACTAGTCTAATCCGAGAGCACAACCGAAGATTTGGTCGGGTTCTTCCTCCTTTTGCCGACACGTGGAACATCCAGCATCCAGGTCGTGTCATGAAAGAAAATAGAGTGGTAGTTGAAGCCCCGAGATGTGCATCTTGGGTTAAACTGTAAATAGAATCTTACTACTCTTGAGTAACTCCAAAAGCGGCCATCGAAGATCTTTATTGGATTTGTTTTTCATCACCAGCACGTCGAGGTGAAAGATGTGCAGGTTCAGTGGGTCCACTTGCGTTTTCACTGACATGTGGGACCGCATGTGAGCAAACACACGATGGGCTCCGCGCATCCGCTAGCTGGCTGAGAAGAGAGATAGAGGAGGGCTGAGCACGGACTGTAGGAAATTTGTTATATGTACCTCGATATAGGCTTGATATAGTGGGGTGGCATGGGCCATAACTAGCATTCACGTCTAGCAGTACGGCACACGCCACCCACACGAGTCCCATCCGACACCAATTTTCTTGGAGTCCGTGCTACAGCCATCTCTTCTCCCTCCTGTTTTCTCAGCCATCATGCAGCGGGCGGGGTGGGGGTTTGCCGATAGTCAGTTTGCTCAACTGCGGTCCCACTTGTAAGTGAAAATGCAACACCGCACGCATTCCCGCTTGAGTGGCGTGCCGGACCAACCGTGTGGGGGTGCGACGCAAACACGGCAGGCTTTCCCTTTTAAACTCGTAACTTGTAAAATTTGGTTCTGCTCCATGGCGTGACCGATAGATAGAAAATAAAGATTTTTCCTAGAGTAATGAGAAGTTTGGTTCTGGCGCCGTTCATGCATGGAGTACGTACGAAAATTATGAAGTTGATGCAAAAGGTAAGATAACTACTGTAGTATCATATACTAGTACATGGATTTGACGGAAAGATAAAAATACATACGGATCCATCAACGACATCCTCATGCCCTAGTGCGCCGGGTCACCAACCGATGTGTGAGGAGCAGCGGCGTTGGCAGCGAGCTCAACGTGCTTCTGAACAGTGTCGTCCAAGGTTGCCCTGCGGTCCAAGAAGGCCAGCATCCTATCGTCCTCCTCTTGCATGTAGTAGTCCTTGTGGACGATTTGCACGTAGACGTGGGTGATTATGTCGATGGTGTCTTGCTGCACCAGGCGTTGCGCGGTGAGCGCGACCTCAAGGTGGACATTCTCCGGCGCGACGGCGGGCAGTCGTAGGGCCACTAGTGCGTCGAAGAGGTTGTCACGAAAGTGGCCATTGAGGGTGGCGGGCATCGCAGAGCTTGGGCGCGTCGGCTGGAGGCTTATGTCAAAGTCGTCTGCGAGCTTCTTGACGATGGTGAACATGTCGAGGAAACTGACAAGGACCTCGTCGAACAAGGAGACGAAGTTGTCGTCCAAGCGGCCCCTCGCCCTGGCAGCCTCAAGCAATACTACCTGGAGACGTTCCTCGGTGTCGGGCCATAGGCCGGCGTCGTGGACCATCTGGCACAGCCGGCTGATGCTCGCGCTCATCTCCTCCATGGGTCTAGCTTAGCTTCTAGTCAACTGATCTTGCGATTCGAGTGATCACTCTTGCCCTTGGTTAGCATGGGTAGGATTTTGTACTACTCCTCGGCCCTCTACTGCACCTGCCTTTGGCTGTATGATAGGTGGACCAGCCACCCCCTGGGCCCATGTGTCATTCACCCAAAGGCAGTTGTCGTAAGTCAATGAAGTTGCATCTCCCTCCGTGCCGGTGCAATATAGTCATCTCACCGGACCTCTAGTTGGGGCCAAACGAGAGAAGCTTGATGTTTACTGGTTTATTGGTCCCCTTTGCATTTTGCGCTAAGTTTTGACCTTTGATTTAACTAATAAAATGTTAATGCATGTAAACAAAAATGTTGTGTAAGTCACCTTACGAAAACCAAATAATCCCAAAACACGTAGGTACGGTGCATTAACTCCCTCCTTGTTTCTTATTTTGTGACATATCAACCAATGAGAGATGTGGGCCGTGCATGCTTTCAATGACTTGAGACTACCAAACATGGCATGTAGTGTTTAGTTCATTGCATGTAATCCTATTAGTATTCTAGTTAGCAAAAAAAACATTAAGTTCTCTCGCCAATAGGAATAAAACACCATGTATTTATTTACAGAGGGAGTAGTACATTTTTTGTGACATGCATTACTAGATATTGCTAGTCAAATACTAAAATCCAGATGGACATGGTAGTATTCCTAAATCCAGATGGTGGTGCTACTAGTACTACCAATGTAGTAGTAGGAGTACTAGCACTGTACTACCCGTTGGTCAAATTATTACGTGCTACTCCTCACAGTGAAGTGACAAGACCCTGCGCCGGAGATGACACCTGAGTATAGGCGCCGTGTTCGTCATACCATAGTCAGCCTCACCGTCTGCAGTCACTATCATCATGGCTGTAGAGCTAGCCTGCTTACAACTAGCCCTGTTCGACATAATTTCTCATGCGTAGATTCCCGTGCATTACACGGAACACCAAGAGTGGGGGTGGACAGCTCCGGCAGCGGCCATCGTGCCAGATTTTTCCATGGCCTTCTAGATGTGGTGGGGAGGAGATAAGGCTGATTGTGAGAGATAAGGAGTTGTTTGTAAATAGGGAACAAGTGCGGGCACCTTTTTGCAAAAATGGAGAAGCTTGGTTTGTATGTGTCAGATCTAGATCCGACGGCTATTGGTGAAAGATGGGAGGCACAACATCATCACCAACTCAGGACCTATTTGATTCGCAGGATTTTGAAAACGCGGGAATAGGACACGGCAATATTACAAGTTTCAAATTGATATTACAAATGTTAGGGGTAATGCTGCACCTACGAAGAGGGAATTACTAGGAAGTTTACGTAAGCAATTTCGTTACTTTAGGTGGATGCAGCATTATCGTACAAACTAAAATCCACCGCCCTGACAAGTCACTAATGGGCAAATAAGTTTTCGAGTCTCTGGCCACTTGATGTTTCAAAAACAAATTCAGCTTCTGCGGAGACTTTATCATTTAGGCTTAGACGCTTGCGGTGATCAGCACGCCATTCATTGTTGCGCCAGAGAACGCCAAACCTCATTACCTTGAGCACACTTGCCTCCAAAACAAAGAACCTGGCCAATTTAATCCCAGATGTGCTGCCTTGGTAGTCGATCAAATCAATTTCTGTAAGATGGAGATCAAGGCATTAGATGATATTGTTATAGTGCAGCACATTTTTCACTTTCGGGTCTTTTTTTATCTGCAAAAGAAGAGAACATATTAGAGCAGCTGGCTGTAGAAGATTGCGTTGTCATCAAGAGGTACCAATATCATTCGCTCATACGATAAGGTTGGCTGGCTAGTGATATTTTTTCACTCTCTCTCTCTCTCTCTCTCGCTTTCTGTTTCCTCTCATTTAACTAGGAGCATGTGAAGAGCATGGGCATTTGTTGCCTTCCACTATGTGGCCGATGCCATATTTCGCAAAAGTATGCCACATAATACGCATCGATGTCAAATCAAAAGATTTTGGCACTGCTCTCACGATGTGAGAGAGTTGGCACTGCTGTGCACACAGACCCACATGTATAAACAAATCAATCAAACCAACTACACCAGCCTCTCACTCTCCCAAACAAGTGTTTTTTTATTGCCTCAGTCCTCTCTCTCTCTCTCCCCACGCAGTGTTTTTTCATTGCGTGAGTTAATTTGGCACCGGAGCAAAGTAGGTGATCCAGATTGGGGCACTAGGTGAGCAATGGAGGGGCATCGATGCCAAATGCATCACAAGTGAATTTGGCACATGTTTTGGCCTACATAACCCACTTTTGTACTCCCTCCGTCCCAAAATTCTTGTCTTAAATTTGTCTAAATACGAAGGTATCTAGTTACATTTTAGTGTTAGATACATCCGTATCTAAACAAATGTAAGACAAGAATTTTGGGACAGAGGGAATACTACCTCATATTTAGTATAAAATTTTGACCATAGATTTATCTAAGAAAATGCCAATGCATGTCGCTAAAAATTACACCATTTGAAATTATGTTCAAATACGAATCCAACAATATAGTTCTTAGTGACATGCATTAACATTTTGTCAGTTAAATCTATGGTCAAATTTTGATACTACAAAATTGGAAGAGTAAACCAGGACGGAGGTAGTACTTGCTCTTAGGGTAACCATAGAGTTACTGGAGTAGTCTAAGTTAATCTCCACTATGACTAGCCTAGGCTACTATAGTAGTACAGCATAAAAACGATGCAGGTGATCACGTGAGAAAAAATACTAAAAACATTTCTTTCAGTGCAGTGCGTAGATGCAGTTTTGAACACTACACTTGTCATCGTAATTTGGGAAAATTACGAAAAAATTGAGCTACATTGTGATTACCGTTTACTTATAGGAAAGAAGTTTCACCTCGATGAGTAGCTTCTCCGTGCATGGAAAGCATGTAAGGAATCCAACAACTTGATCCAGATTGGGGCCGATAGATTTTAGTGCTAAGATCTTCACTATGCGCATGGACTGGGTCAAGCTTGTGGGAATCATTTTCTAGAATACGGTCGTAAATACATCAAGAAGAAATTTAAAAATGTGAATTTCAAGAAGACGGAGAAGAAGATGAGTGTTGTACCTGAACGATTACGAATCCAATAAAGAGTTCGGAGAATTTGGCAGACGAGTACACCAACGCTGTCAATTTCGGCGCGTCAATGACCCTGATTTTTGTTGGACCTTCTAGATACGATACAAGCAATCTCTCAAGGAAAGGCGCATTCTCAATGACCATAACATGGAACAGCTGGAGTGATCTCTTCCCAATTGATGTCTTGTTGCGGGGCCAGCAAGACACATAAACCCATCAGAGATTCATCGAGGCGATGTGGAGGCTAATGAACCCGTGGATATGCTCAAGACGAAGGTACTCGAGCGCAGTACAACTGCGGAGTAGGTGCTCCATAGCCTTCTTCGAGATGACAACGTCGAAGAGGTCGAGCTGCTTGAGTTGAGGGAGAAGAAGGGCGGGCGCCGCATTAATCTGGGGAAGATAGCAGGAGCTGAAGCTGGCTCGGCACAGCATTGGCGTGAGGCGGAGCGCGGACGACGGTAGAGAGCGACATCGTCCAGCTTCAAAGCTGAGCTCCTCGAACTGATCTAGGGCGGGGGATAAGAACCACTCATCGAACTTGGGTTGGACCTTGCAGTTGGTACTGAACATGTGGATGTCAAGGCATTTGGCTGGCCCAGCGTGCGATGAAAGGATCTTGGAGACTGCGGCCATTCGTTTGCAATCCCCGTCGCAGAGGCAGCTGTCGACGGTGAGGTTGAGGGGGACGCAGCGCTAGAGGGGGCGCCACCGCTGGGAGAGTAGGGCAGTCCGCATGGAAGATTTGGTGGGGAGGAGGCCGATGATGACGAGCAGCATGTCATCGGGGAGGCTGCTGATGAAGTCCAGGCTCGCTGGATGCGGTTTTGGCTCGAGCCGCCTCCGCTTGTTGGATGCCTCACCGTCCATCTCAACCAGCGGCGACGCTGGTGTACACGTGTGCTGGTGTGTGTTGTGTGTTGGGTGTGCGCGAGTGCGTCCTTCTGTGCATGCCGCCGCACAGTGGTGAATTGTGCGCGACTGTGTCCTTCGTGCGCAATAAGTTTGTCCTCAATGCGCCCTCAATTTACTAGCGTGTGGGGTGCTACCCCGAGTGGTTTCAACTTTGTTTACTTCACCGCGTGTCAGACGGGCCTCTAGTTTACTTATTTTCACCCACTGCCACATGGGCCAGCACACGAAGATACAGAACACGAGCTGACAAGGCAGCATGTGGATTGGTTGACCGGTCAACTAAACAATATATGGAGCTATACGCTGACATAGTGAGCGTATAATCCGTTGGTATAGAGAGTTCGAGTGAGAGGGGAGGCCCGTGAGAGATAGCACAGAGAGAGAAAGAGCTACTCCCTCCGTTCGATAATGTAGTTCCAACATTTTTTTAAGTCAAACTTTTGAAACTTTGACCAAGTTTATAAAGAAATTACTTATATCTACATTACCAAAGATAAATGATAGTATGAAGTAAGTACATGTTGTGATGAATCCAATGATCGTTCCAGATGTAAATGTTTTTCTCCACATATACCTAGTCAAACTTTTTTGAGGTTTGACTTTTCAAAACATCCATATGCTTATGGACGTGACAGAGTCCCTAACTAGAGAGAGAGAGAGAGAGTGAGTGAAAAAAGTGTGTGTGCATGTGTGAAAGAGACATGGACAACACACGATAAAAGTAGAGAAAAAGTGTGCGTGTCTTATGCAAACATATCACACATGCATCTTCGACAACAGAGGCAAGGTGAGGAGATAGTGTGTGGTTGTTTAGAACCAAGAGAGCAAGACCCCTAGCACGTGGCCAAGAGGGGTCTGACAAACAAGGGAGAGAGGTCGAGAGAGACGTACGGAGAAAATGCAGACATGGGGAGGAGAGAGTGTATGTTTGTCATAGAGAGATCCCCTGGAGATCGTGATGGGACTACATGGGTGGGAGTCGAGTGACAAGGTGTGTGCGCGATAGAAGATGCCCCGAGAGATATCGAGATAGACATATGGATAGAAGGAGACAATACGTGTGTTCCTGATGGCTAGTAAGAGATAATCATACTTAGGACGGGGGTGCTTGCGCCTATGATGGAGTGAGGGATTATGGTACTTAGGGGGGGTGTCACATGGAGAGAGAACAAGGGCGGAGAGTGTTGGATGGGTCTATATGTATAGCGCGAGCGAGACATGTGTATATGTGAACCAGGGAGATATAAGGCCAGTTTGGCTTGCGTCCTGAGCATCTTTTGCCTGGCCTGGGGTTGTGGCTGGATTTCATGCACGCTTGTTTGGTTTCTACCCTATGAAAAAGAAAGCCCGCCTGGCCTGGGTTCCCTTGCACTTTAATTAGCCTGGCTGAACTCCAGACACTGCAAGAAGCCTGGCCCAGGCGACCAATTTCAAATGCCTGGCCGTGCCTGGTCATGCGGCCACGAGGCTAACGACAACATGGATGGATATTAGCATTAAATAATTGATGCATGGATTTATTGATGGGACATTGATGCTTTGCCTGGCCCAGACATGAACCAAACGCTTCAGCACCACACAAGCCTGGCCAGGCAGAATAATTTTACATCTCACGTCCACACCAGGCAGTACCAGCCATCAAGGCATGAGGGTCAGGTCCAAACTGACCAATAAAGTTTGAGAGAGATTGAGGAGCCCCGATAAGGCTGAGTGGTGAGTCGGATAGCTGAGAGGGGGAAAGAGATATTCCATCCGCTCGATAATGCAGTGCATGTAAATTTTTTAGAAGTCAAACTTTGGAAACTTTGATCAGGTTTACACAAATGTTATTTATGTTGGGGAACGTTGCAGAAAATTAAAATTTTTCCTACAGTTTCACCAAGATCCATCTATGAGTTCATCTAAGCAACGAGTCAAGGGAGTGAGTTTGCATCTACATACCACTTGTAGATCGCGTGCGGAAGCGTTCGAGGGAACGGTGATGATGGAGTCGTACTCGTCGTGATTCAGATCACCGATGACCAAGTGCTGAACGGACAACACCTCCACGTCCAACACACGTACGGTACGGACGACGTCTCCTCCTTCTTGATCCATCAAGGGAGAAGGAGAGGTTGAGGAAGAAGGCTCCAGCAGCAGCACGACGGCGTGATGATGGTGGAGAGGCAGTACTCCGACAGGGCTTCGCCAAGCACTCAACGGAGGAGGAGAGGTGTTGGGGAGGGGAGGGGCTGCGCCTTGAATCAGGTATTCAGCCCTCCCCTCGCCCCTCTATTTATAGGGGAAGGGGAAAGGGGGCCGGCCCCCTCTAGATGAGATCTAGAGGGGGGCGGCGGCCAAGGAGGGGGCTTGCCCCCCAAGCAAGGGGGGTGCGCCCCCCTGAGGGTCCCCCCCCAACCCTAGGCGCATGGGCCCAAGGGGGGCGCCCAGCCCTCCAGGGGCTGGTGCCCTGCCCCACGCGGCCATGTGGCCCACCAAGAGGGGTGTCCCCTCCCGGTGGACCCCCGAAACCCCTCCGGTGGCCCTAGTACAATACCGATATGCCCCCGAAACTTTCCGGTGTCTGCATGACAACTTCCCATATATAAATCTTTACCTCCGGACCCTTCCGGAACTCCTCGTGACGTTCGGGATCTCATCCGAGACTCCGAACAACATTCGGTAATCACATACAAGTCTTCCTAATAACCCTAGCGTCACCGAACCTTAAGTGTGTAGACCCTACGGGTTCGGGAGACACGCAGACATGACCGAGACGGCTCTCCAGTCAATAACCAACAGCGGGATCTGGATACCCATGTTGGCTCCCACATGCTCCTCGATGATGTCATCGGATGAACCACGATGTCGAGGATTCAAGCAACCCCGTATACTATTCCCTTTGTCAATCGGTACGTTACAAGCCCGAGACTCGATCGTCGGTATCCCAATACCTCGTTCAGTCTCGTTACCGGCAAGTCACTTTACTCGTACCGTAATGCATGATCCCGTGACCAAACACTTGGTCACTTTGAGCTCATTATGATGATGCATTACCGAGTGGGCCCAGAGATACCTCTCCGTCATACGGAGTGACAAATCCCAATCTCGATCCGTGTCAACCCAACAGACACTTTCGGAGATACCTGTAGTGCACCTTTATAGTCACCCAGTTACATTGTGACGTTTGGTACACCCAAAGCACTTCTACGGTATCCGGGAGTTACACGATCTCATGGTCTAAGGAAGAGATACTTGACATTGGAAAAGCTCTAGCAAAATGAACTACACGATCTTGTGATATGCTTAGGATTGGGGCTTGTCCATCACATCATTCTCCTAATGATGTGATCCCGTTGTCAACGACATCTAATGTCCATAGTCAGGAAACCATGACTATCTGTTGACCAACGAGCTAGTCAACTAGAGGCTCACTAGGGACATGTTATGGTCTGTGTATTCACACGTGTATTATGATTTCCGGATAATACAGTTATAGCATGAATAAAAGACAATTATCATGAACAAGGAAATATAATAATAATGCTTTTATTATTACCTCTAGGGCATATTTCCAATAGTCTCCCACTTGCACTAGAGTCAATAATCTAGTTACATTGTGATGAATCGAACACCCATAGAGTTCTGGTGTTGATCATGTTTTGCTCGTGAGAGAGGTTTAGTCAACGGATCTGCGACATTCAGATCCGTATGTACTTTGCAAATATCTATGTCTCCATCTTGAACATTTTCACGCTTGATGTGCCTGGTCTTCTTGTGAAACCTGGGCTCCTTGGCAAGGGCAATAGCTCCAGTGTTGTCACAGAAGAGTTTGATCGGCCCCGACGCATTGGGTATGACTCCTAGGTCGGTGATGAACTCCTTCACCCAAATTGCTTCATGCGCTGCCTCCGAGGCTGCCATGTACTCTGCTTCACATGTAGATCCCGCCACGACGCTCTGCTTCCAGCTGCACTAGCTTACTGCTCCACCATTCAACATATACACGTATCCGGTTTGTGACTTAGAGTCATCCAGATCTGTGTCGAAGCTAGCGTCGACGTAACCCTATACAACGAGCTCTTCGTCACCTCCATAAACGAGAAACATGTCCTTCGTCCTTTTCAGGTACTTTAGGATATTCTTGACCGCTGTCCAGTGTTCCTTGCCGGGATTACTTTGGTACCTTCCTACCAAACTTACGGCAAGGTTTACATCGGGTCTGGTACACAGCATGGCATACATAATAGATCCTATGGCTGAAGCATAGGGAATGACACTCATCTCTTCTTTATCTTTTGCCGTGGTCGGGCATTGAGCCGAGCTCAATCTCACACCTTGCAATACAGGCAAGAACCCCTTCTTGGACTGATCCATTTTGAACTTCTTCAAAATCTTATCAAGGTATGTGCTTTGTGAAAGACCTATGAGGCGTCTCGATCTATCTCTAGAGATCTTGATGCCTAATATATAAGCAGCTTCTCCAAGGTCCTTCATTGAAAAACACTTATTCAAGTAGGCCTTAATGTTGTCCAAAAGTTCTATATCATTTCCCATCAAAAGTATGTCATCTACATATAATATGAGAAATGCTACAGAGCTCCCACTCACTTTCTTGTAAACGCAGGCTTCTCCATAAGTCTGCATAAACCCACACGCTTTGATCATCTCATCAAAACGAATGTTCCAACTCTGAGATGCTTGCACCAGCCCATAAATGGATCACTGGAGCTTGCATACTTTGTTAGCATTCTTAGGATCGACAAAACCCTCCGGCTGCATCATATACATTTCTTCCTTAAGATGCCTGTTAAGGAATGCCGTTTTGACGTCCATCTACCATATCTCATAATCATAGTATGCGACAATTGCTAACATGATTCAGACGGACTTAAGCTTCGCTACGGGAGAGAAAGTCTCATCGTAGTCAATCCCTTGAATTTGCCGGTAACCCTTAGCGACAAGTCAAGCTTTATAGATGGTGACATTACCGTCTGCGTCCGTCTTCTTCTTAAAGATCCATTTGTTTTCTATCGCTCGCTGATCATCGGGCAAGTCAGTCAAAGTCCATACTTTGTTTTCATACATGGATTCTATCTCAGATTTCATGGCTTCTAGCCATTTGTTGGAATCTGGGCCCGCCATCGCTTCTTCATAGTTTGAAGGTTCACCGTTGTCTAACAACATGATTTCCAAGGCAGGATTGCCGTACCACTCTGGTGCGGAACGTGTCCTTGTGGACATACGAAGTTCAGTAGCAACTTGATCCGATGTACCTTGATCATCATCATTATTTTCCTCTTCAGTTGGTGTAGGCATCACAGGAACATTTTCCTGAGCTGCACTACTATCATGTTCAAGAGGTAGTACTTCGTCGAGTTCTACTTTCCTCCCACTTACTTCTTTCGAGAGAAACTCTTTTTCCAGAAAGGATCCATTCTTGGCAACAAAGATCTGTCCCTCGGATCTTAAGTAGAAGGTATACCCAATGGTTTCTTTAGGGTATCCTATGAAGACACATTTTTCCGACTTGGGTTCGAGCTTTTCAGGTTGAAGTTTCTTGACATAAGCATCGCATCCCCAAACTTTTAGAAACGACAGCTTAGGTTTCTTCCCAAACCATAATTCATACGGTGTCGTCTCAACGGATTTAGGCGGTGCCCTATTTAAAGTGAATGTAGCTGTCTCTAGAGCGTATCCCCAAAATGATAGCGGTAAATCGGTAAGAGACATCATAGATCGCACCATATACAATAGAGTGCGATTACGACGTTCGGACACACCGTTACGCTGAGGTGTTCCAGGCGGCGTGAGTTGTGAAACGATTCCACATTTTCTTAAGTGTGTACCAAATTCTTGACTTAAATATTCTCCTCCACGATCCGATCGTAAGAACTTTATCTTTCGGTCACGTTGATTCTCTACTTCATTCTGAAATTCCTTGAACTTTTCAAAGGTCTCAGACTTGTGTTTCATCAAGTAGACATACCCATATCTACTCAAGTCATTAGTGAGAGTGAGAACATAACGATATCCTCCGCGAGCCTCAACGCTCATTGGACCGCACACATCGGTATGTATGATTTCCAACAAGTTGGTTGCTCGCTCCATTGTTCCGGAGAACGGAGTTTTGGTCATTTTGCCCATGAGGCATGGTTCGCATGTGTCAAATGATTCATAATCGAGAGACTCTAAAAGTCCATCAGCATGGAGCTTCTTCATGCGCTTGACACCAATGTGACCAAGGCGGCAGTGCCACAAGTATGTGGGACTATCATTATCAACTTTACATCTTTTGGTATTCACGCTATGAATATGTGTAACATTACATTCGAGATTCATTAAAAATAAACCATTGACCATCGGGGCATGACCATAAAACATATCTCTCATATAAATAGAACAACCATTATTCTCGGATTTAAATGAGTAGCAATCTCGTATTAAACGAGATCCAGATACAATGTTCATTCTCAAACTTGGCACCAAATAACAATTATTGAGGTTTAAAACTAATCTCGTAGGTAAATGTAGAGGTAGCGTGACGACGGCGATCACATCGACCTTGGAACCATTCCCGACGCACATCGTCACCTCGTCCTTCGCCAGTCTCCGCTTATTCCGTAGCTCCTGCTGTGAGTTACAAATATGAGCAACGACACCGGTATCAAATACCCAGGAGTTACTACGAGTACTGGTAAGGTACACATCAATTACATGTATATCAAATATACCTTTAGTGTTGCCGGCCTTCTTGTCTGCTAACTATTTGGGGCAGTTCCACTTCCAGTGACCCTTCCCCTTGCAATAGAAGCACTCAGTTTCAGGCTTGGGTCCATTCTTTGACTTCTTCCCAGCAACTGGCTTACCGGGCGCGGCAACATCTTTGCCGTCCTTCTTGAAGTTCTTTTTACCCTTGCCCTTCTTGAACTTAGTGGTCTTATTGACCATCAACACTTGATGTTCTTTCTTGATTTCAACCTTTGCTGACTTCAGCATTGAAAATACTTCAGGAACGGTCTTCACCATCCCCTGCATATTGTAGTTCATCACAAAGCTCTTGTAGCTTGGTGGGAGCGACTGAAGGATTCTGTCAATGACCGCCTCATCCGGGAGGTTAATGTCCAGCTGGGACATGCGGTTGTGCAACCCAGACATTTTGAGTATATGCTCACTGACAGAACAATTTTCCTCCATCTTACAACTATAGCACTTGTCAGAGACTTCATATCTCTCGACCCGGGCATGAGCTTGGAAAACTAGTTTCAGCTCCTCGAACATCTCATATGCTCCATGTTGCTCAAAACGCTTTTGGAGTCCCGGTTCTAAGCTGTAAAGCATGCCGCACTGAACGAGGGAGTAATCATCAGCACGAGACTGCCAAGCATTCATAATGTCTTGGTTCTCTGGGACGGGAGCGTCACCTAGTGGTCCTTCTAGGACATATTGTTTCCTGCAGCTATGAGGATGATCCTCAGGTTCCGGACCCAGTCCGTATAGTTGCTGCCATCATCTTTCAGCTTGGTTTTCTCTAGGAATGCGTTGAAGTTCATGTTGACATGAGCGTTGGCCATTTGATCTACAAGACATATTATGCAAAAAGTTTTAGACTAAGTTCATGATAATTAAGTTCATCTAATCAAATTATTTTAATGAACTCCCACTCAAATTAGACATCCCTCTAGTCATCTAAGTGTTACACGATCCGAGTCGACTAGGCCGTGTCCGATCATCACGTGAGACGGACTAGTCATCGTCGGTGAACATCTCCATGTTGATCGTATCTTCCATACGACTCATGTTCGACCTTTCGGTCTCTGTGTTCCGAGGCCATGTCTGTACATGCTAGGCTCATCAAGTTAACCCTAAGTGTTCTGCATGTGTAAATCTGTCTTACACCCGTTGTATGTGAACGTAAGGATCTATCACACCCGATCATCACGTGGTGCTTCGAAACGACGAACTTTAGCAACGGTGCATAGTTAGGGGGAACACTTTCTTGAAATTATTATAAGGGATCATCTTATTTACTACCGTCGTTCTAAGTAAACAAGATGCATAAACATAATAAACATCACATGCAATTATATAGTAGTGACATGATATGGCAAATATCATATAGCTCCTTCGATCTCCCTCTTCGGGGCTCCATGATCATCTTCGTCACCGGCATGACACCATGATCTCCATCATCATGATCTCCATCATTGTGTCTTCATGAAGTTGTCACGCCAATGACTACTTCTACTTCTATGGCTAACGCGTTTAGCAATAAAGTAAAGTAATTTACATGGCGTTCTTCAATGACACGCAGGTCATACAAAAAATAAAGACAACTCCTATGGCTCCTGCCGGTTGTCATACTCATCGACATGCAAGTCGTGATTCCTATTACAAGAACATGATCTCATACATCACAATATATCATTCATCATTCATCACAACTTCTGGCCATATCACATCACATGACAATTGCTGCAAAAACAAGTTAGACGTCCTCTAATTGTTGTTGCATCTTTTACGTGGCTGCAATTGGGTTCTAGCAAGAACGTTTTCTTACCTACGAATAACCACAACGTGATTTTGTCAACTTCTATTTACCCTTCATAAGGACCCTTTTCATCGAATCCGCTCCAACTAAAGTGGGAGAGACAGACACCCGCCAGCAACCTTATGCAACTAGTGAATGTTAGTCGGTGGAACCAGTCTCACGTAAGCGTACGTGTAAGGTTGGTCCGGGCCGCTTCATCCCACAATACCACTGAAGCAAGATAAGACTAGTAGCGGCAAGCAAGTTGACAAGATCTACGCCCACAACAAAATTGTGTTCTACTCGTGCAATAGAGAACTACGCATAGACCTAGCTCTGATACCACTGTTGGGGAACGTTGCAGAAAATTAAAGTTTTTCCTACGGTTTCACCAAGATCCATCTATGAGTTCATCCAACGAGTCAAGGGAGTGAGTTTGCATCTACATACCACTTGTAGATCGCGTGCGGAAGCGTTCGAGGGAACGGTGATGATGGAGTCGTACTCGTCGTGATTCATATCACCGATGACCAAGTGCTGAATGGACAGCACCTCCGCGTTCAACACACATACGGTACGGACGACGTCTCCTCCTTCTTGATCTAGCAAGGGAGAAGGAGAGGTTGAGGAAGAAGGCTCCAGCAGCAGCACGACGGCGTGATGATGGTGGAGAGGCAGTACTCCGACAGGGCTTCACCAAGCACTCAACGGAGGAGGAGAGGGGCTGGGGAGGGGAGGGGCTGCGCCTTGAATCAGGTATTCAGCCCTCCCCTCTCCCCTCTATTTATAGGGGAAGGGGAAAGGGGGCCAGCCCCCTCTAGATGAGATCTAGAGGGGGGCGGCGGCCAAGGAGGGGGCTTGCCCCCCAAGCAAGGGGGGTGCGCCCCCCTTAGGGTTCCCCCCCCCAACCCTAGGCGCATGGGCCCAAGGGGGGGCGCGCCCAGCCCTCCAGGGGCTGGTGCCCTGCCCCACGCGGCCCATGTGGCCCACCAAGAGGGGCGGCCCTCCCGGTGGACCCCCGGAACCCCTCCGGTGGCCCCGGTACAATACCGATATGCCCCCGAAACTTTCCGGTGTCCGCATGACAACTTCCCATATATAAATCTTTACCTCCGGACCCTTCCGGAACTCCTCGTGACGTACGGATCTCATCCGGGACTCCGAACAACATTTGGTACTCACATACAAGTCTTCCTAATAACCCTAGCGTCACCGAACCTTAAGTGTGTACACCCTATGGGTTCGGGAGACACGCAGACATGACCGAGACGGCTCTCCGGTCAATAACCAACAGCGGGATCTGGATACCCATGTTGGCTCCCACATGCTCCTCGATGATGTCATCGGATGAACCACGATGTCGAGGATTCAAACAACCCCGTATACTATTCCCTTTGTCAATCGGTACGTTACAAGCCCGAGACTCAATCGTCGGTATCCCAATACCTCGTTTAGTCTCGTTACCGGCAAGTCACTTTACTCGTACCGTAATGCATGATCCCGTGACCAAACACTTGGTCACTTTGAGCTCATTATGATGATGCATTACCGAGTGGGCCCAGAGATACCTCTCCGTCATACGGAGTGACAAATCCCAGTCTCGATCCGTGTCAACCAAACAAACACTTTCGGAGATACCTATAGTGCACCTTTATAGTCACCCAGTTACGTTGTGATGTTTGGTACACCCAAAGCACTTCTACGGTATCCGGGAGTTACACGATCTCATGGTCTAAGGAAGAGATACTTGACATTGGAAAAGCTCTAGCAAAACGAACTACACGATCTTGTGCTATGCTTAGGATTGGGTCTTGTCCATCACATCATTCTCCTAATGATGTGATCCCGTTGTCAACGACATCTAATGTCCATAGTCAGGAAACCATGACTATCTGTTGACCAACGAGCTAGTCAACTAGAGGCTCACTAGGGACATGTTATGGTCTGTGTATTCACACGTGTATTACGATTTCCGGATAATACAGTTATAGCATGAATAAAATACAATTATCATGAACAAGGAAATATAATAATAATGCTTTTATTATTGCCTCTAGGGCATATTTCCAACAATTTATATCTACAATACCAAAGATACATCATACAAAACTACATCTCATGGTGAATCTAATGGTATATGTTTGCCGTACTAGATGTAATTATTTTTCTCCACGTACATGGTCAAACTTTGTGATGTTTGACTTTTCAATAAATCTATATGCTATGGACCAAGGAGAGTGCCTCAGTCGAGACAGATCAAGTGTGTGTGAAGGAGAATGAGTAAGTGTGCAAAAAGAGTATGTGTGTGAAATACAAAGTGACAACAAACGATAAATTAGAGAGAGTGTGTGTTTTTTCATTTCTTATGCAAACATATCACGCATGCATCTCCAAGATGGAAAAGCGAGGTGAGGAGATACACGAAGATAGCTAGTGTGTGATTGTTTGCAACGGAGAGAGACACCCCTGTAGCACATGTCCAATAGAGGTCTGGCCAACAAGGAAAAAGGTCGAGAGGGACACATGGATGGCATGGACGCATGGGGAGGGAGAGTGGTGTGTTTGTGATAGATAGATCCCCTCGAGATCATGAGGGGACTATATGGGTGGGAGATCGAGGGAGTGTGTGCGCGATAGAAAGATCCCTCGAGAGAAATCGAGATAGACCATGCACATGTTTGTGATGGAGACTAAGATTAGCTAGTCACATACATATAGGGGGGACTGCATGTGCCTACAATTGAGTGAGAGACCATCATACTTCGCTAGCTGGGCATGAGATTGTGTGTGTGTGCGTGTGAGATGGAGAGAGAACGAGGGAGAGAGATAGAGTTTTAGATGGGCCTATCGAGTGCGAGTGAGATATGCATGTGTATGTGTGACCCAGGTGGATGGAGAGTTTGAGAGAGGGGGGAAGAGCTCTGAGACGACATAGTGGTGCGTGAGAGAGTTACGGGCAAAGAGCCAAGGAATTTGTGTGCGTACGATGAGTGCACCCAAGATATCTAGCTTGGACTAGCTAGAGTATCATACATAGTGTGCGAGAGAGACCTATAGATGGTGTATATATGAATGCGGACTAGAAAGACCCCCCCCACA